>NC_079389.1:12297677-12604324 GCF_029220125.1 Pseudoliparis swirei | reverse complement strand
GCGTAAGTGTGAGTCAGTGACTCATTGATGAATTGCCACAACAACTGTGGGGGTGTCAACCTCACAATGATGTCAGTGTTGCCATGGAGACAGTAGAGCAAGGGAGGGGCTTAGATAAAGATGAGGAAAGGGAGAGGGGCAGGTGACGGTGACTGTGAGAGACCGACACATGGAGCCGAGAGAGAAAATCCTGGACTCGTTTGCCCACTCACGTACTGTCTGTTTGTGTGTCGGTTTGTGTGTCTGTGTGTGGGGGTGCATGTGTTTGTGTGCGTGTGTATGTGCGTGTCCAGCAGCAGGGTTAATAATAATAATTAAGTATGCTGACGGTGTACAAAAAGGATTAAGAAAGTAGACATCCAAGAGAGAGATTATGTTTGATTGTGTGTGGTGTGTGTGTGTGCGTGTGTTTATTCAAATGTGTGTGTGTTTTACTCACCATTTGAGCAGATCTGATCCCTTGTGCACAGTTTTCTCTCAAACAGGCAACCTGAAGGAGAAAGACAGAGAGGGCTAACAGGTATTGGTCAAAATCTGCTTTACCTCACAGAAAACAACACAAAGTGAGCTTAACCCCGACCGACTCGTTATAATCTGCTTAAAATGTGGTTACAAAAGCCCACACGTCTTTCATATTCAAATACCACCTACACTTGACTTTTCTTTTTTTTTATTGCGAAAGGACATGATGACATAAGGACATTATTAGCATGAAACCTGTAACTTGTGTGGGAAGGAGCAGGTGGCTGACGACAGGATGGATTGTTTTGTCTATCTTTCTCTTTCACAACATACATCATGTCTCTTGCTCGAGGAATTGTTGTTGGTATGGTATGAAATCTGTGTTTACGATAATCGAGGAAATTACATATAATTATTATCCCACATCAAATGCAAAAGCTGGCAGGTGGGTAGCTGTTTGGCAGAATGGTGGTGAATTAAATGGAAAAGATTGCAAATATTTTCTCAACCTTATGTAGGAAGTGACGCAGAACCTACAGAGGTTTCAGTGACTCACCTCTACTTTCTGAAGAAAAAAACACACACTGTGCACACGTATGTTGCACATATGTTGTACGTCTATGATGCCTTCTTTTCTAACTTTAAAAGCTGAGGCCATTCTTCAATGACCAATTGAGCACTTTTCTGGATTTCCTCATTTCTCTTTTTGTGAAATTATTTGGACGAAAGCTTACTCTCAACCTTGCACACACATTTGATGACTTCTTAAAAACAACAATAGAGTGTTTGGTACCGTTTTACAAAACAACATTCCCATTATCCCAGAGACTTGGGCTCTATACAATCTCTGGAGGGTAAAGTGTACCTTGGTGTGTAGCTGAAACAATAAGGTATCCGAGTAACTGTCGCACACAGTGTGTCGGAGAAGACTTGAGGGAGAGAATAACATTGGCCTTTCTTAATTTTGGTCAGAATTACTCATTGAATTGACACCTTTTTTGTCATTATTTTCTGCAAAAAGTAAAACCTATCTTTGGGTAAAGTACTGTATAAGGAGCGTAACAATCACCTGTTGCATCAATTTATCAATAACAAATTATGTCAATTTAATGGAAAAGAAAAAGAATGAAATAATTGCAATAATCAATTAGCGGAAATTACTCCAGCTTTCATTGTCATTAATATCAAACTACTACTGCCACTGCCCTTTCTCATGCTGAGAGTATATTGAGAGGTTGACACTGTTTAATATTTGTTTTAAATATAGAAAACAATTAACTTATTTTTTTTCTTTATGTTTTTGTCAAAAGAATATGAAACCTATACATCTCTGATTAAAAGCATGTTTTTATGTATTGTGCATAAAGTACCATATTACTTTTTGTGGGACATCATTTCTGAACTCCTCTTTTATGTTTAAAATATAATGTTGCTGTCTTTTTTATATTTATCCCCAACATCTGGATTTGGTGGCTTTCCTACTCCCTTAAATAGAAAGGACTACAAATGAAAACACAATACTAATAACAGCATGAGGAGTGATGATGGCATGACATGAATCATTCTCTAAAAGGGTCCAGAGAAAAATATCCGATTCTTTCTTTCCCCATCATTGTCCATATCTCCTTCGCCTCAGCCTAATCTCATTATCAGCCTCTATTTACACACACACACCCCATCTCTCTATGGCAAATCATTTACAGGTCGTTTTGGAAGACTATTGGAATATTACAGGGGCATGATAGTGATGCCACATAGGATAAATTATCCCACAGTCGGATGAGATCACCGTGAAGTCATTAGCTACTTAGACACATCATGTACTTTGGGGGATGATACAGGAATACGACCGTGAATTCATGATAAGGACCTTGCCATCATCAGTTCCGTCACCACGGTCATCTTACCGTATTTGTCTGAGATTCCCGGTTGGCACAGCACGGTTAAAAGCAGCAGAGCTCGCCATGGCTTAAGGTGTTGCATGATCCCCTGAAGCCTCCCAGCAGCGGAGGAGATGCAGAGAGAAAGATGCGGAGTCCCCTTTGCTTCGGTCCCTCTTTTAAATCCCCATCATCTTCTAAACGAGTCTCAGTCGGTGTCGACAGCTCACATTGCACCCCAGAGCCCGTGTGACAGAAACACATCAATGGATGGCTCACAAAACTCTTTTCCACAGTGGCGGGGCGTGAGGATGGGGAGGAGGATGTGCACCAGCAACGTAGTATCGACACACCGCTGCACGACTGCGGAAATAACGAAGGCTACAACCTGAAGAAGAAGATGAAGACGAAGATGAAGAAGCAGGGAGCTCTCTAAGATGCAATGGATCGGCCTGCAGCTACGTCATCACGGCTTAATGAGGGAAAGTTGTATCTCCCACCTATAAACAAGACGTCATGCGCTCATTAGTCAGAGACGTGCATGCACACACAACGTGGGGGGAACGTACATAGCTACAAGTCTTATAGCTTAAGCTAATGGCAGGGCTCTCAAGTTTTGAAGACAGGCAAGAGTGACATTTCCATCACCATTTTTTTGGATTGGCTGATAAGTGGCTCCTCACAGCAGAACTCCAGGGGAGCGCTTGATTCCTCCACGGTGAGGGCAGCGCGGCTCATGTTGGCGCGCTGCGGCACATTAAAACATTAAATAGCCGAGAGTTTTTTGCAGCGTGAGAAATACGATGTGTGGCGGGAGTGCGTGACTTAAGACCGAAATGCGTGAGTCTCACGCTCAATGCGTGACACTTGAGAGCCCTGTAATGGTGATAGGTGTATGTTAATATAAATATGAATTTGGATTTAAACTGTTGATAGCTGTCATGGTATCTTCAGGATTTGTCTCAGATATACTTCTCACTTTGATATGAACACTGGTAATAGTGTTTATTTAATGACGGAAGAAAATCGTGCTACACAATTAGCCTGAACCTGTCCTCCATCTATGATGGAGTCCACAACATTGGAAGAAGGGCAACAAGAGCAGCCTTAAAGGACCAGGCGTATTAAAGTGCTCACACATGCAGAGTTCCCCTCAGTCTCAATCTCGCACTAACTGGAGGTTCAATATTTTATTATTGATCCTAATAGATCCTTTCTGATTGGAACGGTATCTAATATGGCAGAGAGTCCACCGACTAGAGAGCCCCACTTCTCCTGGGGAAGTGACGTCACAGCAGTTCATTTTGTCCAGTTGTCCTCTTGCTCCCTCTTGTGTCTTTTAAGAAATCAAACTGAACTACCATGCTCTAGCTCTCCGTATATCTTATATGTTCAATACGAATGAAAATGTCTACTTGTATGTCCAGTTGTTACGTCCCCTGACTTAACTCCACCCTCTTCCTGGAGGAGGGCTGTCTATCTGCTTCAGGTCTGGCTGGCCTGGAGCAGCCCCACCTGAGAGGCATCATGTAATTGGTAGGCGGGACTTATATACTCCCAGATCAGGTGCTTTGGTGAAGCTGTGAAGGGGTTCCCTGCCATTTTTATGTTGTCTGGTTTCTCCTGTTTTGTGGTTTTGTGGTTTTGTGGTTAGAAAGGGAGCTCCGTATTGTTTTTCCTTTTACTACGGTAGTTCAGTGTGACCTTGTATGTTCTAGTAAGCATAGCGGTTTTGATTTATTGTGTTGGCCTTGGAGACCATGACACCTTTTTGCTTCAGTTTGAGTTTACATTTGTTAAGCCTTAACACTGTCAATAAATATTCCTTGTTCGCTGCTCAAGTATTTCACCTTATTGTTTGCCTCCTTTGTTTCACCTTTGTCAAAGCCGTATCTCTTATTTATGTATGCTACGGCCTGTGTACCTGTAGGCAACCTGGAAAGAGAGGCTGTAACACCAGTGTAAAGCCTTGTGCGATAGAGTTTAACATCATTATTGTATGCAGCTGAGGTAATTGGAATAGGCTACAATGTAAAACGTGGCCATGCCCTATAAGGCCTAAGCCATTAACAGGCGTATACCTAGATGTTAAGACTATACCTCCATTCACCCATGATCTCCTGTCCATATTCTGCAATCTGTTGTATCTGCAAACCCTGATTATTTGTAACAACAAATTATAATAATAATTTTATTGTCATGCTAAAAACGTTTGGTCTGTGAAATGTTACTATACATCAAAGTCATTGGCCTTGACCATTAGTTTTCATTCTGCATGGATCATGTGCTTTCAACACAGCTGTCTCCTGTTATATGACAACGTCTACACATTACAGCAGCACCCTATCCTTGAGAATAAACAAAACCCAAAAAACTAAATACATCTAATTATGATATACATTAGGAAGCTGCTCTGAACTTGTAAAAAGAAAAATAACAATGATAGACCAGATCATTGGCTTTGGCCCTGATAGTCACTGGTAGTTTTGCTCTCCTTGGCATATCATAGACAGCTTCTGATGAATGTTTGATAATGTCACAGGATTAACACTGCTTCAATTTCTAAAAGTGTACTTGTAACTCAACCAGATCTGGAACAGTTTTCCCTGTATGTCTATAATAGATATTCTGATTTCCATGTTAGAATCACAAATGTGCAAACACACAAACACACACACACACGCACATGTCTTCCTCTCCTATACTCTCATCCGTTCATCCTTGTGCCACTTTTGTGCGACAGCTCAACACATTGGCATGTTGTTTGGTTGGTTGCTGAGCAACCTGCATACAGTGTCTATAAAGGATGAAACCAAGCTGACAGCCTTCACCTATATACACTATTTAAATCCCATGACAAAATCACTATACTGTCCCTCTCATCACAATACGCAGGTGCCAGATCTAAAGTTATGTGACTGTATTACTACTGTTTACAAATCAACGTAGAGGTGTCTTTGTGATGTTGTCGGTGTAATGAAAACACAGATCGCATCTATGTCTCCGTGTCCGGTGGTTAAAAAAGGATCCTCACATATTTTACCATCATGTCATCCACACTGTCCTATTATTCCAGACATGGTGAATGATGATGGAGGCACAATTATGTCTTTATAAATGTCATTTTAATACAAGAAATTGACCAATGTGTTAATCCAGGCGAGGTAAATGCCAGTGATAATATTCTGAAAAGGTGGAAGCAAATTAATTTTGGGTAGAAATGATCTATGACTCATTCTTTTTGTCATATTTGAAAGTATCCCGACAAAGCAATCATATAGAGATCTCTGGTGTACAACATCATTGGGGTAATTGGCTTTTTTTTAATGCACAATGTATTACTACAAGTATGATTTTATTATAATTTTACATTATTCCAAAGAAATAATAATGACATGACACTGTAGGGTTTGGCTGCCATGTCCTGTTGATAGTCTCAGACATGGTGCATGGTACGTCTGTCTGTGTGATACTTTCCCGTCATGCCGGGATGTGGATGCTAATTTAAGAGTGTCTTACTTGGCTAGGGGTCAGGTTTTGCTCCTGTGTCTGCCGTTGTCAGGCAACAAGTAGCTCATTTTCTGTGTTGTGCTGGTTATGTGTTCATCAAGTCACATCGGGTCATTTCACATCATCTGCGGAAATAAAAAACAACAACATCGAGTCATCATGAATGACTCTGAAACACATATCTGAAAGCTTTGCAAGTTAAATCATTTATATATTTTTTTATTTTTGTGGTGTGTCTGCATCACGTTCCAAATCTATTCAGGGATCTTACTCGGACCACATGGGCCTTTGGCATTGGAAAGAGCAAAGTCATAGTTCTGGAAGGGACCTGGTGAGTCCAGGATTCCCAGAACCACAACGGACAGAACGATCTTCTGGTAATGAGGAATATAGTCAGTTGTGCATCAACATATTTAGAGACAGTAGCATAAAGCTAGTTAGAGTTACTGACTAGATGTTTGTGAGCATTTTACCTCCTTGTTATACACCATATACTAAATTTCAAAATGCCTTCTATAATACTAAGACGTTGTGTTTGGACACCATTTCTTTCATTTGATAATTGAAATCAGAGTTTGGTTGTCAGTAGTAGCAGTATCAGTTAAAGCAGCATCATTATTGCTATTTTTGATCATGATCCTATGTGAAGTGGCCAAACAACCAGTTAAAATGCTTAAAATAGAGCTGACACCCCCAGCAGCTGATGGACACACTGCTCTGTCACACACAAATACACGCTTGACCACGCACAACCCCTCCCTCACCCACCTCGACACGCACACAGAACAAATTCACACACTTTTGACACATATGTACATTCCTGTTGTCACTGATAATTTAATCTGTTCTTCAGAATTAACACAAATAATTTGCAACGTTAATGAACAAAATGTCCAGCTCACGCAATTTGCTTCCGCTGAAAGAGAATGAGCATCGGTCCATGCCAGCTCGTGCCATTTCATTAACTCTGCATGCAGTTGCTTTGGCTCCAATTTCTTTGAAGAAGAAAAAAAGACAGAAGTACACGTCTACACGTCTGTCAGGCAATGGAGGGGTGGGGGCTGGGTGGGGTGTGAGTGGTGGTGGGTGGGTGGGTGGGTGGGGGGGCTGACATCTAAAGAAGCATTTTTAAATGCACTTCCATTGTACATAGCTGTTTTACTTCATTTGAAAATATTGTTTGTATCGTAAACTCTAAAGAACCAGTGATCATTTCAATGATCTATAGGCCGCCCATGCCTGACAGTTTGCTGAGTTACTATCCTGTTACATGTATGATAACAGAACATTTTTATTTGAGGTGATTCATACATATCTGCTGCCCTTCCCAGACGTGTGTCCCTGATGTAATGGATAGCCTGGAATCTTTTAACTTTACTCAGGCTACACAGGACCACACACACTCAAAGGGTACCAGTTGAACTCACACTTCACGTGTCCGCCGCTGGGTTGACCTTGTAAACACGTTTATTCATATCATTTAATATAATTTACTTACGTGAGGCTTACCTTAACCCCACTTCCTGGCCTATTTATACAAATTAAAATGAATGCTGCGTGGAACCAATAGTGCTTTGCTGATCTCTACAGATTTGTCCACCCACATAGAGGGTGTGTCGGTCCAGTGGAGAGTGGGAGTGACCTTCCCAGCAGCACCTCTATCAGTCAAACCATACTGCTCCTTATCTAACTAAGGGGAAACACATAACTCTACTTAGCTCTCTAGCTACTGGCAGTGTAGCACAATAACTCCAACATTATACAAGACACATCCTTCTGTGTGGCATGAGGATCAACTGCTTTCAAATATTATGTGACTTCAGGGATTAAATTAATAGAGTTTAAGGTTTTGAAATGTGGTGGTCAATAACATGTTATAGGTTGATGCAAATTAGGCTGTATATCTCAACAGAAAGAGGAGTGTGCTTTTATGAACCAGTTTCTTTAACACCATACAACGTCCTTACTGAATTACAGCAAGTATGCCTGCTTTTTCAAACATGCAAATCTATTTAAAACTGACTTAAAATGGGATGTGATCTATTTAGGTCCATTGACATATAGACTGTAGTTTCCCGGTGGATTATCTTCCCTCTGAATGTTGTATCTACGGATAGTGTTCATGAAAAAAGCCTATGACAACTGCAGCGACTGAATCACTCACTTACTTATGCCCTCCATCGTGCATCTACCAGAAGGCCACCGCCCTTTCCGACATTTGAAACCTGAACCCCTGGACAGCTGAATCGAGGGCGCATGGGGGGGAAAAATAGGAAAGACGAAAGAAAGGGCAGAGAGGGGGATGAAAAAAGGAGGAAGGGCCTGTAGAAAATGTTGACGTCTCAAGATACTGGGATTAAATGATTTATAAAATGTGATTTAAGTAATATTGTTTTTTCTAACAAGCAAGAAATCAACTCTATTTTCAACTTCATTGAAAGGCAATCATTTATGGGAAACGTTAATGTTACTACTTCATCTAAATTCGATTTTTCAAGTCAACAAAATATGTTTAGTCAACTTCTTGTGCCACGAATATCGAACGAAAAATAAATGACCACTTCACAAAAAGTATTGCATTTCTGATCACAATGATGAACAGCTAATTAAAAACTAAAGATCCAATCTAAAGCCGCCATATACTTCTGTTTTTAATTGTCATATTTCTGTAAGTGCCCTCATAGTCTTACCAAAAAGGCAACATTAATGCTCATTTATAGATTGTATTGTGCCTTCCTAACCATCTTCCACAACAGATCGGCTGTGATCTTTCCTCAGGTTGAGGGTTGGATTTTTGTAATAATTGCAATGTGATCAATTGAATGAAGATTGGGTTTTGGCAAAGTGGAGGGGAGGAGCTGTGGGATTAAAAACAGGGCGAATGGAGAACGAGGGAGGGCGGACAGGAGGGGTTGGGGTGGGAGCAGTTTTGGTAAATCTACAAATAGCTGTGCTCAGTGTCTAGCATTTCTTCACCTCGCTTCTCTCCCAGTTGCCCAGCGGTACAGTTGGGTCTCAACACCTCCATCAAGACCACAAGATAACCAAACAGTCAACCAGCCATGAGCAAGTCTTATTCCTCTTCGGCCCAGACGGCCTCCTCGTACCGTCGCACCTTCGGCTCTGGCATCGGGGCAACCCCAATGTCCTCCGTCTTCTCATCTGGAGGCGGTGGCCGCAGCTCGTCTGCAAGCCGCATGTCTTCCAGAGTCTATGAAGTTAGGAACAACGCGAGTCCCTCCTATTCTTACCGGGTGTCCTCTCGTGCTGGGGGAGCAGGGATTGGCTCCTCTTCAGCCATGCGTAACTATTCTGGCGAGAAACTCGACTTCAACCTGGCCGATGCCATGAACCAGGACTTCCTCAACACAAGGACCAACGAGAAGGCCGAGCTTCAGCACCTTAACGATCGCTTCGCCAGCTACATCGAGAAGGTGCGTTTCCTGGAGCAGCAGAATGCAGTCCTGACGGTGGAGATTGAGACGCTGAAGGGCCGCGAGGGGCCCGGTCGCGTGGCTGAGATATATGAGGAGGAAATGAGGGAGCTGAGGAGGCAGATTGAGCTCCTCTCCAACCAGCGCGCCCGCGTGGAGGTTGACAGAGACAACCTGGCTGATGACCTGCAGAAGCTGAAGCACAGGTAGGTTACAGGAATGAGCGGATGGAATCACGTGTACATGCGTTGAGAATGTTGTCAACGAAGGAGAAAAAAGGGCAGAAGGAAGGATGCATGTCGCTGATGTGGCTTATTGTTTTAACGGTATGTTCCAGAAAGCTGAGTGAGGAAGAGGCCGATGTTAACTGGATAGTTTAGACAGTCCCTGTCACATTGCACTTCTATTATTGGGTAGAACAAATGTCTTCATCAGGGTTCCCAACTGTCATGAGCAGTTTAATCAAATAGTGATATCCACCTTTCATGAAATAGGTGTAACAGAAATATTGTAAATATTTTCACGTTTATTATGTAATGATCCTTCAATTTTTTTCTGGAAACCTCTTCGGGGGTCTCTGCCCACAGGTTGGCTACTGCTTGTCTACATTAGAAAAACATGTTGACTTTTGGCTGGATGTTTATATCGAAGAGAACATGGGGAGAAATGGAACTCTGAGAAAGGAGAAGAGAGAGAGAGAGAGAGAGAGAACGTTTTAGCAGAAATAGAAGTAGATAGACAAAAATGGCAGATGAACACACACAGCCGGTTATGTTTGTGTATTGTGAATATAAAACTAAGATAAAAAGAACGTGACAGAGGAAAAGAGGGAGAAAGAGAACGAGAGCTGGGATGTGAGTGTCTATTTGTAGTCTCTTTGGATTATGTATTCCTGTCACTGCAATAGCAAGCAACATCCTTTAAATTGAAGTGTGTAGAGAACGTTCACTTTTCACTTTCTTTCCATCAGACATTTTTAAATTGTTGCCTTCAGCCTTGAGTGAAGCACCTGCTGCTCTGACTGAGATCAAAATACACACAGAGACCCCCTGCCTGCCAACTGTTACAATGCAGGCACACATGCACACATACACACACACACACACACACACACACACACACACACACACACACACACACACACACACACACACACACACACACACACACACACACCTTCCTACCAACACAGCTACATATAGCTGCATTTATATACATTAATATATATATATATATACATATATATGTATATATATATATATAAATGTATATACATATATATATATACATATATATGTATATATATATATACATATATATATATGTATATATATATATGCTGAAAACAGGAACAAAAAACAAGATACTGCATTTAATTAACATTTAACTCAGCTTGGAATCAGTGACTTTCGACACCTTTAGAGGCACCTTTGCAGTTTTTAAAATGCATACATTACATGCATGCATTTCTTTCGACATATTCCAGTTGTTCAGGGGGCAAAGTGAAATGCTAAATTTGGAGACAGCACCACCGAGGGCACACCTCCTAGTTCCTTTCTCACTATTACCCTTCTGACTGACATTGTGGCAGCAGCTGCATCACAGCTTTAGGACTCAAAAAGAAAATGTGTGCTCGTGTCCATGTCATTGTCTAGTCAGTTCTAATATTATAAGCAGAACAGTATGGAGGGCAAAATGCTGAAGAAATGAGAGGTGTAATTAGTTTATTTCTCTCGTAATTGGTCCTTGGGGAAGAAGCCATTGTTTTGTTTGTCGTCATTTATCTTTCAACCTTCCTGCTCTTCTTCTCTCCAGACTGCAGGAGGAGATCCACCAGAAGGAAGAGGCTGAGAACAACCTTTCTGCCTTCAGAGCCGTATGTTTTCTATTTCCATCAAATTACAGCTTTCTATCTCAGTACATCTCAACATTTCTCAATTTGTCCCCAAAGCCGGAAGTAAAAATGTAAATACTTCATGCTTAGAGAACTTTCTTCACTCTTTCATCAACCACTTTATTCCTATCAGCTTCTTTTTTAAATTTATGATAACAATTGTTCTGTTTCTGTGTTGTGTCCAGGATGTTGACAATGCCACTCTGGCTAGGCTGGACCTGGAGAGACGCATTGAGAGCCTGCAAGAGGAGATTGCCTTCCTCAAGAAGATTCATGAAGAGGTCTGTTAATCTGTCTAGATTAGAACCTCTGCAGCATGTCTATGTATTATGTATGTCAGTAGGATGGCATGCGCTCTATCATATAACAGCTCTTCAAAGGGCTCACACTTAAACACACCCACTGATGTATATGTCGTATGCACAGTCCCACACTCTTCCAATCGAACATTTAACTATATGGGCATATTCATGAGTCTTAAGAAAAGCAAATGCAAGAAGTGCAATGGACACATTTGTGCACAGTGACCCGCGGACATCCAAAGACACACCAGGCGACACAAGCAGACATATGCCGACCCACTTGAGTTCCCTTCCCGTCATTCTGTTATCTCTGCCTCAGCTTTGACCTCTCAGAAATGCTAAAACTGCCGAAGGGTAGAAGAGCATGGCAGCTGTTGTGTGAGGGAGAAAGAATGTGTTCATGTGAACACATGCCAAGCTTTTTATATCTTTCGGTTTGACCAGAAGACAGCTGAGTGGGACCAAAGCTTACTAGTTCCACAATGTTAACCAGTGCTATTCTAATATTGTTGCAAAAATAATGTGTACCTCTTTGTTGATATGTAATTTATGTAATTGATAAGGGATGCCAAATTTGATTTTTTTGTTTTCATACACAGACAATGCTTAAATTAAAAAAATACTTTCTGTGTCTGAGTCTGTTCCCCCAACAAAACATAATTGTTTTCCTCATCACCGCCCTGTCATAATTCCTTTCTTATTTTTGTACCATCTCGTCCCTTTGCAGGAGATCCGTGAGCTGCAGGGCCAGATGCAGGAAACACAGGTGCAGGTCCAGATGGACATGTCCAAACCCGATCTGACTTCTGCTCTGAGGGACATCCGTGTGCAGTATGAGGGCATCGCCGCCAATAACATCGCAGAGGCTGAAGAATGGTACAAGTCTAAGGTAGGACAATGACCATATGCACACACACACACACACACACACACACACACACACACACACACACACACACACACACACACACACACACACACACACACACACACACACACACACACACACACACACACACACACACACACACACACACACACACACACACACACACACACACACACACACACAGAGACAGATAGTGTGGTTCAGCTGTTGTGTTGTTAGAACCTCATCCCCTCTCTCCTCAGGTGTCTGATCTGAACCAGGCTGTGAACAAGAACAATGATGTGCTGCGTCAGTCCAAGCAGGAGTCTATGGAGTACAGGCACCAGATACAGTCCTTCACCTGTGAGATTGACTCACTCAAGGGCACCGTGAGTATTGTCTGCAATCCCTCTCAGTGTTGTTCACATTCTAAATAAACAAACCTTTACTTTCTGTCAGGGCAAACAGCCGTTGTCTCCGTCTTGTGGTCGCTTTCATTCTGTGTTCGGCCACTTTGTTCCACTTTTCAACTTCATGCACCTGTTCCCGTTGTAGAACGAGTCTCTGCTGCGCCAGATGAGAGACATGGAGGACCGCATGACCCTCGAGGCTTCTGGTTACCAGGATAGTGTCACACGGCTGGAGGAGGACATTACTAAGATGAAGGTAATTAGCTTTGTTATTTTACACAAACTCTGCAGTCCATTCTAGCTGATTCCAGCAGATTATAGAACGTACCATCAAACTGGTTCAGAATTTGGGATATGATTCACTCTGGTGATAATCACTAGTAGAGATCATAGATCACTGCACCGCTGATAAGTGAATTGCCTGAAACCTCCAGTTGGGAAAACAGTTTTTCTGTGTTTGTGATTTTACAGCTTTACAGTTTTTCTGAATTTCCTGTTGATTACATGCTCGGTGTGAAGTTTGTTGAAGAAGACAATCACAATTCTTATGTCTTGATTTAAAGGATGATATGGCTCGTCACCTGAGAGAGTACCAGGACCTCCTCAATGTGAAGATGGCCCTTGATATTGAAATCGCCACCTACCGCAAACTGCTGGAGGGAGAGGAGAGCAGGTGTGTGTGTGTGTGTGTGCTGTTCACATTTGGATGTGGTCAAAGATAGATAGCTTAAGACTTATCCCATTATTCCCATTTAAGTTTCTATTGCCCTCCTATTACAGGCTTGTGATAATGAATTCTGTGTTTCTCCTTCAGGATCACGACCATCCGGCCTGCCCAGTCTGCTTATTCCTCTATTGGATTTAGAGGTAGGGGCAACAGTACACATTATTTCCATCAAACATACATACCCTTGCTATACATTTTGAATTCCAGATGAGTCAATGAGGGATAAAATAAAAGACTAATTATAGCTTGTGACTATATATGGCAGGTGCTATTTTGAGGGCAGTACAAGTTGTGTACCTGCAGTCACACATTTTTACCACTGCGTGGTGATATATGTCATGTCAAAAACCTTCATGGCTTTTTATGCACAGGGGCAATCATCAACAAGCCACACACCAATAATCACAGGGGCCCATTTGCTTCATGTATCAATAGTCCAAATGAGCAATTAATATTTGCCAATGTGTCCCCTTGAGCCACTTTGTGGCTGCTCCAATGAACACAGTGAGCGGTAATTAAAGATGATGTATTGAGTGCAGGTGAATATGAGTTTGAATATTACACCTTTAAGTGGCAGTCATACTAGCTCCACAGACTGGTTCATGGCTGTCCCCTTCATGTGCATGTCATGTTGCTCAGAGCCAATTAACTAGAACAATACTGTCTTCTGACTGAATGCACATTGTGTACGTGGAGCAACGCTTATCATTTGAGTTCAGGAAGTAGTAATTAACTGTATGAATGCATCGTTTCAGAGACCAGTCCTGAGTCCCAGCATCAGCGCTCCTCAGAGGTTCACTCCAAGAAGACGGTTCTCATCAAGACCATCGAGACCCGCGATGGAGAGGTTTGAGCACACACACAAACACACTGCATTACTGGGATACTCATTATACTGTGACACTATATTTGCATCTATATTTTTGCTATTAAGAGATGACATTTATAATTTTCCAACTGAATGATTTTAATTTGTTATATTTTTATTCAGATGAAGTATTCTATGAGCCAGGGCGCAAGTGCCCAGTCTGTAAGTCTGGTATATATATGTATATATTTATATATATCCCACTATCAACTGTTCACTGTTGGCTGAAGCAAACTACCAGATTTCGATCTGTTGTTCGCATGCTGCTCTGACAACAATGACAGAATGGATCCTACAGAGTGTGTAAAGCAAACTGTCTTGAAATCATAGCTGCAAAAAAAAAAATTCTCGTCTCTAACTCCTTGTATATCCCTGAAATCTTGTAGTTTGTGCCAACTCTTATCGGCACATAAGTAAACCTCAACACTCCTCACCGTCTTCTGTGAAGAAGCTTCACTTTCAGTGCCCATCCCCATGCACAGCACTTCACAAACACAACCTGCTTCACTGTCGATGGAAAATGCTCTTACGTATTATCTGCAACACTCTACAGTCCTTAACACAGATCATTAATTTGTATCTTCCTCCTTTTCAGGTTGTCAGCGAGTCCACACAACATCAGCAAGACATCATGTAAACCGGACGAGGCAACGTTAGAAGATATATCACCAATTAATACCAAATAGTAACTAAATGGATATTTTCCTACCATGATTCATAAGCTGAGCCTATTTTTAGAGACAGAGCGCTGATTTTAGGCAGATTTAATTGTAAAGAGAAAATTATATGAGCAAGTCCAACCTTGCCTGGATTTAAAATAGGGTCATTCCAAGATGTATTGCTATATTCATGTTACTTTCCTTCAAAAACACCTGAGGTATATCTTTGTCTGCAACAATATTTCAACTTGAAGAATAGAGTTAAATGAACAACAAGGCTTTGCCTAGGCCCAGTATCCACAGGGAGGTTTCACGGTGCACGGCAGAAAGTTTACTTTTCACTGCACATATTCCAAGTCTTTCTGTGCAAATGTACATATGTATAACTTGATTAGGAAAGGCTTTTATTTGTGTAACTGATTAAAGGAAAGTGAAATGTTGTGTCTGAAACATAAACATCTGATGAAAAAGGAACTCAGTCATGTTTGAAGTTTGAGCTCAAAAGCATGCGCCGGGTGTTTGATTGTATGAGAATAGGTGACCATGTTACGCTGCTTCCCTGTGGCCTGAAACTCAAATAAAGACATTTGTTATCACCATTTGTTACAGCCAGTTTCTAAAGATTTTGTGAAAAAAAGTGTTTTTCTGTCAGTATACATAGTACATATATTGTGTAAGATAGTCTCCATTTAAAATCTACTCATTAGTATTCTTCAGATAGCACACATGCCTTTATGGACTACTTCTACCCACTGCCTTCATCATCTGACGTGAGCTGTTTTAGTTTTCCCAGGCAAGCATAACCGTCTTCTGTTAACATTTAATTCACCTTTATAAAGAAAATACCAGTTGCTTCCCGGTTGAAATGATCAGCAACAGGACTGATCTCGGTGCAAGAGAAAGTGAACAATGGCTTGTTAATGAGCTGACCTCAGCTGTGCTTTGTTTCTCGCAGGAAGCAGATTAGCAGAGCAAGAATAATTATATTGTCCATGCAGTTTGTGTTTGTAGTCACTGGACTGAAAATAGCAGCAAAGATTACAAAAAAAAGGAGAAGAGCAAAAAGAAAAAATACAGCAAGGGCAGAACATAATTGAGCAATGCGAGAGTGGGAGAGTGGTACAGGAAGAAAACAAAAGAGAGCGAGAGGGTACAAATGTAATGAAAAGGTTATTCAGACACAAAGAAAATGGACGAGGCTGAACAAAGACACAGAGAGAAAGAAAGTCAGAGCAAGTCGTTTCAATGCTGTTGGGCCTGTTTTATCAGAACTTTCTGTCACAGTTTCTTTGCAACTGCTGCCAATGCCATCAGCTTCCCAATCATTGCAGGACAACTAAAGAAGAGCAGCATGTTCCGCCTCCATTTCCTTCAAATGAAGTCAGCAAACCTCTCTGACCTCTCTGACCTCTCCTCCATCAGCTGGTGAACATACAGGCGTGGAAAATATTACATGTGGCTCATTTGTTGTGCTGCTTAGCAGTTTATCCAGAACTGGGACTGTTACGTGAAACGCATACGTGTGTGTGTGTCTCTGAGTAACTCCACTCAGCCCTGCACTGATCCGACAACGCCACACCTGCCTCTACGTGTAACTGCGCAGTTTCTATTTTTTAAGTGTTTGGTGTAATGTCAGACAATGCTCGATAGTACAGCGCAGCTGACCAGTGAAGCTTCACTCAACACCACCAAATAAGTCAACTAGGTTAGGAGAGTTAGGCAGAGAGGAACGTGTTTGTGGTAAAGATGTGCATGATTTTTGATATGCTTCAGAGGATATTTGTTATTTGTACCCATGAATGCACCTCTATAGCCTATACATAAATCACAATGTAAGAACAGTAGACAAACAATTCAATTAAATTGTAGAATCACAATGTTTATCATATTGTAGGTCCATATCAATTCATGCTATCAATAATAATAATAATAATAATTATAATACATCATTTGTACACATTTAAACAGGGTGGTATGAAAATGAATTGTCATCTCTTCTCACAATGTGGAGCAATTATTGAATTACTGATGGTTGCTGATGATCAGTTGAGGCTCAGTTTGTTTGCTGCTCTTCAACATCACACGTTGAAACAGGATGAGAACGAAACAAGTGCATCCACCACCCAGCCGAATCAAACCAAGAGGACATACAGACAATAAACAGGTCCAAGCGGCTGGATACATGACATAAGTTGTCGTGGTGCAAACATGAAAATTAAAGAAAAATATTTACAGTTCAACAAGTATTTCCCCAACACATATTCAGAAGCGATGGGCACACAAAACTGAAATAAAATAGAAGGAACAAAAACTAATAAATATCTGACAATTTATTTCTAATAATTAATTTCTGGCCCAATAGGGCTAATGTTTTGAATTATCATTTTGTAAAATGTTGTCTTAATAAAATTCTAAAGACATTGATGACGAGAGTAAAGCTCCAAGAGAAGACCAACACAGAACTGAAGTGTAAGCAAAAGCCCAAATAAAACATTATAACATAACAATGATACAGCAGAATAGAAGGTGACTGAGCGTAATACATGTCAAGAGGAGGGAGAATAGGCTTTGGTTGGTCCTTGCATCAGCCATTGTGGATTATGTTTTGAGCACCCTGGGACCAAAAAAGTCTCAATGTAAATCTGAGGTTTTCACATGACAACAGCGACACACTGACACACTGACACATAGGAAACAATTACACAAGGATTCTCATGCAGTAATGGGTTATGGTGAGAATGATTGGTCCTGGTGCCAAGCCCATATTTAGATATCTAGTATGTAACAACAGTATTGTGGAATATGTGTGTTCATCTAAACATTGTGAAACTATCTTAAAAAACTATCTTTAAAAAAACGGAACATGTTGGTGTTTGTTGTGAGGAACTACCATACTTCAATTCCAAAGAGGTTAAAATAAAACACAAATAATACCTTTGAAAATACTGCATGTACAAATGTAACTGGATGTTCGGCACAACAACATTAATGCTCGGAATACGTTTGAATTCAAGCGACATTCACAATCAAATGCATGTACCACACAAACATATGCACACGAAAACAATAAGTCTTGAAAAGAAAAGTCCAGTAGTAAACATGAGAGGGCGCTGTTTGCAAATGATTTCATCTTTTCATTATGTTTCATCATTTACAGGAGATTATATCCCTCCTTCTCCTCCTTTTCATCATTTATTAACACTTCATCCAAACTATAAGATTCATATCTTAAACAGGACCGGTGTACTGGCCAAAATGAGGACAAACAATACAGCATACAATACAGTGAATCCCCCTCTGCTTGGCCAATATTTGGCACACACACACACACACACGCACACACACACACACACACACACACACACACACACACACACACACACACTATATTTAACATGTTCATAGTGTCCCCTCCAAACTCTAATTTTTAATTTTCTAATTCCTGGATGATCAATAGCAGTTTCTTGACTTTGTGCTTTAACGTCTGTCTTTAACAAGACAGCTGACAAATTCAACAAAGGTCGACTTTCTCTTGGATTAAAAAAAGGAAAAGTGACGTGTTAGTGTTCAGAAAATCTTCAACAAGGATATTTACATACAGTAGCTTTCCAAAAGAAAGGGAGAGGTACGTCTTCGTCTCCTGGTCAGCTCTGTGGTGAGAACAGCTGTCCATCAACGAATAAAGGAGTGAGAAGCAAGCACATTCCTGGGACAAATAGCATACATGTAGGCAATGACACATGGAGTGTTCATGGGTGAAATAACAAAAACATTGTCTTCGGTGATAACTCTTTGATCCTATACACCACCAAGAGCAGTTCCTGTTGCTGCCATGTGAAAGGATGAAGTAGAGCTGCCTTTCTGTTTCAGTGTTCGCTGTTTTCTGTTATTTCCTCTCATATTCCTCCTCTGAGCGCTCTTAATGGAATCTTTGAAGCAAATCCTTTCCTCCTTAATTTCCCTTGAACTAAAGATGCGATGGAAGGTTTATTGATGGTTGTGCTACTCCATGAAAGCAATGTGATGCTTTTTTTAAAATGTGAAATGTTGCAGCCCTCCTGTGGACAAAGTAGTGTTTTGATTGTTTCCCCCACGACAATCCCAGTGGAAATGACTTATTATGGCTTGAAGCAACCAGAAGAATCTAGAAATCAAATGTTGATATGTCAATCAACTCCCCACCAGACAGGTCCATTATCTCCAGAACAGTCCAAAGACTCTTGTTTTAAAGTCTAATACAGTATGTGATGACTATGTTTGAGATTTTTTGAGATTTGACCGAGCAATCATGTCTCGCTCCATCTAAAAGAAGAGGTGCTGCTCTCGTGTCTTGCCAGTCATAAAGATCAGAACAGAAATAAAACTTGTAACAAGTCTGAGAGAAGTAAACCAGTGTGGGAATCACCACCTTATTGGGACATATTGCCTTCCGGTTGGTTTATTAGGCAGTTGATAAGGTTGGCACATAGGGTTAGGTGTTCTATCCCTAACAGTGACAACTACGTTTGAAGTAGCCTTGTGTGAATGTGTGTGTGGTTAGGTGTACACATGTTCATTTCCCTGTCTCAGATGTGAACTGGGGGGCCACTGGGAGCTGTGAGGGGCACTCGAGACCCGCAGTCGTAGTCGAGTTCAGCCATGCGGGAGCGGCTCATCATTCGACTGTGGGAGTAGGCGCGTCTGTCTGTTTGTCGGTCCCTGAAACTCTTGATGTAGCTCTGTGGACAGACAGATGATACAGGGTTGGGGTAGAAATATGCAGTGCACATGCTGTGATTCATAATGATAGTAAAGTGCACAAACTGCAGCCGTGAAAGAATACACTATTTCACTTTCTTTCCGAGAATAAGAGAAAAAGATCAATACAACTCTCGTGTCTGTCTATTCAATTTGAAGGTAGGCATATTTTGTTACCATAGTACAGAGCCAGGCTAAGTGTCTCCAATCGACATGCTAAGCTAAGCTAATTGGCAGCTGGCTCCACTTAAATATTGAACCTACTGACATGAGATTGACATCAACCCTTTTATATATCTCTTGGCAAAGAAAGCAAATAAGAGTATTTCCCAACATGTCAAACTATGCCTTGAAAGGTGGAATATGGAATTTGCCAAATAAATCGATTGTGACTCGAGAGATTGATGGAAACAAAAATTGTATTGAAAGGGATCTCTGGTTTCTGTACATGCACCCATTATTTCAAAAGGTGTTTTACGTGTGTCTTATGCCTGTGCGTTTTCAGTGAAAATATATTTTCTGGATATTTGCCTGTTTTAAGTTATTTGCACATAAAAAAAGAAACATTAATATATTAACAGAAAGCTTATCTTGAAACCATGACATTTTAAACGACATGGCTGAAAGTCATTTCATCTTAAGGATAAGGAGCCCCTTCATCTCACCGGTGAAAGGACGTCTCCATCAAAGCGCCTTTTTGGGTTGGTCTTGCGCTGGTAGCCGGGTTCAGTTTGAGGGGGAGGGGGGACTTTAGGTGGCGGGGAGCTCTGGGCTTGGTGATGAGGGTGGGATGATGCAGGGTGATGGTACTGCTGCTGCTGGTGGTGGTGGTGGTGGGGGTGGGGGTGGGATTTCTGTTTGTGGGTGGTCTTCAGGTTCTCTCGTTTTCTCTTCTTTTTGTTCTCCTTCTCCTTTTTCAGCCTATCTTCCCGCTGTCGGATCCGCATGAGCTGAACCCTCCTTTGTTGTCGACTCAACACCACTGAAGAGAAAGAGACCAGAGATGTGATAATGTGTAGAGAGATAATCATGAGCATGATAAAGATAGAACAATACAGCTTTTATAGGGAACCAAAACAATAGCAACCGATTAAGTCAAGAAGAGAAGACGCATTGAAATAAATCAGATGGAACAAAAACAAGAGAAACCTTCAATCAGATAGTTTGAATATTTAAATGATCTTTTAAATGTTGATGGTTAGCCATCCCTCGGAGGAGTTATAGTAAGTACAAGCTGCAAAAAGAGAAGGAAAAAACCACCATTGTACATTTATAAACGTCCTTCATTCTAGTCAGTCCTCCGGCAGACAGATCATTTTCCTTGCAGCATGTACTGACATATTGTGAGTGGGTGAGTGTGTTTGTGTTATTTTCACACTCATCTGAGCAAAGGATGCCCAAAATCCATTCCGTCTTGCTGTTCATTGATTACTCATGAGATCATTATTATGCGGTAGTGCCGGGGAAAATATTTCATGTTCAGGTCAAAAAGTTGCCGCATGTACAACAACGCGACTAAACCTAATGAAGAAAAGATGAACAGCATGCGTCACAGTTAAAGTTGGTGTGGGTTGGTGTGGACGTGTTAGAAGGTCTATTGTTGTTTCTTTGTGCGGGCAGACAGCTAACTAGGAGGCACCATCTGCCAGGGAAGCTGCTTAATGATACCCCTGTTTCTTTTCCTTGGCTCACCCCACCCAGGGACCCTCTGGCGACATGCTACTGAGTGTGTGTGTGTGTGTGTGCGTGTGTGTGTGTGTGATTTATTGTGCATCTGCCTTTGTGTGGATTAATAGGAGCAAGGGAAAACAAGCCATTTCCCACTTCTTTCAAAAGCGGTTAGAGAGTTTCGATCCATGTTTGGCTCAGGGTTTGTGTTCACCATTCGGTTATAATGGTACAGTGTTGGCAGTTGGGAAGTAACTATGTCACTCTAGTATTAGGTACTTGTGAATGTGTGTGTGTTCATCGGCATCGACACAGCAAACAAAACAAATACAAATGTGCGAGCTCACTCGTTGACTCAACCAGCTGACAGACAGATGATTGTCCTTACTGATCCACTTGGGTGCCCCAGGTCATTACCCTCCCCTCCCCTCCCCTCCCCCAGTACACCTGCTCCCAATGTCCCCCCTCTGCTTCCCCTCACCCTTCTTTGTCTTTCAATACAGTGCATTCTATCATTCAGGTCAGACGAATGTGAATACGTTTTGTTTTGTGATACATGTTGCATAGGTATATTTAAAGAGGTTTCTAAGTTACCCAATATTGACCCTTACTGACCTGGCTCTGATCACAAAGCAGAATGAACTACAGCAACATGCATAGTTCTCTTGCTAGAGCCTCTCCCTAATTATTATTCCCAAACACAGGCCATATATCAATAAGGATGCAACACGCATGCATGAATTCAGCCATGTTTTTTTGTTGTTGACAGTTTTTAGCCTTTATTTTATACAGTTTCTTCATGTGGCTTCTCATTTGTAGATATAATTCACCCTAGAAAGCTTACTCTCTTTCTTTTCCCACTCTGACTGGAAGCCATGACAGCCTGCTGTTTAATCTCATTATTTGAGCCCATGTGTGGCTATTTTGAAGACACTGTTTAACTCTGCATGTCACACGCCAGCCAAGATCAAGTGTAAGAGTTTAAGTGTGTGTAGTTAGTGCAAGAGTGAGCGAAAAATACTCTATATTTCTGCCTCTGTCTGAGGTTCATGTGTGTGAGCTGTGTATTGAGTGTTGGCTGCCTGCAGTGTGTGTGTGTATGTGTGTGTGTATGTTTGTGTGTGTATGTGTGTGTCGGTGTGAGTGTGATCTTGCCATCTGTGTTGTGGTTACTTTCAGAGCAGATTAAGGCGGCCTCTGACAAAGGCACATTTTGCTGACAACACTAATGTGGATGTATTCAGACTCTGCTTCACACACACACACACACACACACACACACACACACACACACACACACACACACACACACACACACACACACACACACACACACACACACGCAGTTAATATGATTAGGATAGATTTGTCTATCTTGATAAAATGTCATCAGTTAGTAGCGACCTTTGTGAGATTGAGACTGAAAGAAGCCTCATCATCATTATAGGTACTTAGCATTCTTATTGGAGCCACTAAGATTAAAGTACAAAATAAAATATATAGACATAACTCAAATGTTTGAAAACTGAAATTAATTCATCTTTAATGAAACTATAAGTAGACAGTTCCTAAAGGAGCTGATATGTTTTATTTATTTATTTCTTTTTAATACAATTTCAAATCACAGCGCGAGTATACCAAAAACACTTAGAGAAACCAGCTCCCTTGGACCGAAATCAATCAGCAACAAATTCCAAGCTGCAGGAGCAGAATATCTCAAAGTCCTTTTGCCCATTTCAAGAAAGGCATCGGGTACAGATAGCACGAGTAAACCTTGTGGATATGTCACAGAGCAGAGACAGTACCTGGCAGATTAAGAATTGCCTTATTAATAAGAACATGAGTGATTCGGATAGACGATACAGGACATGGTGAGTGAGGGCCTTAAGATCAGTAAAGAAGGATCCATGGTAAACAGTATCTCGAGGGTGAATGCTTTGAGAAGATGCTTACATATATAAAACATCAATCACAGACATAAAAGGTGCAGTCTCCCTTTTGAATCAAAAGAAAAGCAAGGCTTTTTTTCTCTGAAATAAAACCCCAGCCTCCGCTTCAACCTTCACAAGTTGCTGAATCTCAATCTTAAAAGAGAGAGAGATTGATCAATTAAGAGTCGTAGATATTTATATCAAGATACAGCCTCAACCAAATTGCCCTAAAACGTAATACAGTTTTTCTCGATTGCTTAAACACATTTTTTGAAAGCATGCCTCGTTTTCTCAAAACTCTAAACACAAATCCCAAAACCACTCACACAAAATGCAAAACGCTTTATATCTCCTGCAAAATGCAACTTTGTTTTCAAATGACAAACACAGCCCATTATATGAGTAGACATTTTAAGCATCGATTGAACACTGATGTGCTCAATGGAAAATACGACTATGAAATGGGAAAACACCAGTATGAAGGCCTTATCAGAAGCATGCCTTTTCAAGTCCAGTGGTACTGTACGCTTTCTCCTGTTGTAAAATATTGTAAATGTATAATGTTTTAACTCAAAATATAAAACAATCCAACAAAAATGTTTCTTTCTTTTTTCTAATTTTTTCACAGAACAAACAATAGAAAATAGACCAGTAGTCAACAAAAAAAGAAAGAAAAGTGTAAATAAAAAAGGACAACAAAAATACTCCTCTGCCTCTCTGGTCTCCTCTACCTTCCATGTTTTCATCCATTCTTCTTCAAATCAGGAGGTCACCTGTGGCCCTTGTATTGCTAAAGCCTTGATTCCAAATGGCACAACAGCCATGGAAATGGAAGTTTTGCCAATTGAATAGCAGTGTGTTCTGTCTGAACACAAGGATGTTTTGGCATTGATGAAGTGTGCAAAGTAGAGAGGATGGTGTTTAGTGTTTTGAAGAAAGTGTGGCTAACAATTGAAATCTGTGTCTAAAGCAGATAATTGTGCTTATAGTTTAGCGGAAATGGTTTAGGGAGTTGGCACATGAGTTACAGGTTGTGGCAATTGTGTTAGAAGTTCCAGTTTTTGTGTGTAAGCAATCGAGAAAAACTGTAATAGATGGCATGTTCGGAGGCTTTTTCTTCAGCCTTGTCTGGAGCATGTGTCTAAAGCCAGAAGGGACACAGAGAGTTGATCACCACCTCTCTTGGATCGGCAGTGTAATATCCACCGTGTGTTCCAGGTTTGAGCAGAAGCTTTGTCAGACTGTAGATTTATTTCAGCAGTAATTCAAAAGCTGCGTGTTTGTGGATTTTCATTAATAGATTTGCTTTTATTCGGTTTTCATTCAAATCCTCTATAGATAAGATCAAAGTCCTTGCTACAGTTTTCTGGCATGTCGTAAAGACACGTCACTTCAGCCTCAGATTTTCTCATTCCCCCCCACGGTCACTGAATTTTCATGGAATTTTCCAAAACTGCGATTCACTTTGTCCAGGATTTGTCTTTTTGAACTTTCTCTATCACCTGAACCCTACATTCAGTCAGTAGCGCTTTATCTATTTCCCCCTGCATGTACCTGTCTTTATTTTATTCAAACTGCTCTACAAGTGTCTACATTTCCAGTCCTGAGCCCTCAGAATCATGTAATTAATAAATCTTTAACAATTCTTGAAACAATTAATTTTTTACCCTATACTTCAAGTGATCTACATACTGACATCATGTGACATGATTTCCATCACGTTTTGATAAACTCAAATCTAGTATATCTTGCTGGCAAGATGGAAAATCAACAAATATGGCAACATTATGTTTCTCAAACACGGTGCTCCACTGTGCACCAAATACCTGTGTTATAAGTTAGCTATTGAACCTGGTTAATAGATTCTAAATCTGTGTGTGTGTGTGTGTGTGTGTGTGTGTGTGTGTGTGGGGGGGATCGCTCACCTTCTGTGTGAGAAAATCCCTCGGCAGTGACTTTCCATTGGATCAGCACTCCGAGGAGGGACAGGACAGGCCACACCCCCAAGATGATCCAAGTAAACCAGCATACTGGCCTCTTTGGCGCCACCTGCAAACATTACATTTACAATTTTAGATGAATAATTTCATTTCATTAAAACCATTCATTTGTGCAAAAAACACTAGCTTCTCACTATTGTGGCACTTCAAAACCTCTTTAAAAGTTATCTCTTTAAAAGCTCCGGCACTAAAAGGTATGACTCAATAAAATATTGTTTCTCCGTTGAGTGAATGAAAAGAGCTTTGATAGATATTTTGAACATACATGTTGCTAGTAGATTATGGTAGTGCTACAAATCAAATACAGGCTGTGACAAATTTAATTAAAGACCTCAATATATGACTGGAGGAAGTGAATACATTAAGATGCTTCAATGCAGGGCACTGCACTACGTGACAAGTATGTATGAGATTCAAATAATATGCTGTTGTCAGATCACAACTCAAAAGATCACCTGTGGGTGACTTTGGATCAAACGTGGGAACAGATTTTGGATTAAGCCTTTGCAGGCAGTTTTGCGGTATGAACTGTATTATGCGGATATTGGATTGGATTTTCACATGAGTGCTGTCAGCTATTTAATTCACTGCTTTAGCTCAAAAACAGACATTTCCATTTGGGTATGTGGTCAACAACAACAAAAATTCAATTGCATTTTTACGACGCTGATTCCAATATACCACGTACAACATACAATTACATACATTCTAATTGAAGATTTATTATCCAAGCTGAATTTAGCCTGTTTTTCCTTCACTTTGTCCTCACACATATCAAACGTGACCACACACACAAGTATAAAGATTACTCACACACGGAAAAAACAACACGCCTCAAGTAAATGAATATCATGTCTTTGACACAGAAACACACAGATGAGCCTACCCGGATTCTCTCGTAGACGTAGTGCACCAAGGCAAACAGCTCAATAAAGTAGTCCACAGTGACGGTGATGATGGCCGAGCCGAAGGTGGCAGTGGAGAGGGTGACGAAACAGCGCTGCCATTGAAGAGTGAGGACGGCAAATAGCGTCCCGGAACCCAGGAGAATACCCAGAGGAACCCACACTGTTCTGGGGTGGTAGAACTCCTCCATGGCCTTGGTGAGAGAGGGGAGGGTTAATTTCAGTTTTTATGGTTTGAATTACCAGATTTAGAGTTTGTCTGATATAAGTTCTGAAGAACTTTGACATTTAGGTTGGCATCATGGCTTATTGTCAGCATCTTTTTTTTAAATGGAAGACCTAAAGGCCTGCAGAGTGGTGTGTTTTGTAGTCAGTTATTATATAATCGTCTGTGTTTGAAGTGCTGCTCTGCTGTTTTGTAGTAGGATCACTTTTTTGCAGCTAGCTACCTAGAGAGCTAGGTAGCTAGCTGCCGTGGGAATAGCTTCAATGTCATTTAACATGGTTTCTACAGGATCTCCTGGATACACTTGCCACTCTCTGATATGACTGGGCCCAAAAGAGCGTTGTGTGATAATAGTACAACGCTTTTATCACTCATCTTAAGGTGCCCTTTGTATATGTTATTTTCCTTGACATTCTGGACAGAGATGAATCTAAATAGTGCACAATAAAATGTGTCTCCTCACCACCAGTGAAGCCACTCCTAACAGCAGGCCCAGCAGGAGGCCCACCATAAACAGTCCCACGCTGCGGACCAACATGGTCACCAGGCCACACAGGGTCCCGATCCCCAGGCCGATGCCCACCGATGCCTCTACGCTCAGCTGAGTGTCCAACACCCTCTCCTTGTAGCACAACATGAAGATGACCACTGAGCCAAACATTAGGCCTGTGAGGAACAATATGGCCTTAAAGCATCGATAGCCTGGAGGAGAGTTGGGAAACAAACCACTGTCAGGTTATCTCAAGCATACAAACGCTGGTACATGCTGTGCCTCACTGTGTATATGATTTGCTTTCTCTTAAACACACAAAACAAAGTCAACATATGGTGAAAGCGGATTTGGGGATCATTTTATAATGAGGTACTTTATAAAGCCTTTCTAAATTGTAGCCATGGATATTCATGGTTTACAGATAAGCCATCAAAAGAAGCCAATTTTGCTGATGTCCATGTATTCTCCATAATAACTGTTTTCGTCTTTTGCTCTGTTTTTCATCTGGCAGATCACGACCAATCAAATGTCTGAGCTTTTGACTTCCTTCCTGGTCCAATTTACGATGGTAGCAACCAATTAATTGTTTTTACAAATGATTTATGACTACTATATAAAGGAATAATAAATTCGAAATCGACAGGTAATTAATTTCCCCTTTATGAACAGCCACATGCATTTGATCCCTGCTTTAATAAGTTATTATTTTGTTCATGCTAAGAGTCAAACTATTTCTCAATGTAGCTGACCAAGTGTAGATGTCTTTTGTAAGTTCTTGACGATAAAGGCTGTTATCTTATCTAAACAGAGAACATAGGGATGATGCAGAATGAACAGCAACCTGCCCGTGGTGGGCGAGGGAAGCATTTCTTCATTATGAGCAGATAAACCGTCTCTAGAAACCTTTATGAAACTGCTTTCAAATATGATAATCATCTTATTACAAAAGGTCATCCACATTCATTAGTCAACATGCCTGCTGATTAGAACAGATGCTCTCCTCTTCTTTATGTTCTCTTTTCCCGTCGAATGCTCCCTCTGTCCTGGGCCTGACTCAGTTTATCACCTTTTTAATGTGCTTTATTCCAAAATGCAAAGCATTACAAGCTCAAATTATCAAGAGTTACAATCTCCATGAGCCTTGCTTCTGTGTTTATTAATACGTGCATCTCCCTTTCTGTTTGCTCTGCCGTTGCTTCTTTCTCTGTCTGTCTCGATGGGAACCCGCATCAGATTGTTATCTATGTGTAATCAGGCATTTCACAGCTGAGCCAAACAATACTCCTCCTCTCCGCCAAGCCACGGTCCATGCTCCTCCCTCGTGACTAGACCTCATTTATTTGATGCACTACTGCTGGCTTTCTTTACTTCCTTCTGCTCAATTCTGTGTGTTTTTCACAGCTGTTTTCTCATAGCACCGTGTCTGAATGAATAGTCTGACATGGAGTAACCGTAGCATTTCCAAAGCATAGCACCTGAACATTCATTCGGTCAGCAGCCGTCCCAAATTGTTCTTTAATATCAGTCTCCATCAATCAATGAATACATTTTGAAATGGCAGGCCTCTTTTTGACTGCTCTTAATCTTCTGGTCACTGTGCTCTGACCCATCCTTCCCTCTCCTTTTCCTCTGTCAGACTGTAGAAATATCCTTTCATATGCAAGTGTGGAGTTTCTGAACAACACCAACAATGTGTATTATTTCTTGTTTGCAGAAAGGTGTTTTTTTTTAGAGCAAAAGCTGGTAGTCAGGGATAAAATGCACCTCTTTATTGTCTCTTTTTGAGAATGCTGTTAAACAAACAGAGAAACAGATGGTGAAGGACTGAGGTGCAGTGTTTGAAGAACAATGATGCCGTTCTATCCTGTAACACAACACCTTGCTGTTCATTTTATTGAAGTATGAAACACATTTTATAATCAGTATGATTCTCTGAATTTAAGTTTTTATCAACTATAAGCTTTCAGAGTTGGGGGTAATTGAGAAGTAAAGAAATCTAAAACATAACAACATGTAGCTTGCAATATTCAATGATTTCAATGTTATCATGCTGACAAAGTTAATAAAGTAAAACAAAATATGTGCATGTATCTGATTGTGTGTGACTGCATTCCCAAAGTCTTTGCAAAACCGCCACAGCAAGATTAAAATCTCTGCCACAGCCTCTTCAACGAGCAAACGGCTGCAAGTAAATGATTAGACAGGCCAGTAAGCCAACCTAAGGAAATATATTGTATCTTTGAATAGAAATGTATAAAACACTTTGAATGCAGTGTCATTATTTGAGCATGGTTATGTGATTTTTCCAGTGTGTACTCAAGAGGAACTATAACGTTTAATCCATCCTTTTTTGTGTCAATGAAAACAACTCCATTACAGCAGATAGTTCTCTAATTATTTATGGATTTCTCATTACTTTAATGACTTCACATCCAAAATCATTGGGATGAGCCCTTAATTATTGTGATGCAATGCAACAGAGGTACTCACCAGGCACAACATTCCACCTCAAGTAATGACTTTTTATTTAAAACATACAACTGACCCCATGCATAAAGTATAGGTTATGGTGTTTGATGGCACAGTGAAACAAACAAAAAACAAAAACAGCCAGGCCTGGTATTTTGGAATAATTGCAAAAACTCTGTACTTCTTTTTTTTCTGTAGTTCAAATTCAACATTTAGTTGAAAGAAATGGGAACATGCTTCGCAATGGGGAGAAAGAGCGCTAACAGACAGCAGGGAGCCCAATTTTTTGGTTTGTCTGCTGATGACAGTAATTTGGGTGAAAGGGAACAGATATTTAGAGTTTTTATGGAATTCTAAGAAAACATTCAAACATATAACAAAGCCACAATAGCTTAGTCTGTAGGAATGAGATTTAAATATTGATGCACATAGACAGAAACAAGAAAACCTGTTTACTGCTGTTAAATCAATACTATCATAGACCAGCTAAGCGGAATTAACTTAGGTCTCTAAGGCGACATGTTGCACTTTCCAATTATTTACTTCCACATACAGGAAGCTGCATGTCATGCTTATGTGTTTACTTTGTGTTTGTCATGAATGCTACGCAGACGTCCATAAATTATCTTTTAGATTCATTCATCTAGTTTTGCTCTTTTGTAAAAGAGTAGACTATGTTCGTTTTCAAAAATCACACTGCACATGTAACTTTTTATGGATGATGTACATTTGTATACATTTTGAAATGATAATGTTAAACTAATGTAAAATAAATAGTTTGGCATGCTGGGCAATATGTTTATTGCTCCCTTGTTTAGAAATAAGAGGCCACAATTGTTTTGGTGACTATGAAGGTTGATATAGCAAAGAATAAAGCCGAGAAACAGAGGAAAACAGTGAGCCTGGCTCTGTCATAAGGTAATTAAATATGTCTTTAATTTATATGTACATGGAATATCTTGTTTGTTTAACACAAAATAGAAAGTGTAAAAACAACTGAGTGTGATGTTACGTGGCGGATAACTGCAACCAGGATATTTCTTGGCTGCCTGCAGTAATTTGGACACATCCTCTTTATGCTTTTATGGATTAGACAATATTTTATTTATACAATGTGTCAACTAATTAGCCTTATATGTGCTAGTTGGGACAATTGTGTACCCTTTGCACAGAGCCATGCTCGCTGTTTCCCCCTGTTTTTAGTCTTTGTGCTAAGCTAAGGTAACTGGCTGCTGGTTGTAGCTTTGCTGAAGTACAGACATCTAAATATTGACACAAAAAAACATAATTTTCCCCAAAATGAACTATGCCTTTTAGTACCAGCACAAACCTTATGAGTACACACTTTGACTACATCCTCACTTACCGAAGAAGCAGAAGATGATGCCAAAGAGGCAGAACATGGAGCAGACCACTGAGGGAACGATCTCATATCTCCTCTCAATCTCCTGGTCACACTTCAGGCTCACCTCAGCCAAACCCAGCAGTTGATTGGTGGAAGTCATGGTGACTGAAGTGAAGGGGGGTTAGGTTGAGGGCAACAGAGGAGGACAGGGGGGGTTAGGAGTAGCGGGGATGTCAAGGGTCGACTGGATCAGTGGGTCTCACCCATTGAGACGTGTCTACCTGCAAAAGTGGGGCATAGAAAGAAAGTGATGGAGAGAGAGGGTAGGAGTGAGAAGAGAGAGGAGAGAGTGATTATTGATTGCTCATTTCAAGTACTCAACTGTAAGTGCCGACACAGCAGTAAGCATGCATTACAATTTTGAAAAAAACAAACGCCCCAGTAGATCACAGCTGCTCTCACAGCGACGACTGCAGATGAAAAATAGCAACTCAGCCAATATCATTGACTTGGATATTCAGTGAAGAGGCTCCAACAAACATTTGCCAAGAGTTTGAAAGTATTTGACCGTCAGTGGAGGATCTGCAGCACACACACTGTGGTTGCCATGGCAAGAATCAATAGAATGCGTTTGCATAAATTTGCATGGAGTTGGAAGAATAAGACTGTGAATTTTTAATTTTTTGCCACAAAGCTCAAGTTTTTTCAAAGGATAAAAAACTAAAACTCCTCACTGTAACTTTTATCCCCCCCCCCCCCCTCCCCTAATACTTCAGCAAATTCTTACTGCTGTTGTACCATCAAACTGAAAGACTGCTCATCATAACTTCATATGGTACAAAGTAGTGCTGCAGTATTGACCATGAATCACGTTTAACTATTGTTTTGAGACATACATTATGAAGCAAAAAACTCAAACATGATGGTTAAGGTCTTAAAACATGAGCGAGGCAGCGGCATGAGTGAACAATTTATCAAGACAAACTTCCATATAGCAATAACAATGTGAAGGAGATACTACTGTAATGTATGTTTAGATGCAAAAACAAGAAGAGCATGTTCGGCTTTTATGACTCTAGGATGTCAGGAAATGAAACTCTTGAAACAAAGGTCTATGAGTGTAATCATTTTATCCATTTGGGAGGGAAAAGGCAACACGAACAAGACAAAAGCAGCTGCACTAAAAACACATCACATTGAATGAAGAACTCCACGAAGTCTGGACTGCACTGTGTAACAATTCTAAGAAAACTATTATTTAGTAAAAGCATTCATTGTATTTATTAAACATTGAATATGGTTATATTGCACCAGCTATTCAGTGTAATTACCGAGTAAGACTCCACTACTTTTGACTTTAATTTCTAAAGGATGCCATAGGGCAGCTTGCACTGTCATTTATGAGCAATTATTGGTTTCATGATTTTTTTTCCGTACTCAAAGTGTAACTTACAGTACAACCTCTCATCTAATGAGATGTTATGTAGAGATGTTCCATGACACAATACAGCTCAGTATTGATTAATTAATTCTCAATTGATCTCCTTCGGTCTTTTGGGTCAGCAAAAGACTCGAGCAGATCAATTAGGAGTTAGGTGTGAGCTGCAGATTCCATTCCTCCCTTTTTTCTTAGAAACATTTGTTGGGGACTTTTGTTGGATGAAAATGTGCCCTGGGCTTCCACTTTTGTACTTTGTTTGGATAGTTTCTGTGCCATCCGTGAATTCATGAAATAATGAAGTGATCAAAGTCAGCTGTCAGCTCAAAGCCACATATCGTATGTTGTGTGGAGGTCAAGATCAACTCAGTCAATCACTGGGCCTCACTCTCCTAGCAGAATACATATAATTTATAAATTGCAGAAAAAAACACATACAGTAAAATATATCCCCACACAGGTACACTCTATACGTGTTGGTAATTAAAGCACCAAATCCCAATGGTTTCATTTCCAGTTAATTCGATCCGTGATGGACACCTTTAAGTGGGTGCCTCCTTTTACACTGTTTCCATTTGCCATGTATGATTCCTTCGTAAACCTGTTCTTTGACTAAATTTCACTCACATAGAGGAGAATGTCACCAAGTGTTCGCTCAGTCAAGGTCTAGAAGTATTCTTTTGAAATAACCAATTGCATAACAATGCTGTAAATACGGAGAGGGATGAGCCAAGTGAAAAGAAAGTATTCAGTATACTGGAAAACAGTCCATTGTTTCTCAATAAATATTAGCTCAACATTTCCAGGTGTCATGAAGACATCTAAATGGAGCTATAGCGCACGTTCAGACAGGAATACCTTACCCCTCATGCCAGCCAGGTATCTCTCATATGTCTGCTAATCATTTCCCACATATGCTCACTCATTGTTTACTCGCTGTCATCGCTCGGCGCCGTCTATCACGACACCAGCTGCGCAGATCGGCTGGTCCACTCGATCCAATAAGCACGGCGAAACAATGACATGGCGAGCCAATCATCTCGCTGCTTTCTCATTCAAATATGACCGTCTCGCTACCTTCAGTTCCTTCAGGTTGCTGCTACGCACCCCTCCACCGCCCCATCTCCACCCAGTCTTCAGAGATCCATCAGCTCATCAGCACCACCAGGTCTGGATCTCAGTCGACCCTCAATTACAAATCTCCCCATAATGGCCAAAGACTGAGACTTCATCATTGCATATGAACTGTGAAGAATAAACATTACCCTTTCCTCATCTAACTGGCCTCTCCCTGATTGAAATGCCAACTGCTATAATTGCGTTTAAGCCCTAGGCACAGTACCTTTCATCAGATACCTTTTTATGTCAGCAACACACATCTTTTATTTTCTTCTGACCACTGAAAGCACTTCACAAAACACCACATGTCATTCACACCCATTCATACACGGACGGCAAAGGCTACCATGAAAGTTGCCACCTATCGATCAGGACTAGCAAACTATTCAAACCATTCATAAAGCGCAGGACAGCCTACGGGAGCACATACCTCTCCAAGGACACATGGACTAACAGAGCCTGGGATCAGACCGCCGGCCCTCTAATTCAGGACAACACACTCTATTACTAAGCCACAGTCCCCCCGAATGATGATGTGGTCGACCTTTAGCTAACCTAACTGAAAGAATGAGGGAGCATTAAGGAAGCACTACCTCTGCCAAGGCTGTACAACCCCCTAAACTTCAAATTATGTTAAACAGGAAATGTTTATAAAAGCTACATCTATCAACTGGATGAACATTTAACTGCATATCGTAATAGACACTCATGAGATGCATATGCTGGATTCATTTGGTCATTCGGTGAAGTGCAAAGCTTCAAAGGGAATTTAAAAAGAGACCTTTTTTGTACAAATATAAACATCCAGATCTGCACGTTTAAACAAAAAGCCTGCACTAGTTTGGATTTCATGCAGAGTGAGTCACATATCTAAAAAGTAATGGGAGGAATTTCCAGTTAATTATTGCCTGTTTTGGAAAGACAGGTTCCCAGAGAGAAACCGTTTGTGAAGCCTGCAGCCTCATTTCACCACGGGCACCCCAACTTCGGAGAAAGATCGAACTGAGGATGCTGCTGCACTGCCAAGAAGAAGAATAACAAATTGAAAATATGCTCAAATGTGTTGGTCCTTAAAGCTCCCTTCCTTCTCTTTCTTTGTTCTTCTTCTGCACAATAAATATAGATACATCACAAAGGTTTTTCATCACTTGTCATGCATGATAATATGTCTGATGTTGTGCAACTTTTAGTGCTGCAGTGACTTGGAAGTTTAGTCTTTAGTTCAGTATGTAAAAGGTTTATTACTGCAGCGTTTTGTTTCTTCTACTGTGTTTTTGTATGTCCCTGGCATTCAAAACAACAAACGTACACATTTCTCTGTTACACAAAGTCACATAAATTGTTGGAGGAAGACGACATTTGCTCTGCTTTGCTTGATATTGTTGATTTACCCATAGCCACAAGGAGAACACAGGGGAACATTAATTTAATAAACTACAGGTTGGTGGTCTGAATAATACAATATTTTCACTTTGAAAAGAAAAATAATCACAGAAAGTCAGTATATCTTGTCAGTCCCAAGCGCTGCACCAATGTTTATTTCCAAGACCGCTTCATCAGATAAAATAGTAATCATCCTCAGTTGGCCGAGCATGACTCTTCAAGCTGAATGTGGATTTTAATGCGTGGGGATTTTGTCAATTCTCATTCTGACCTGTCACTGCCTCTGCTAACTGCTACCCTCACAGAGGAGATGCCATGATTAGAAAATAGCCCATCAATAAGGTCAGAACAAGGAAGAAAGAAAAATAGCATATTATGCAACGGTGTCACGTCCTGTCTGTTGCTATAACAACCAGCAGCGGTACAAGGACCCTGCAAATAGGAACTGGGGCTCGTCTCCATGGGAATGTGCAGGCTAAGAGCCAATCTGTGATGGTTTCTTTGGAGCTGTTGGCAGCAGATGGTCCTGACCTCTGACCCTATTCAGCTAGTGCCTGTTTATCATTCATCAACATATTAGGGTGACCACTAAACTGAGAGCATTATGGCAATAAACAGTCCAATCCTCGATGTTAAACTCTAAACGATAAGCAGTTACCCAAAATCTTGGAGTTTTGATGCATCAAACATATAAAGTCTCAGAAACCTATCGAGGGTTATGTTTCTAACACAATTAAAGCCTTATGTAGAGTATAATGACGGCAGTTTAACACTAAATTGTAATCATTCGCATGTCAACATTTCATTTTTGCTTCTTGCTTCTTTTGATTCTTGATTTTGCATGTTACCAACTCTAAAGCAGCCAAAATTGTCTCTAAATTATAAAAAAAAACATGTGAAGGAAGACACCATCTGTACAAACACAGGAGTACAGCTCTGTATTACTGTTGGATTCTCTGTGTGATCAAAATCCTCATTGTGTAGCGACACAGCTTTGCTCCACGTGTCGTTTTCCATCAGCTCACAAAGGGGCTATAGTATGTAACCTCTGCAGTGAAACCGACATCTAAATGCTGTCTCACAGGCTCGATTGTCCTCCCTGCTGACAACGGGGACCACTGAATCAACTCACAGCACCTCGGACGCAAATCAATGTTCCCATGATGATGTGCTCAGCCAGACCCTCACTTGCATGCCTCCATCAGCCAGACGGCCAATAATGTTAGGTTACATATCAACACCACTGGCAGTGTAATAACCTTTGGGCGTGTTGATGTGCTCTCTGCTGGAGTGTTGCTCCTCTTGTCAGATGAGTGGATAGTCTGAGGTCACGGATCATATCCTAACACTATAATAAGGGTTTTTACGATTTATTCTACAGCATGCCAGCTCCTGCTATTCACAGTGCAGTGTGACTTTGCCTTCTCCCCTATGAGAGTGCTGCCTTTGACAGATCTATGAACTGGTAAAAACAGTTGCCTTGAAAAATGATGCAATCCCTGAATGACTGTCCAACCTGATTCTGTACATGAACACTACATCATTTCAATCGCAAACTGAAGAAATATGATGGAAATGTCAAACTGTATTGTGCAGAAATGCTGAGGATTGTGAAGAGGAGTGAAGTCATTGCTGCTTTTACTGTTTAGCGTGCGAGCATGCGTGCGGTGTGCCGGTGTTTGTTTTAAATTGTGTAAAGCATTTCTTCCCTAAACCTGCTGCGAGATTAATGATATGTTCTAATCTTTTACTGATACGGGCAAACTGACAGGGCGAAAAATAATATGAAGGGTTTCAAAGTGTTTGTGCCTGTGTGTATGTGTGTGTGTGTGTGTGTGTGTGTGTGTGTGTGTGTGTGTGTGTGTGTGTCAGCATGAATATTTCAGAGGCCCCACACTGAGTGGTGGCAATAGAGCATCACCATAACGAGGACACACTACTCTCCAGGGTGGGGATGTGAAGGGTTGGACAGACTGAGAAAGAGGAAGACACAAGTGAATAAAAGTGGAAAAAGAGAAAGATGGCAAAATCAGCAGCGGTCTTTGGTCAGGAGGTTTTTCACAAAAAGGAAAAACAGAAAAACTCGACACACACACACGCTTACATAAGTTCAAATAACGACAGCATCTCTAAAGGTTAAGAATATCATCCTCTTTTCGAAAGAGTTTTTGCAGGGAACAACAAAGTTCAAATGAATGTTTCCTCAAAGACTCCTGAAAATGGGAGGTCAGCATCTGTCCTTTTTAACTTTTGCAGAAGCAGAGTGTTATCCTAAAAAATAATCTCTGTTGAAGTCGAGTTCATGTGCCAAGAAAACAGTGATGTTAGTAAGTTGAAGCACTGGTGGCTACGGTGTGGTTGAGTCCATTGTTAGTATTGTATGTTTTTAATAATCTTTTAAAAATTGTTCATCACATTATTTATCAGAATTAAAAACCAATAGGGTTTCTTAAACTTGGTTTTTTTGGTCAAGTTTAAAATCCTACTGCGATTCCTGCCAAGCTCCACTATGAGAAAGCCCCGTTTCAGTTTACGGATAAGTTCCAGTCATCTCGGGTTTGGGATATTTGTTTAACGGATTTCTGCCCCGATCCCGACGCAACAGCTGTGAACTGAATTGTCAACAGCAGCATGCCTTGAAAGAAACATTGGTGTCATTACTCTGGATAATAAACAGTCCTCCCTCTGAACAGTGGTCAGTGGAACTACTGAAGAAACGAACCCCAGAAACCTGACAGTCTATGGATTGTCGAGAGTAATAGAAAACAGCTTTTTCTGAAAAGTGATCTTATTGAATTTTTTTTATCGAGTTATTCAATGCTATGCGGAGCGCAAACAAAAACCTATTCAACTCTATTGTATTGGGGTGGCAGCTGAAATCCATCTGTCTTTCTCATTTGAACTGTATCAGCGTTTAAATGGACAATCGTCTTTGCTAACTCTGGCAGAAGTTGTGATATTGATTTTTAAATGTACTTAGATCAATAGATGGCACCAAATGTTACATCATGGCTTTACCGAATGGTATAGTTCTTTTTTGTGAGGATAAATTACAATTATACCTAGAGAATGGGGACTAGAGATCAATGGGTTATCTTTCAGTAGGCTAAAGCAGGATGGAGATTTAGTCTGGGTTAGTCTCAGGTCAAATGTTTTAGATGTAAACCTTACTAACACCATTAATGCTATTACTAAGATATCTGCCCTTTCCCTGGCAAGGTTCATTAGAAACTCCAGACATGATCCCTGGACTTTAGAGAGAGCAACACTTTCATCACATGGTCACTATATGTATTGTAAGCCTGTCTTTAAGGGCAATGTGTGTTTGCCGACATTCATGGTCCCCACAGGATCAATCCTAAAGAAAAGCGTTCCCTTGAATTTACCTCCAACAAACAAAGAGCCAACTACTCATTAAAGATGGATACTTTATTATATTACTTTGGATTCTAATAAATGTTTTGATTTACAAGTTCTGTTAGCTATGCACACTAAAACAGGCGATGTTGTCAAGGTAACAGGACTATGCCATATGAGGAAAATGTATGCTGTTAAAAAAAAGTCAGCGCATTCAATTATGCAAACTAATGTCAGATGCCCACCGTTAGGTTTTAACAATAAACTATGAATATATATAAATATGAATACATATAGTTTTTTTTCGCACCATACATTTGGATATCCTGTCATTGAGTAATGTTCTCTTTCTTTGTCTGTAATTAAATGAAAGTTCATTCTTAAAGCAAACCTGCTTACTGCCCATTGGTGTGCATCATTTCAATAGAGAAGAAAAGAGAGTGACAGTGTAAATGTACACATTTAAAACATGTTGCTGTGGTTTTAATTATTAAAAGCTATTTACAGACTGTGTGGGCTAAAATGCGAAAGAAGCCATACTCTACTTCACAATACTGCACTACATGTTAACAATGGGGTCATCAAACTCATTCTAAAATGCCAAAAGGGAGGGCGGGGGGAAAGGAGAGGGGGGATTGCCCCTGGACCCCCTAACTGGCTACTTGTTCCCACTTGCTGGCTCGTAGCTATCTTTTTGGAAAACCCAACCAATTCAGATTGGAGAAAAAGAGAGGGAGGGCATTCATGTGCACGTGACAGTGAGTAACAGTGTTGCTGATGTCATGGTTACTAACAGGATGACTGTTTTTCCATCCAGACCATCTGTCACTGGGGAGACGACTACAGTCTGTGTGTGTGTGTGTGTGTTGTGAGGAGGGTGTTGCCGGGAAAGCAGAAAGAGACTTATAGAGTTTGAATCTGCCTAAGATTCAAGACAAATCTGACATGAAAGAAATATGACAAAACAGTCCTATCTAGCATCTGTTCACATGCACATCTGCTGTAGAATAAAGATGGCGTGGGATGAATTCACTGTGCAATTACAGTTATTCCACAAACCATTGAGACGTAACATTCAATGATTTCAGTGCAGTTACACTGAACTAGCTTCCTGGTCAGTTAGCATAGTAACCAGAAAGGATCAGACAGCCTTGTATTAGTGGACGTGCCTCCACTGTTGCATCTTTGATTAACTGCTTAGCTGAACCTACAGTATAAAAGCAGCATCCTTATCTTACTGTAATATCTCACTGTCATTTTGTTTTACAGGCTTGGGAAGCCGTAGTTGTGCTGTGTTTCCTAATCCATTTCCTCTATTTCCTTTTTAAATATATTTTAGTCGTGTCTTGATCAAATCTAACAGTCCGTGGTGCTTGGTTGAAAAAATAAATAAATACACGGACAAAATATGAGCGCCAGAAAAGACATCACTTATATAATGACTAGGGCTGTCAATCGATTAAAAAAAATTAACTAATTAATCGCACAGTTTGAAATTGCGATTAATTAATCGCGATTAATCGCAATTACAAGTTAAAAGTTAAAAGTTCATTCTTTTTAAAGACAAAACTTCACACAGAGCTGTGTTTTCAAAGGGGCTCCTACATATACAGTGCCAGCGAGGTATTTAATATCGTGGATGATAAATTGTTTCTTCAGTGAAACATCAGATTAGTAAAAAAAAAAGAAGTATATTGAGACCCCATTGGTCCTGTCATCTTTAACATTGAACACAGCAGAACCAGTGGCCTTGATAACTGACTGACATTCAAATATGTCACGTTAACCCTCTGGAGGCTGGGCTCATTTTATACATTTTACAAACAAACAAAAATTCACCGTTTAACCCTTATGTTGCCTTCGGGTCATTTTGACCCGAATCAATATTACACCCTCCTGCCGCCTTCGGGTTAATTTGACCCCATTCAATGTTTAATGTCGGTGTTCTTTAGGTAGTCAACAAACAAACATAAAGTGCCTCACACTTAAACTTGGAAAACAATATTAATTCTAATAATTTTCTGGAGGTTTTAATTGCTGGCGTCAAATTGAACCCAAAGGGTAAAATATGTTAGTAAATATAAAGGTAACAGGAGGGTGAAACATTGAATCGGGTCAAAATGACCCAAAGGCGGGGAGGGTTAAATATTTAATCGGGTCAAAATGACCCAAAGGCAACACAAGGGTTAAAAGTGTTTCTCTTCTTTTTAAACACAAAACTTCACACAGAGCTGTGTTTTCAAAGAAGCTCCTACATATAAAGTGCCAGCGAGGTATTTAATATCGTGGATGATAAATTGTTTCTTCAGTGAAACATCAGATTAGTAAAAAAAAAGAAGTATATTGAGACCCCATTGGTCCTGTCATCTTTAACACTGAACAGCAGAACCAGTGGCCTTGATAACTGACTGACATTCAAATATGTCACGTTAACCCTCTGGAGGCTGGGGGCATTTTATACATTTTACAAAATAAATTAAATTCACCGTTTAACATTTTTTGCATGTGACACACCCCCACGTGTTATACATCAAACATTCCAGAACAATCTCAGCTCTGAAATGAGCCTCATTGTCCTCGCGCCGTGTCCTCTGGTTCTCTGACTGACAGGCTGCTAAATGAGCCTAACCTGTGAGGTGGGAGGTCCTTTGTGATTTACTGAGTGTTCATTGGTTTTTTTCCCCCCGAAATGTTGACAGACAAACGGATTGACCAATCACGGTGAAGGTTTCGTGTGACGAGTTCTTTCCGCGCCGCGTCACCCGACACGTCGCCCTCCGTTCCTCTGTGTATCAGAGGGGGAGACGGGAGGAGGAGCAGGAGGAAACCCGACTGATGCATCCACGAGTTTAAACTGATTTCTGCTCCTTATTTTCGCGGAGAAATGATTGTTTTAAAAACGGAAACAGTGTCAAACCGTACTGCTGCGGTAAAAAAAAAAAAAACTTGCGTTAATTGCGTTAAAATATTTTAGTGCGTTAACGCGGCCAAATTAATCGCATAGATTAACGCGTTAACGCTGACAGCCCTAATAATGACACATCATTGACAAGATACAGGTCCTTTAATAAATAAAGCACTGACATTGGGAGATAAATCCATGGAATGAATATTAATAGCATTATTTTTCACACTTGTTTTATCGAGTACTTTTCAAGGCCATTTCAGTGGCAAATTGTGTGGAATAATGTCAGCGCTTTAATGCTAGAAGGGAAATCTTCTAAGAAAAAGAAATTTGGTCACATTTTCAATAGTTTAAATGCCTTTTTCTGCAAACAGTCTCGAGTTCATCAATTTATTTCTGCATCAAGAAATGCTCTTTGAGTCCTCTGCCCAATCCATCATGCTTACACGCCTGTTAACCGTAAAATGAAACTTGAATGGAGGAAACTTGCAGAGAAACATTCTCGGCTGAGGTCATTGGTTGCCCGGGTCATTAGGTCTAAAGGCTAGAAGGTGATTTGTATAGGACCTGTTAATTTTCTACTCACGCTCTCCCTCTCTTCCTTTGATCTTAAAACCTATTGAGATGTCTGAGTGACTTTTAGACCCCTTGTCTACCTTCCTACCCACATATGCACATACAAAAGCACAATAACGAGGCTCAGAGAGAGAACAGTATGACCAGATACTATTCAAGACTGAATATTCTCATCTCTAGCTGGTCATCCTCTCACCCAATCCCTTTTCATGCACCTATTCATCCATCTACCATCCATGTATCAAACTACTCAGAAAGTGCCACGACAAAGTATGAACAGAAACTGCTTTGCTGTGCAGTGATCCCAGGTGTATCTTCAGAAGTTGCATGTGTACTGTGGGAAGCCTCAGAGCACTTAAAGTGAAGTGATCTGAGTGTGTGTATGTGTGTGTGTGTGTGTGTGTATATGTGTGTGTGTGTGTCTGTGTGCATCTCCCTCTGTCCTGCCATCGAGGCCTCTTATTTCACAGAGAAAATGTATGACTTCAACAAACATCAATGAGCGAGGGCCTGATGCTCGGTTGGCTTGGTGTGTGTGTGTGTGTGTGTGTGTGTGTGTCCGCCCACATGTTGTTGTCCTCAGCAATGATCCCCCTCTAAGCCTTGGTCATTGCTTGAGCCCTGAAGGTGAGGCGACAGAGGAGTAAAGAGGCTTTAATTAGATTACAGCTCATTCTCTGTCTTGCACCGTCTCTCTTTCCAGCATAATTGATCTCACTATTGCTTTCAGCTACTTCTCTTCTTTCTCTCTCTCTCTCTCTGTTTTATCTCTTTCTGAACACAAGACGTACCTCAAGCCACAGTGTTAAAATCGTCTTCACTCCCACATGGATCCAGTTGTGTTTTTTCTAAATGTCCCCCGTGAGCTGATGGTGGCTGTTCAGAACTGTTTGACTGCACAATGAAACATCAATGGAAATGCTTCAAATTAACATCTTTCAGAGAAACGTCTTTTTACAGGTATTTAGGTAATTCAGGTTAAATCTATTTGATATTTATTTTTAAGCTATTATCCCTCCATTTCCTACATAATCATCTGCATGCTGCTTGATTATACCATTTCACAAACTCATGTGCACATACTCCAGGGACCTACAACTGCTGACCAACAATGTGAGAGCAATAGTGCAAACACCTGAGGTGAAAGAAGGACTTCTTTTTTTATTTTAATGTTTAACTTTGTTACCTATCACAATCTGCAAAATAGCTAGAAACCATAGCTCTTAAACATTTGCTTCTAAAGTCTAGGGGAGAAGTATTGAGTATAAAAACATGTAATATTCAATTAAACTAAATATGTTAGGAATGTACTTAAGTGCATAAGGACGTGAGCAAATATACGTTTGCACTCGTAGCAAACACATCTTGTGCATGTTGTCTTGGATGGTGTGAAAACAGGATAAGAGGCTAATACACAGTGTATCTGTTTACATCATTGCCTTCTATCCTTCACTCTTCTCTTTAGCCATGCTGCACACAGCTTTATCGCTCTCTAGAGCCGTGTACACACTGATCCTCGTAATAGTTTGTATTCCTTTAATCTTTTTAGTCATCACATTGGGTTCACACATACTGTACACATAACACATACAAATGTCTGCATTTGCACACAAACACACACACACATCTCTCAGATGTTGTATGCATCTACAGTATAAACGTTGGCAGATGCAGGAGATGTGTCTGGCCGGTATGGGGAGACTATTTCAGCTACAATCCAACATGACAACTAAACACGTACTAAACAAAGCACATTGCCAAAGGGCTTGTATGCGCTGTGAGTCAGATCTGGTTGAAACGAGAGTTTCCCAACCTGACGCTGTCCTCATTACGCTGACCCTGTGCTGATCAGCACACACTGAGCATTTATAGGGCTCAAACAATTAAATGGATGTCCAGAGAGTATTTTGGTGAGCTGCACAACAAAGGGAAATATATCTGGCCAGTGTGATTAACCAGTGTGTGTGTGTATGTGTGTGTTTGTGCGTAAGTGTGCCAGTATTACAGTTTTTTTCAGTCGCTACCAAGCGTTTGTCCAAACAGTGGTCACATTTTCAAAACTCTAAACACAATTAGCACAGCAACGGTCTTTTGTGGCCGTACCATTCACACATTTCATGTCGTTTTCAAACAGTATGCAGTCAGTGAACACATTTTCACATTGCTTACATTTTCTTAACAGACAAGCTATACCTCCCAACAAAATGATGGATTGTTTTTGTATTATTTACGAATGTTAACACACAACATCCCACAATGGCAAACACAATATTCCAAACCTTAGATACAGTCTAAAAACCTGTTCTGCAATGATATCAGTTATAAAACAATATATCTCAGCTGATAATAAACAAACAATTGATTCCCCATCTCCTCCTGATGGTAGGTAAATTTGGAATGTTTTTGAGAAATACATTTTAGCAAGTTTTGGATTAGAATTTAAGTTTTGATTATGACAGGTTGAGATGTTGATCACACCGCCTACATTGACTAACCGAATGTTGTTCAATCATCTATTGCAGCCGTTGCCCCAAAACATAGTTCATTTGTTAAAAAAAACTAAACAGTTTGGATTGAACTTTTTTAAAGGAACAATAGTTCCCCCCCTTTTAATCTGGACTTGTTGCCGTTGTGTTTTTGTTCAGAATGCTCTTGTATGTTTCTTGGATATTTTGTTCACTGTAAGCAATACTGTAAACCTTTTTCTGTTCCATCATACTGTAAACAGTATTTATACTGTACCTCCTGTAGTAAACAGTAAAGAGAAAAAAACTGATTTGGTTTTTACTGGAATGCTTTTGAATGTGAACATTACATGTGGACATACAGTTCCCAACCAAGAAATGTAGTGTAAAAACAGTGGATTGCATGTTTTGCATGCAAATACCTGAACAACTGAAACATAAAAGTCTGCAGTTTTTGTAATGTCAGCAATAGCCAGTGTTTTAAAACCTGGTGTAGTTTGATTGACTGGAAGGAGCTTGTGAAGTGAAAACAAGAGTTATTCTTTGACAGAATAATTTCATTTTGAGTCAGATTTCCAGTGTTTTGGTAAAGTTAGTGTCTGCAGAAAAAGATGTGTTCTATTTTGAAATGAGGAGTTAGTATATATTTAACAAAATGTGCTTTTGAGAAGAAAATTATACATTTGGCCAATTGTGCTTTGTAGGTGTGAGTCTGTGTTAAGAGTTTAGAAAACGTATCTGAAGTATGGGTAAGCGCTTGTTAGCGATTGAAAAAAACTGTAATGGGATTAGGATCAACCTCCGCCCTTTCTCTCCCCCTCATCATTTTCATTCTAACTCCACCCTGCCAATTCTTCTTATAGTTCATTTTCCTCATTGTATGGTAATCCTTTGTTTTTATATATATATTCATCTCTATCCCCACTTTTCATTATTAGTCTTAACTCTGCCCCTTCAACCTTTTTATCTTCTACCTTCTTTGTTTTCACTTTACTGTTATTATGTATTGCTCTTGTAAATCCTATTTGTATTTACAGTCTTTCCTCACTATGTCTTTGTCCGCCCTCTTTAATCTCCCATCCATCTTCAAAAATAGTGAGACCTGTTGCAGACGAGCTCCGTCAGGCGGAGAAGCCCTTGTAGACGTCTTGTTGGCTTGTGTTCACTGTACTTACATCAATGTATGTAGCAACATAGTATGTATGAATGGTAACCATCCTTAACACCCAGATGTATTAAAGTGTTTCTCTCTTAGATCTATATTCATTATGATCAAAATACTGGGCGGTGAGGCCATTTTTCACAATTATTTGGAAACAATATTTGAGAAGTTGAAGAATTTCCTCTCCACACTGGAATTATGTATTTGTTGAAAATTAAGTTAAAAAGTAAACGTCTGGGAGGGGGGCATCATTAAAAGTTGTGTTCTCAATGGGTCTTTAATAGGTCTGAATCCCAGTATGTTGTCACCATAACCCCTTCATCTTATTTAAAACACGGACCAAACCACTCATTCCACGCCACTGACATTTTAATCCAATATCAAGAGCTGTCATGAATCAAACATTGAGCAACCAGGAATAACACCTGTACACCAGAATAACTTTATGCCTGGACCTTTTCAACATCATTGGAACTAAAAGTTAAATATGAAACACTTTAATTTAGCTCAATACCTCCTGGAACAGTGCCCTGTTGTTTCGTGTTCCTCAACACAGTTGCCAGGAGTATAAAAGCTTGGTGCACACAGAGTTAAATGCGTGTTCTTGAAAATGCAGGCCGGACCGTGCTTTATAAATGGTGGAAAAGAAATATGATGAACGTGTTCTTTTGGACTATTAAAAGTGCAGTCCACAAACTGAAGGAGAACCCTGTTCAAAGATTGAATAGCTCTACAAAGTGAGAGAATCTGTGGGTTGTCACTAGTGCATCTCCAGTGCTTCTCCCAGTCAAACAAAAGCCCCGTTAGTAACTGGCTGCACAGTGGTTCCTGAACCCTGTTATACACTCTATCTGATTCCTTTTCCCATGGAAACCTTTTTCTCTGTATCCTCAATTCAAATGCACCTTTAAATCAATAATCATATGTAAAGAGATATCCAGCTCAATTATGTCATGTTTCCTTTTCTAATAGACTACGGGCAAAAATGAGATTGAATACTTGTACCAGCTAAATATCATGTGTTCTTTGCATCTCTTGTATTTCTTCCCGTCTTTCTGTTATATAAAAGTAGATATGTGTGCACAGTATGCTACAGGCCTTTTCTTGTGTTGGTTTGTGTGTTTCCTCTTTGCACCACATGGACAGCTCTTCTCAAACGCAGTACCAAACACATACACACATTATTAGCACCCGGAAATACAAAGCAGTCAAATGGTTTAGTGTTGATCCATTTATGAATAACATTATTTTGCTTTTTTGTGAAAGACAACATGTGCATGTTAAACAAAGGAAATAAAAGAAAATGCCTGCACAGTAAGTTCAGCAGGTGTGCAGCTTATAATTACATATTCTGTACTAAAGCTAACTGTTAATTATGAAGATGTTTCATGTGCTGTCACTGGACCCCGAAGAAGAGAGGAGGTGTCTAGATAGATAGATAGATCGATAGATAGATGTGGATGTGCACGTGACTTTCTGCAAGTGCAAATCAATTCGTCTCACACTGTTTACACACTGTCCAAACCAATTATGCACACGGGTATCAAATACAGAGTTTAGTCTTTTCAATTATTAATTGTCACACATCATAAAGGATTTATCTGTCTCTCACTGATATGCTGCCGTGGAGGTGTCTGGAGGTGCTCGTGACTTGTGTGAGAGCCCCAAATGTTCCATTAAGCAACGGTTTGAAAACAATAGAGGGGCAACAATGGGAGAGGAGAGAGTCCTCCGTGTGTCTAATGTTCAAAGGCAAATACAGTGATGGGCATGAGGGATGTGGGCGACGTAATAAGCTCTCGGGCTCCGTCAACAGTGTGACATGTGGTTGCTTTGAGGTGCTGAGTGGAGATAACTGAACAAAACGTGACACTTTAGTCGTCTCGTTATAGGATTCAATAGGTGTTTGGTCAAGCGTATCACAACACGTGAACAAAGAGAACTCACCTCAGAAATGCAACATGTTCGCGTGCGTTTCCTTTGTCATCCCCGAGTCCACAAGAGAAGCGGGAGAACACACATCAAGATTTCAAAAAAAATAAGAAGAGCATCTCCAGTGGTCTGCTTGAGAAAGCCAACATGGTGATCTCAGTGGACCAGCAGGCTCCGTTCAAAACAGCAACACAACCAGACAGCGGAGCAACTCCAGAAGAAAAAGAAGCCTGAAGCGAAAATGAAACAATGCTCAACTCCTCTTGGCTTCAACGTCTTTACTCGCTGCTGTTCGCTGTCCACAGACGCGCTGTCGTTACAGGGGCTCCTCGTGTAATATTGAACGTCGATCATGGACCGGTGCGACGGGGAAAGCCTTGCGGATTTTATTCCGTGTTTACATCATGCTTTGCTTTTAAATCCCTCCGGACGCGACCTGTGTATGCGCTGCTTCCTTTGTGCTCTCCGTCTCGCTCACTGTGGGTAACGGGTTAAACCATTCCAGCAGCAGGGGGATGGGAGGGGGAGAGGGGAGGAGGGGAGGGGAGGGGGGGTATTCATGTGGATACGTGAAGAATGGGTTTGGTGACTCGTGGCCAAATGTTGTTATTGTCGGGGATAAAGAGACGGCGAGGAAGAGATGAGGTTTAGGGAAGATGGGGGAGGAGGAGGAGGGAGAACGTGGGGACATGGGAGGAAGAAGAAAAAGGGAGGGGGGGGGATGTCATGTACAGGGAAAACAGGCGGCTTTACTGTCACCGCAATCCAATGCAAATGTGAGAAGTGATTTATACATTTTTTTAAGTGGTATTTTATGAAACAACATTCTGTATCGAAATGAATAATCGTATTGTGATGTTTGGCCGTTTGTGACTAGAACAACAACAACACCTCTCACATGCAAGTCTCGTGTAACCGTGCGCTCGTGCTAGATTATCCAACATGCATGTATTTACATCCAGTGTAACGTTGTGCTGGTGGGTCTTTAGAGAGCCTTTTGTTCTGCTGCCTGTTACTTCCCTCAGCGCCAATGTTGGTTCAGGACCTTGGAGAGCGCTCAGCCTGCACCAGCCACCTGTATCAATAGGGCTGTATTCTGTCCATCATCAATACAAAAACATGTGTTTATTGTGCGGGTCATTGTTCACCAGGATAATGAAATGTATCAATTGCAGCCCTCTTCACCACGAATCAACTAATAAGTATTTGGAGCAGCCCGATCTGTGAGATATTGGCAGATTCTCCTCTGCACGCAGCACTCTGTCAGTCGTGTGTGGCCGCTGAGCAACAACAGACAGATTGTTTTAAAAGATAAATAACTTACTCAAAGCTCTGTGCATAAGGTTCGTTTATGGATATGATGTATCAATGGCGCCATCTCCTGGAAAGCTTCTCGTGGCGACACCTTTCGCCAGCAGATAAAACCTGTCGTAGTCAAGTGGCAGCTGGAGTTCACGTGCGTAAAGCTGTTGACCATCCTGGAGAAGACACGATATCAGGGTTTCAGAGCTGCTTTACAATTCTACTCCAGATTGTAGAATTAACAGCTCGTTTTTATTGTTTAGTTTCACTCAACGCTCATTTTGGGATATTTCTGATATATTATTTCCAAACCAAGGTGCACTGCAGAAAAAAATAGGGAACATTTCATCCTTAAAACGTGATGCCTCCACATTGTCAAGCAATCGTTTGTTCCTTTGTCAACTTGACTGTCGAGCTGCACTTCAGTGATCTACTACTCTGGTTCTCATGTCACTTCTCATGTGTTACGTAACGTTATAATATCAGAGAGATGACATGTTAATACAGTATGCTTAGAAGCAGGTCAACGTGCGAATGTTGATTGTTTATTTAATGGATTTGACACATTGATACGTTTACGACTTCCGAGTAATTATGTTTAAAACTGACAGAGATCAGCAAAGACCTTTTGTGATGGTAGTAAGTGCAGCGTTGTAAAGCATCACAGAGTGTTGATAATGCGTGCAGCTCTATACTCGATGTCGCATATGCTGTGCAGGTTCCTGTGTGGACGCGCAGCAGCAGCTGTGCCTTTAAGAGCCTCTCTGACAGCATCCTCCTCTGTCACGGACGCGCACTCGGCTGCTCAACATTTGAGAATACAGGTTAGCTTTCTGCATACACATCCTCCTCACGATACATCATACCGTCAGATAATTACATTTATCCCAATTATTTCTCCACTGGATATTGATGCATTTGCCTCAACGGTTGCCGTAGCGGTCCATCCGATCGTTATTGCTCCTATTTCCTTCCTTCTCTGCACCCAAAGACAGATCTACGCTGCAAGATGGCTGAGTTGAATTTGGGGAAGGGGATGACCGCAGGGAAAGTGGCCAGCAACGTTCAGAAAAAACTAACGAGAGCCCAAGAAAAGGTAAGAGCTGCTCACCAACGGGTTAATGGGGAACGCTCTGGGGAATTACCGTCCAGGCCTAGCCACGAAGCAGCAGCGACACATCCATCCTCCACAGGGCAAAGTGTCGCATCACGACATCAGAGATAATAAGTGCAGGGATGCTGACGGCCTATCTGGGGATGGAGATGTCCACTTCAAACACATCGTAACTGAAGTCAATGTCATTCAGCGGGCACGTGCATATTGCACATAAATGAGCCCACTGGTAATTTAGCCTCTGACTGATTCGTGTCTGGCATTCTAAATTACAATATGGGTTTTTTTCAATGAGTTTTTGTCACATACATGGTAACTGCGAAAACAACTTACATTTTGCCAGCACTATGATGAACATTATGCTGCAATATATATATATAGGTCTGCTAGGCCTTGTCTGCGTTTATGCACCTGTACGTTGTGCTCGGAATAAATGGCAGGGGGCGCTATTTGTCAATAATAATGCATCATAAACAGTAGAGAGACAAGCACAAAGAAAACAGATAATGGTGCTTCTGTAAATCCAGTTTGCTTTAAATGTGTGCATGTCCATGTACTGACAACATGTCAGCCTATATGGATATATATATAAATAATGAACACAATGCATTATATACTGCCAATGAGACTTATCTATGTTATTTATTTACTTATCAATAGATTTTTTTACCCATGAATACTAATAAATCATATTTGATCTAAGCAAGAGATCAAGACAATTCAACATTCCCACCCGGCCTCTCAGGTCCCCCCAGCTCGTCTGTCCACCATGGGGTCAAGAGCCTTTAGCCGCTCTGCCCCTCGCCTCTGGAACTCCCTCCCCCCTGACATCAGAAACATGGACTCAATCTTTTTATTCAAAACCCACCTCAAAACTCACCTTTTTAGGCAGGCCTATGCCTAACGTGTTCCCCCTCTTGGTTGCTCTGCTGCAGACTGTTCTGCTTTTTTAACTGTTCTGCTTTTTTAATTGTGTCCATCCTTTAACTGTTTTTATTGTGTTGTACGGTGACCTTGAGTGACTTGAAAGGCGCCTTATAAAATAAATGTATTATTATTATTATTATTATTATTCGTATTAAGACAATAATGCATGTGTTGTGTCTTTTATTGATCATGTCCCATCCTCTGTCATATAACCGAACTAAATAAATATCTAACCTGACCTTTGGTACTGTCAGTAATGATGTGATGCGTTTACTGATAGGTTCTTCAGAAGCTTGGCAAAGCTGATGAGACCAAAGATGTTGCTTTTGAGGAGGAAGTGATCAACTTCAACAAACAATATGTGAGTACAGTCCAATGAGTAACACTCTGTTGTATGGCAGAGTCATATTTCTAACTTGCATATGAATCAATAATAATAGTGACTGATTATTGCATTAAAAAAAACATAACTTGCAATACTTTTTTAGTCCTATTTGTAGCCTCTGTATATGCAAACTGTGTCCATCTGACCTCTGACAGGTTTGCATTTGCTGAGATATGTATGTATGAAATATGTGCTGGCTCAACAGGCTGTGAACATTTTGTGTTTTTAGTTTTGGGTTCTAAGCCGCATTGTTTGTGTTTCACCCTCCAGACTGAAGGCAGCAAACTGCAAAGGGACCTTCGGGCATACCTGGAGGCAGTGAAAGGTGACACACACAAGCCTTTACAGATCCATACTTGCACGTACAAAGTTGTACATGTAAACACCTAGTTGTGGATGTGGAAATACACACCATAACCCTGCAAGTATCTATTGATGTTGCACTAATGTAGAATATGTGCTTGTCCTCAGCCATGCACGAGTCCTCCAAGAATGTGCAGTCATGTTTGGCTGACATGTACGAACCGGAGTGGTCTGGCAAGAATGACGTGGATTCCATTGTGGAGGTCAGAAACCCTTCTCATGAATGAGTTGTAAATGCAGAGATTGCCTGCATGTGTGGGGGTTTGCGGAGAAACTGGTTTCCATATAGAGGTCAGAACCACTTCATTTATAGTTTATGTATAAGTTGATTAACTGAGTGAGTGAGTGTGTGTGTGTGTGTGTGCTTGGCTCCTGATTAGGTTATGCATCACAGCAGCTATTTTTCGGTCTGCAAAGCGGAGTCCTCTTGGCAGAATTGGCCAAATTATACATGACCATCTCTTGTGATAGATGTTGATTAGCTCTTTGGAATTTCCTCTGACTGCAATAAGTATATTACTCTTGAAGATCATTTTGGTTTAATGGTTCTTATTTGACAAAACTATAAGCTCCCCCCCCCCCCCCCCCCAAAAAAAAGGGCAATCAGTTAAAAGGTTTATTCTTCATTTAGATTCAAGATTAAGAGTCAAGGCATAGCTGCAGAGCTACAAGCAATTAACTCAAACGTGGTGGATACATGTGTCTGGGAAGCAGCGTAGAGATTCCAGTGAAACAAGCATCCCAAGCAATTTGTAATATACAATCTGTAATTGTGATGATGTGTGGTATTGTTATGTTCATCTATGCTGTAGGACTGTGATGTGCTGTGGACTGACTACCACCAAAAGCTGGTTTCTAATTCTCTCATCTCCATGGATACTTACCTGGGCCAGTTCCCTGATATCAAGGTAAACTGTGTGGTCATAAATGTCTGTAGCAATCATGACCAAAAAGTATTATCATTGAGTGTCCATGCAGTGACAGCCAGGCTTTCCTCTACATCTTATTGTGATCTTACAGAAAAAGGAAAGAAGTTTATGTTTAGAATATGAAATCTGAGTTCTTCCCTGCAGCTGGAGACACTGAATATTACAAAACTCATTGTCCTCTTTTTGTCCAGGCACGTATAGCTAAGAGGGACAGGAAGCTGGTCGATTACGACAGTGCCAGGCACAACTATGCCGCCACACACAAGACCAAGAAAAAGGACGGGGGCATTAAAATTATCACGGTGAAACCTATTCTAAATGTTTTTGACACAAAAGCAGTGGCACTCTGATTATGCTGTAATTTCCTAAATAATGTGTTTAATGTGTCGTATTCTCACTCTCTCCTCCAGCCCTCCTCTTTGTTGGAGAGGGCCACTCCAGGCTGGGCTCAGGGTATATTGTCTGCACACAATGTTGCCCAGAGCAGTCTGTCCAGAAACCAGGTACACAATAGTCTCTCTGCACTTTATACTTTTCCGACTATATCTGGATTAAAACACAGATTTGCACTTCAGTGGCACTTAAATGGCTCTTATTATGGTACTTTTGTAGTTCGACTATGTTGAGGAAATGTTACTTTCTGTATTCTTGTTGTTCTTAGTTTGTACTCTAGGTTGAATGCACTTATTGTAAGTCGCTTTGGATAAAAGCGTCTGCTAAATGACATGTAATGTAATGGAATAATACTGAAAGGACTTTTGACTATGGAACGATAATAAGGAGTATCCTGGTAGCCCCAGCACTCAAAGAAACATTTAATGGAACAAGGGTTGTTGCATTTCATCGCTCTTTTTTTCTGTTCATGTTCACTGTCACTTGCTGCTGTCGAACTTCTAACAAAGCCAAATGGGAATGACAACAACAGAACAACTGCAGAGAAACCATTTAGCACAATCACAAGTATTAAAGGATGTTAGCACAGCATGCTATATGTCAACATCGCACACGGACTCACAGACATGCCCCAATATTTGTGTGTGTGTGTTTCAGGCTGAGGACGAGTTGGACAGGGCCCAGAAGGTGTTTGAGGAGATTCATATTGACTTGCAAGAGGAATTACCTTCACTCTGGAACAGGTGTGTATGTGTTTGTGTCTATGGAAATGGTTTTCTGTTGGTGGATTGACGACGTCCTTACGTGTCACTTACATCCGCGCTGCATAGCGTGCCATCACAGGGTGTTGTGTTAAGCCATGCCCGTAATGCAGTCTATACTGTCTCTCTTTCTCTCCTCTGCCCTTTCTAGTCGTGTCGGGTTTTACGTCAGCACCTTCCAGAGTTTGGCTGGTTTTGAGGAGAAGTTTCACAAGGAAATTGGCCGGGTGAGTCTCGTGTCTCGACCTCCATTGAGGCTGAATTTAGATAAAGTGCACACAAAACAAATCGACACACGGTGTCAGGTGACAGTTGATGGAAGAGGTCGATAATGACGGTTTTAACCTAATCAATAACTGAATAAAAAAACTAAACATGTTCCCATTTATTAAACATGACACAATGTCAGTTATAGTTCATTTATTTTTAATTTGTCCATGTAATTCAACAGTGGGACTTTGTTTTTTAACGGACTGCAGGGAGATTATCCTCTATTTCTGCCTTAGCTTGAGATTTTTAAATACTGTCAATTAGACTTTGGACATGATTATGGGAATGAACCATAGAAGTCGGACACACTTAGCAGCACTTTGATGATATTACAGAGAAACACCAAACACAATACATTAATTGTTGTCACCGAATGTGCTTGAACAATGAAGGATGATGATGCAATGCAATTATTTCTATGTATATGTGACAAGCATCTTGCCGTCACTGGTAGGTTCCCCTTTAAGCACCACGGAATGATCAGCCAGAGCGATAGTTTGTAATATACTTTATTGTATATGACCCCAGACAGTGTCTCTGCTCCAGCACTCCACCCGTCTTCAGCCCGTCCAGCTCCTTTTGAAGACAAAGCCTCGCAGATACACAAACACAGATTGTCATCAGCTGGTCTGACCAGCTGATGACAATCAGACACCATTCCCTGAACCACACCCCGCTCCACCCACTCTGCAGCCGAGCTTAAACACACCCCACTGCCACAGTATATTATCCAACACCCCTTCTTTCCCCCTCTGCAGTTGGATCAAGATTTGTATGACGTCTTGGAGAAATTGGAGGGTACAGACACGCAGCAAACAAGCAGGTTGGTTTCAATACATATTCTTTCAACATTTGTAAATATATGATTACCACTGCTATATACTACTCTGCGATATGTTGTTAATATTCCACTTAATCCAGTAACCTTGTTCTGAAAAAAACCTGGTCTATCTCACAAATATCTTTGAAATACTGGGAATCATTTTAAAATGCCTCATAATTGTTTTAAACACCCCCAAAAAATGTTGAATATTCATGGGACCTTTTGCAAATGTTTGAACCACTTAGGAGCGCATACTTCTTTGTGCTTGATGAATGTAGTGTGTTGCATCAGAAGTTGAAATGGCAGTACATTAAATGGGGAGATCATTTTAAAGTTGACTTTCTTTATGAGTTTGCTGCAAGAAAATAAAGAAATAAAAACGAAAAAATATGAAACTCCTTGATGAACATACTACTTATCAAATCATGTTAAGCTTCAGGAACAGACACAATGGCATGCATTAACCTGGAGCCAACCCTGAACCCCCCTTTCAGAAAAACAGGTACCTGCGGCGCCTCATCGTCAGGAGCAAATAGGAGGTAACCGGCAGCAACTGTGGTAACCGTGGTGACACAACTCTTGTCTGTCTGTCCAGCTGTATGTCTGTCAGTCAGTCTGCAGGCTTGGGAGATTTAAAGAAGAACTAGTGGTCGTTAGTGCAAGTGAATTCACAGACACACTGATAAGAGAATGTTGCTCCCAGAGCTGCAGATACATTTAAGAGTTGAGCAAAACTGCATGTTTAACGCTCCACCTGGCAAGACTGTTACATAACAATACAACCCGAAGCGTGAAGTGCTCAGTGGGATGATGTATATGGATTCACTAAGGGGCCACAGGACATAAATGAGCCCTGCTACTTGATTGCTTTAATGGTGCATTTTCCTGGACAAATGTACAATTACAGTATGATAATAAAAACCTGATGACACACTATAAGCCTCAAGCTATTGGCCCCCCATCTACTTTCAGTCTTGGTGATGTAGTGCTTGAGGGATGAAAAGAATAGCAATGGAGGGAAGGAAGGCTTTCTTTTTCTTGCATGACAGCTCTTGGACTCTTGTATAGCATGCCTCGTAACTTCTCAAGTTGTGTCAGTTTGTAGCTGTATTTTTTAACCTTTGACCTTTCTCTCACGTTGTTTGCCATCCTGGATACTGTCTCTGTAATCTGTCTGTATCTCTGCTCTGCCCTCCACATGTATCTCTCTCATTCACTCAGTGTGAGTGTAAAAGAAGCATCTAACCACAGTCTCAGGCCAGGAGGACCACCACCAATCCCCAAATCTCCATCCAAGGTAAACACACTCTCTCAGGCTGTGTCTGTGTTTAGACTTGTGTCATTATGGCTCCAAACAATCGTGGATAACAACAATAATGTTACATATGTGCTCATCCTGCAATATCCTCTGAGTTTGAGTTTATCATCTATTAACTTTGAAATCGATAAATATATATTTGTGAAATTGGGCTATACAAATAAACTGAATTGAATTGAATATATATATATATATATAAATCAAATATAGATACACTACCGTTCAAAAGTTTGGGGTCATCCAGACAATTTTGTGTCTTCCATGAAAACTCACTTTTATTTATCAAATGAATTGAAAATTGAATAGAACATATAGTCAAGACATTGACAAGGTTAGAAATAATGATTAATATTTGAAGTATTAATTTTGTTCTTCAAACTTCAAGCTCAAAGGAAGGCCAGTTGTCTATCTTATATCACCAGCATAACTGTTTTCAGCTGTGCTAGCATAATTGCACAAGGGTTTTCTAATCAGATATTAGTCTTCTAAGGTGATTAGCAAACACAATGTACCATTAGAACACTGGAGTGATAGTTGATGGAAATGGGCCTCTATACACCTATGGAGATATTTCATTAGAAACCAGACACTTCCACCTAGAATAGTCATTTACCACATTAACAATGTATAGTGTGTATTTTTGATTAATGTTATCTTTATTGAAAAAACAGTGCTTTTCTTTGAAAAATAAAGTCATTTCTAAGTGACCCCAAACTTTTGAACGGTAGTGTACATACATATATCCACTTGGCTCAGGTTAGAATATTGTGATAAAGTTCTAATATTTAGAGATAGCAATAATCAATAATCAGCAATAAAAAAGGCTAATCTGCAATAAATTGATTGTGTATCAAAGAATGAAAATGCAACATTTTTTTTTTTTTAATTTTACAGAAGAAAGAAAAGAACTCATCACAATATTCTAATTTCTCTCTTCCTGTATGTATATTCACTTGGCTTGAGGTGCAACTTTGTCACCATGCTTCTTTCTCTGTTCTAGCTAAGGCCTGCAATGCCTCCTCCACCCAAGGTGACCCCATGTAAGGAGATGAAAACTGAGAACATCATCGGCCTGTTTGATGCTGCAGCTACTCCTGATATCAACATCACCTCCCCTACAGAGGTTAGTGAACAGCTGCTGTCCTCAAACAGAAACCGCCCTTTAACTCTCCACTCTCCTGCACTAGAGCCTTTAAGTATTCTATTTCATTGTATTTTATTCTGTTCTATTATAATTTATATTATTCTGTTATGTTATGTTATATTCTATTCTATTATATTCTGTTTTGTTCTATTATATTTTACTATAGAATATTATGTTATATTTTATTTTGTTCTATTCAATTTTATTTTATTCTATTCCTTGCCCCTCTATTGTGCCCAGTTAGCCAATGAGCCCTCCTATTCCTGTGATCAGTTTGACAGTCCTGCAGTGAGCAGCCAGGTGGACATGGACCTGGACTCTTTCAGTACAGCAGCCAAAGCCTCCACGGCCACTCAGGTGGATGATTCATGACACGAACATATAGATCATAGAGAGATCTTCCACTGCAATACATGTCAAGCGTCTCAAGATTGTTTATATTTTATCCAGAAAAGTTTTTATGACATACATTTGAAATACTTGGGAGCAACAACAACATTATCAGTTTCCAGTGCAGTGGTTTGACCAGTTATGTAAAAACAAGCTTGATGAGTCTGGATACAAAATGATAAGCTTGGCATAGTTTGAACTGTTACCCACTCTGCTTCTTTCCAATGTACCTAAACAAGAGGTGGCTGATGACATGATGATCTGTAGAAACATGCTTTTAATGACCACGACTTCCTGCTTCAGCACTATCCACAGATCACTCATGGCATGGAGTGAAGACAAAAGTTATGTTCTCCTTCTGGTTCTTTCTCTTCAGAATAGTGCAGCAGGGTAACCACAACATGAAAGAAACTACAGAGAAAAGATGACATAGTTTAGATCTTTTGTGGTTGTGATATTTCAGTCTGTAGTAAAGGGAGTCATTGCCAGATATAAGACAATATACAGCATTACAACACAAACATAACACACACATATACACCTATACCAGACAGCAGTGCTTGCTGTTATTCATAGAGTCCAGTAGAGGGGTCCGCCGGTGCTCATAGTAACCTAATGTAACCTTCGTTAGTAAATGTAAACTAAAATTATTAATTAATTATCTGCGTCACTTGCCTCATTGATTATATTTGGATTTCTTTCTTCATCATTTGTGTCAAGATACTCCGGTGCAAGTGACATTTTACATTGTTAAGGGAGAGTGTATCTATTTTGAATGAAAATACTGAAATATTGTAAGACTAATTAGACTATTAAATTAATCATTATAATAAATATTTGTGTTTTGCTGTGCACCTTTCTCCTAAATTCCACTCACTGTGCAAAACCCTCTCTGATAATGGTCAACACTTTAGACAAACATCATTTAGTACTTCAGGTGTGTTGCATACTCTTCTTCTGCTGGAGATTTGCCACTATGGGCTTCAAGGTTTAGAGGATGGGACCTGCACTGGAAAGTTCTTATTGAATGCAACGAGCAAAAACAAGAGCTTCGTTAAGTTTTTAATTATGTCTCCTCATTTTGTTTCCTCTTGTTTCCACAGCCTGCAAACTGGGACTCATGGGTAAGCATATCCTCTGGGAAAAACGTTAAGTAATGTGTACACATATTGAATTATCATTATGATCATCATCCTCATCAGACTATTCTTATTCATGTTCATAGTGACCATCAATTAATTTGTCATTGCTTACTTTTACTACATAAGTAGCCGTTATACAAGCCCCTCCCAGGACATGCTGGGTAGGGACTTCTTTAATGGTCATTGCTTTTACATAAATGGATCTCTTTTGTTTGTCCATGCAAAATCTGTGTGTGCGTCGTCTTCGTGTCTGCAGTGCTTTATGTGATAACACTAAACACTGAAGAGATTTTTGTACAGCACAAATAGAACTTGGGAATGAGCGTGGGTCAATTCAGTTTCAAATGACGTTTTACACTGTTATATATATTGAATAAGAGGGTCGATTGTAAGATACCACTGACATCCATCAAAGATAACAAACTTACATACTTTTTTTCATGAATTTAATCATGAATAGAAATAAAAAATCACATCTTTGTGAAATGATTTGTAACTGAATCCACCACCTTTCTTTCCGTTTCCCTCCTATCCCTGTATGTTCACATGTTGCACACACAGAACATGTAACCTTCACATGTTAGCTCCATGTGACACACAGGGGACAGTTTTGTTCTGAAAGGTGAGGGAAGTTGCTCAAGTTCAGTGGATTGTTTCATGGAAATGAGACTAAACTAATGAGAGCTAGTGGGCAACTTCACAAAGCCTTGCTTGCAACTTGGCATTCCGACCATTAAATAACCTTTTTGTACATCCCTATCACTGTAAGAGAGATGTGTCTCAACAAACATACAGTTATGCTGTATTAGAGCTTGAGGCAAAACAGTGATAGCTCAGAAAGGAACGAGATTTCTTCTCTTACAAAGCTGCCTTCCTCTTTCTCCATCTGAACATAGCCGTGGGAATAAAAGCTATGCTTGCAAACTACACGCAGAAGATCCAACTTCTATCTTCTGATGGGAAAAGGCTGAGTTTTGCGTTTCCGTCTTCTGCTGCCACCCTTCCTTATCTTCATGTGTCTTTTAGTTTGATCCAAACCTTTTCTATAAAGGTGAATCAATCTTCTTGGGTCTTATGATGATGATTATGATGATGATGATCATAATGATGATGCTGATGATGAACTCCTCCCATCCAAACCGAAGTCCTTGGCATCGTTCATGGCCCGTTTAAAAATGTTTCATGATAAATATTATATTTAAATAAATATATATTATATAATATTTATAATATTTATTTAAGATACAGCAAACAAATGTTTTACTTAACAGGCTCAAGCATAGAATGTTTGAACTCACTTACTTTTTGAATTCCTTACCCGCCATTCCCAAAATACAACCCTTATGCACACTACTAGTGAAATATCTCCTAATTTCCCAATCCCTCGTCCATGAAAAATATGTTTGTTTTCCTTAGACCACTGTTTAGTTTATGTGTTGGACATATCCCTGAATGCCCTCTTGTCCATTGCAATGCTGAGCCTTTAATCTGGCCTTAAATATATCTTATAGTTTGCTTTTGTGTCCCTTACAATTTCCTGAATGAATCACTCATGAAACCCAAAAGATAAATGATCTTTTTTTTACCTCTGACTCCTTGAAACGTGATCCTTGCCCCTCAGCATGAGGACAGTGATGCACAGGAAGAGGACACCAAGCTGCATTATGACCCTGTGGCTGCTGCCACAGACGCCTGGGGTGATGATGGTTCACAGCCTATCCGCTATGACCCCATAGCAGCTGCCACAGAGGGCTGGGGGGATAACGGAACCCTACCGGCTCGCTCTGACCCTGTGGCTCCGGCTCAGGAGGGAGGGGGGGATGATGAGGACCAGCAGGTTCATTGCGATTCCGAGGCTGAAGCCCAGGAGGACTGGGGCAATGATGGTGACCAGCTGGTCACAGAGGTGCCTGCCCCCAAGGATGAAACACCTGCAGCTGAGGCTCCAGCGGAAGTCGCTGAGGAAGACGCCACATCAGCTGCTGCTACATTGGATGGTGAAGAGGGTCAGGTAACCGAGGGGAGACAAAAATGGAGATGCATCTGGACGAAAATGGTGGATGCATCGATTTTTGAGGAGGAGATTTGAGAATGAGGTACTGGAAGGAAACAAATGGTAGGGAGATAAATTATAAATGAAAGCTGGAGAATCGGATACATCTTGAGATGGAAAGATCTAGAATGCATTTGGACCAGCAGCATGGACGCATCAACTGAGATACAAAGGGCAAGTTGGAAATGATTTGCTGAGGGAAAGTGTACAGACATCTTATTCTCAATTCACACAAATAATCACAATAACTGCTAAACAGAAATCCATGCACATAGTATGCTGTGCAAAAGCCATTCCTATATAGGAAATGTGCATTAGTGGCCATGCTCACTATCTATGCAACATACTTGTTTGGATTAGCCATGTCTTTGCTATCTAGGCATTGCAGCTTGTCTTCTTGTCTGTCTTTGTCTTGTTTGTCTGCTCTTTTTTTCTTTCATGATTTTCCCCTTTCCATCATTCATTTGTCTTGTTCTTTGACCTCTCTCTCTTTCTCTCTCTGTTATTCTCCTATGTCCTCTGCTACCAGGGTGAGTCTGCAGCAGCTGCTGTAGCACCAGAGGAAGAAGCATCAACAGAGGAGGTACATGCAAGATGAACTACTATGACATCCTATCAATACAATGATTTAATATTGTATTCACTATATATATATATATAGATATACTATCGTAATATTATATATTGTAATAGTATACATCTTTATATTATCAAGGGCTTAGACCACCCCAAATGTTTCATGATTATGCTTTATGTGACTAAATGGCATTATGTTTCTTCTCACATCTTATCAAATAATCATTTGTCCCTAATGTGTACAAATATTGTGTTAAAATATTAATAATTTAAAAAAGACAACGTGCTGCAAATATTTGTGAGATAACATTAAATTTAATTGAAAATACTAATTATATTTTATTTCTTCCACTACAGCTGGTTGTTGTTTTCTAAAAAACATTTTCTAAAACCAAGTATTTCTTTTCTTTGGAAATGAAATAGTTAGTCTTTTATAGAAAAGTCATTGTCTACTTCAAAATTAAAGTCTCTTTAAAAGATGAAGAAAATTCACACCCGATATCATTTAATGGAGCTTCTGTATTTTCAGACGCCTGAAGTAGCAAAAGAATCAACAGAGTTAGTAGCATCAGATCCTGAAGAATTGCCTGCTGGCTTCTTGTTCAAGGTAAAATAAGATACAGAACTGGTGCTGCGCATCTACTTCTGAACCCAGATATTGTCCTGTGTGTACATGGCGATCATTCATGTTAGTATTTATGTGATTTAGCTCCAGGTGATGCATGATTATGCTGCCAATGACACAGACGAACTGGAGATGAAGACCGGTGATGTGGTATTGGTAATCAAGTTTGACAACCCTGACGAACAGGTACACACACACACACACACACACATTTATGTACTGTGGTGTCACAGTATCTTTATTTGCATACCTGTGTTTTTAGGATGATGGCTGGCTGATGGGAATGACGCAGGATGACTGGCTGAAAAATAAAGAAAATGCCGCCAAAGGAGTATTCCCAGAAAACTTCACCCAGAGGCTGTGAAAGAGGTGGACATGACATCATTCCAGCTCCGTTCTCCATGCCTCTCTCCTCTTGCCTCAATCCTTTCTTCCCTCTCTTGCCCTGATACTGTATCTTAACGAGGACTTTGGCCATAGAAGCAGAGCTGTCTCAGCCCAGACTGAAATCCTGCATTTCTAAGGTCTGCTACACTGTGCTAAAAGTGGATCTTGGCATTTTGGTGGATTCCTTTCAACATTTACAATTACAGATGTAGCCATTTTACAGGTCCCATTCTTTGTTGCTCTGCTTCACCATACCAAAATAACTGATGGGATACTCGTGATCATACAGGAGATATGCAGAAACAGTTGCCCCTGCAATGGCTACATTTGCAATTGCCTTATAATGTTTTATTCTTAGTCATGTCTCCGCATAGACTTGCAAAGGCATATTTCACCATCATTACAGGGAAAATCGGTTTTGAGACGTGCTTTTGTTCATCTGTGACTGAGAGATTGAAAAAGTAAATCATTATGACAAAATATCCTTTGCACACATACAGTATAGGCCTGAGCCCTACAATCTGTTTTATAAAGGATGGGCTGTCCTTAGTGAAGACAGGCTGACAGGGAGGTATGGAGTTCTCACCATGTTTAGAAACATTCACGCAGTAGACAAACACACTGAAAAAGTAGAACCAAATCCAAGCTGGACGCTTCCCCCCAGTCAAAGTGAGAGATGACATATGAACACATGATGTGCACAATCAGCACCAAATTAGACAGCACAGCACAGAAACAGGGAGGAATTTAAATAAAAATTGGCATTCTTATCAACAACTGGTCTTGAATTTAGCCACTCACGAGTGTTGCTGAGGCAGGTCGGCATCTTCTTATGTTCAAGTGGGTTTTTGGAACACATCTCTATTTTTGGCAGTAGTTTGTTTTAGCCACATGTGTAGCTATCGAGTGTTGTTGTTTTCCTCGGGAATGCAGGTTTCCTTACCTGTGCCCATTTGATTTTTGGTGGCTGGGTGGTGGCTGGAGTGAGTCAGTAAAGCTCAAGCATTGTAGTTTTGGTGCCAGTATTTGCGAGTCACCGATCCACAATGACTCAAACTCGTCCTGGTTCTGCTGCTTATACTAAGCCTGTTGGACTCATCCAGAGCATCTTTGATTTATACTGTTATTAGCGAATAGTGAAACATTGAAACGTGGGCCTCTAGTTGTTGTGTTGGTTTAGGTTCAATAGTGGTTTAATAGAATTGACCTCCGGTTATGCATTAAACTGGTCATCTGACACCAACCAAGTTAATGACAGCAGGAATTCAATATAAAAATGCTTTAAAAATCAAAACAGAAATACTGATCACAGACTCCTATAGAGTAGAAAAACACTATACTGTCTTCTTCTTTGACAGTCAGGTTTTCAATTCCTTGTTGTTTAAATTTGTGTGGAGTGGACATGTAAAAAAAATATTTTCATGTAATTCTTTTTCTTTCTTTTTTTCACAAGTGATACACAATATGCATTAGCCAGGCTCGCTAAAAAGCTAGCCACCAAACTACAACAATGAGACGCTGCTACTGGTAGTATAATAATTAGGCAGATATGGTTACACTTTAATGCGAATCAAATAAATAATAACTGAGCCAGCCTCATTCGTTTTTGAAAAATGTGCCGAAAACAATTCCTTCCGTTTGCAGAGAGATGACTTAACTCAAATGCAGATGATTCAGAATATGCACCAGAGCAACTTCTTTTATTTTTGTATGCTGCCAAGCAATGACTACATATAGCCTAATGTAACTATGTCAACATAATTGCCAACTTACTGTCGGATGTTATGGAGTGTTTTGTACTTCTGTCAGGTTCATTGCTCTAAACATAGCTGCTTACTGTAGGTACTTCAAACTATCTCACATTCATTCAGTCAGTGAATCAGAAGATTGACATTAATCATGATGTTATTAACATGTAATAAGAGTGTGAGAAAATGGTTGTGTGCAATTTTATGTGTGCGTGTTTACGGGTTGTTTGAAAACATAAATTATTTATCTATAGGCAATTGTTATTGGACGTTATCACCACCACCTAACGGGATGAGGTCGTTCATTTTACAGGAAGTTTTTTCGGACTGGACAAAGACAACTCAAACATATTTGGGTCTTTTTCCACTGGCTAGTATTATGGTTCCAGGTGTTATTGTGCATTTGTTGTGTATAAGTGTAATTTTGCCAAGCTGTGATGACAGATACATATTCTATAAAGACATTCATATCTGTATGTGAGTTACTGTGAGCATGCTGACTTCCCATGTGTTGTAGTGTGGACACCCTTAATTTAAGACGATGATACTTGGGTCACTTTTGAGGCAGCTGATATTTTTTTTCATTAATTTATGGTTATTTATTTGTTAATCTTAGAAAGAGGTATAGATAGATAAATGTGATTTTTTTTTCATCATTCCCTCTCGAATTAGTCCTGATTATGATTGCTGGTTTTCCATCAGCCTTGCCTCAAAATGTTGCCAGGGTATCATGGTCCAAACAGGCCGGAACATGATTACATGGAGACAGGACACATAGAGAATAGCTTCACACCACTAGACAGGTGGACACATTTAAAAAAAAAATAGTTTTCAGTATTTCAACCACTTGAGAAGTGCATGATTTCTTCATATGAATATAAAAAGCCTTGCATGTGAGAGCATCACCTGCACATTTCGGTAAACCAATTACTTTCATATTCTTATGTTGTGTGTTTCAACTGGTTCTAGTATTTCGGGTGTTTGTCTATATGAGTGATGATGTCTCCTGTAATGAGCTATGGGATACAACAAAAAGGTTTTTCCTGTACCTAACTGACCAATAATATTAAAGATTCTGTAGAATCTCCTTTTGCTTATTGATTAATTGTCTTTTTCTATGTGCTGAATTCTGTTCTGTGGATTTTTGATTTATTGATGCAAATACTGCAGCATCCATCAGGGTGTGCTGTGTCCAAGGACCAACACCATTCTGGGAGAAAAAAAGACATTTGGGCATCATAAGGTGGGAGGAGGAGCTTTTGCTGTGTGCTGCTGTCCGTGGTACTGGAACCAACCAGCAGCCCACCCTCTGACCACAGATAGTCATTCCCTATTTGCATTGTTCCAGCTGAAGTAATGCCTCACTTTTATGGCTGTTTATGTATAAGCATGTAACAACTTATTATAAGCACTTTTTTTAAATGCAGCCACTTGCCCTCAAAGGTGTTTCTGAATAAAAAAAAGCCAGGGCCTCTCTATCAGAACAAGTATGGTGAAACCAAAAAAAACTTTACTTCATAGAGTAAAAATATATCAGTGATTAATAATGATATTTTCAAAATGTCTTGCAACTAAATAACATACAGAGCAGTTGGGGTTTAAAAACAACAACTTTATGTTTCAAAAACAAATTGTGTCCTCAGAGTTGTCGAAAAATAATAATAGTTTACATTATTTTCTAAAAATAGATATTTAAATAGTCTCTCCCACAATAGCTTGATATACATATGTGACACATTTTAGAAGGCATACAGAATATTGCCTTGGAGTTCCTAGATAGCAAAGTTTGAGTATTTATATTTAATACGTGACAGCTGGAAGAACAATTCGGGCAATATGAAAAACATGTTTATCCAAATTCATTCAGCCACCCATCACATCTGTTCTCCTATAATGTTTGAAAAATTAAATAGCTGTACAGAAGAGAGCTTTCAAGTAATGTACTATTCGAGATTAAAGAGTCATTTAATATGATCATAGCTGTTGCTTATTACAGTAGTTGAATACAGCCTGAGTGTCGCGTATACCTTAAGTAGATACTACTGACCTGAAAATTGAAAAACCTGAAACAATGAAAACATGTCACAAAACAAACACCTTTTTAAATAAAATAACTGATAGAAAAAACAGGAAGATGTATATATGGACCACATATCAGCCTGGGACAATCAAGATCACTGAATGCATGTGATTTACTTGGAAAACCACATTGACAGCGTTGCCATTATAATTCCATGCACATATCTTGTATCTTTAGTATACACACAGTGTCCATCATCATTCCCTGTAATTCTAGAGTCATCCAACAAAGCCCCAGATGGGAAGCTATTTTGCAACACTCGCAAATTGCAACATTGCATTCATTTAACACACAGAACTTCATCCCTCATTGCCCATTCAAATATTATTCAGTAAATTCATTCTAAAAAAACAGGCTCTATTGAAAGAGTAAAGCATCAATGGAGTTACTGCAGTGACGACTGACAGTAAAGTGAATGTGTTGTCTTTTATTAACATGTTGTAACTGTATAAATACTTATGTACATAGAGCTTTAAATCACACCTTGTTCAGTCACTAGTTTTCTCCACGTTATTCTCTTTTCTTGTTTGTCTTCCAAAAAGTGTTTTCTTCAATTGTTCACCATAACATTTTCTCTGAAACCTGATGCTCCCAAAATGTGTCACAAAAGGTGTCCTCAAATGTGTATATGTTCTCCAACTGTATCAGTAAGCCCCAGACTGATGTCAAGCTCCTCAGATGTTCACACATTACAGTGAATACATGACAAAGGAATAATGAAACTTGATTATCTTCACTTCCTAATTTGACGATGTTTTCATGGACGCTATTGTTTCAAATTACATTCCATGTGTTTAAACATACACATAATTACAAAGATAGTCACCTCTTAAATTGAACAAGGGATGTATTTATGTCCGTATTTTTAATATTCTAATTTATCAGAACTGTCTTTGATTAACTTTCCAGTTCTCTAAATCTTCTGGAATTAATGAAATCACGAGACTAATCTGACCAGTCTCTTCTCTTTGTCCCATGTGCTACAAAAAGGAGTTTGGTGACATACAAAAAAAAATACAGGCAAGTGGTGGTGAAAACAAATGCTCACTATGAAATCAACTGTCTTTGGTGGTCCCGCGATCTGTTTTTCGGTGCTCCTGAATACAGGTAAACGAATGAAGTTATCAGTGTGAAACATGTCTCTGTGGCTCCTATCGATGTCCTTGCTCATTCCCCCATGGGTGGAAGTGTTCAGCGCCCAACAGCGTTTGCCCCAGCCTCTGTAGAAGCCAAGGGTACCAGTGCAGGCCGTCGGTCTGCGGTTCTGAAGGTCTCATCAAGCTGTAAAAGAACCTCAGTGGTGCCAGGACCCAGTGGGCCAAATGGTGATTGTTCACAGCAGCATAGCAGGACGCCAGCACACCGTTCACGACTATGGACCCATGCTGAGTTAGTGGGGCATACAACCCAGTGCCCCCTTGTTCTTCCACAAAGGTCACAACTGAAAGTGATGCCTGTGACATCACTTTCCCTTGTGATGTAAGTACACACTGTCCTGGGTGGACCTCACTGGCAAACACTGTCCTCAGACCTGCTTCCCATCTTTTGAAGAACAAAAGCGGATCTTCAGCTGTCTCTTTCCAGCTTGGCTCACTCAGCCCACCAATGCAGTCTGTGACAAAGATCAGGTGAGCGGCTGTGAGAGTAATATTAAGTCCTGTGTTGGTGCCAATATTGTAGAAGATCTTTGTGGCGTTGGGCTGGTAGTCCAGAAAGGATGACACCGGGCTGTAGATAAGGGGCCCGTGACCATCTGTCGTTGAGGAGGCCAAGACATGGTCGCCAGGGTGAAGGTCACGCATCTGTTTCGTAGCCCCGCCCTTGAGAATAACCAGAGCATCGCCAGGGAAACAGCCACCGGTTTTGGCTGCCACAGAATGTTCTGGAGAGACGAAAGGAAGAGAAATATGATTGTTTTATGTGATTCAACTTAGTTTTTATTGCACTGTTTGTTTTGGTGGTAATGCAAAGACAAGGAGTCTAGAATCTCGACATAAATAAAGAGGAATGCAGTTTGAATTTCTCTCAGGAGTATAGAGCAACAGCGCAGACGCACTTCGACTTCAATAGCGGCTGCATCTGCAGATTGTTCTAGGTCACTGCGTAATCTATAAAACAGGCAAGACTTTGACACTGACTCAAGGACATCTTTATCTCAGAGGATCAGCGGGAGATTGTTAACTTATGTATATAATGTGACTCATTGTCAAACTTTGCCTCTCTCCTTATTCTTAGAACTCATTCACACACACAGTGAAAACTGTTTTTAGCAGCATATTAGGATTTCTAACCCCATCCACAGATGACCCTTTGATTTTCTAAACTAATTAGTTAATTAGTGATAACTCTGAAAAACTCGACAGGTTTGTGTGGCCCTCCCAGCATTCTGCAATACAAAGGCCTGTGAATGGGACTTGAAATCTATATAATTATCAAAATGAGAACTATTTTTTAAAGGTTTTCAAATACTTGGTGGGGTCAATAGAAGGTGATTTAAAATTTAAAAATGTAAAAAAAGGGCAGCTCTCTTCCTGCTCTTTTCATACAATGTTTTTACTGTAAAGCATCCCCCCTCTCTTTGATATGGCATGAATGATTGTATTGCTTCTCTACTTATTGTGTCTAAATCAATTTGGCATGGCGACATCAGTATGACACAAGCATTACAACATTATTTGAAAGCATGCCTGCCTCAGCTTTGTCAGAATATTGTCGGCCATTTAGGCTGTCCAAGATGCCACAGGATGTAGGCCTGAGCTTGTTGGAGTATTTCTGAATAAGGTGGCCCTTTAAGACGCAGTGAGACGAGGTGGCAAGAAGAGGTAGTCAGTACAAGCTAATGGATAACCAGCTGATTGTATCACCACAGTCAGAGCACGGCCGGGGGTCAGAGAAATGGCAAAGTACACAGACTCAGACCTGGGTCGAGATATTATTTGGATTACAGCAGAGTTTGTGTTTTAAACTGAGTCACATGCCCAGTCTCAATGGTTCCACACAAGGAAAGAGCATTGACACAACGGAATGAGCTTGATTCTTGACAATCTACTCTGCTATTTTGGAAAAGATTATGTGGAACTGATATGGGAAAAAATGCCAGCAAGAATAGAATAGATTATTTGCTGGGCCGAAGAAAAATCGGTTTTAAATAAGAAAAGCATCACTAGAAATGTATGTATGTATTGTCTGTGTGTGTGTTTGTCTCTGTGTGTGTGTGTGTGTGTGTGGGAGGGTTGTCTTAAAGCAGTCTTAAGGCAGCCAAATATTTGTTTAAGGTGTGTGTGTCTGTAAGCCAGAGGGTTGCAGAGAAGGAGGGCTGTGACCGGGAGGTGATAAGACTTAGATAAGAGATCTGAGAGAAACCTGCTGAAGGAAAAGCAACAGCAAAACAAAGGGAGAGTTAATCATCTCACAGCTTACTAACCTCAATGGACTGCTAGAATGTAGTTTGGCATCAAATAACTGTTGGTACCAGACATGGGTAAATGGGTTTCTAAAATGTCTCAAAAGTTAGAATAGCTTGATGTGGAATGTGGTCAAGTATCGTTTGCGTAAGGACTGTATCTGATTTGTAATAAAACTGGAAAAAATGTAACGCTTTATCATTGGAATGCAGAAAGGAGAGCCAAATGGGACTTTAAATATAAAGTACAGTATATGTTATTCATTGCAAATTAAATATTAGCTATTGTACTGCCCCACCACTTACAATGGCTCAATCTGCACATCATAGGGCTAGATATTCTATGGTCACAAAGAATGATTTACGATGTGATCAAGAAGGGAGACTGAATCCAGCAAAGAGCGCAGGTGCACCTCCCTGCTTTGATTGGCTCCCAATAGGCCATCCACACAAACACACACATAGACTGATGATAGCGGCACTATCAAGGTAAACCATTAGTGAATCATCAACAAAGGCATCAACCTCATTAGTGGTAATGACAGCTAGCCGCTAAAAACATAAAACACACATGCAGATAATGCACTCACACACACACACTGTAGCTCACAGCCATCTCTTACCTGACTTGACGCTACAGTGAATGTGGGCTTTGGACTCATAGTAGACCCAGTCAAATCCAGCTTCTACGGCCAGCCGGGCCAGCATGGCGTACTTATTTCTGTCCCTATGAAACAAATAAGATAAATATATTGATATATAAATAGTTAACTCCACATGGGATTCAATCAGAGCTTGACTGTGTACTTTTCCAAACATGCACAGAAGACATCCATTATTCCACTGCCATCCATAGATACATTTGCATAATGTAATAGACTTAACATATTGTAATTACAGGAGGAACTTTATCAATTGGTTGACTCATTGCATTACTGATACATTGACTGACTGAATGACTTGTGGACTTTACTGACTACAAACTGACTTTAAGTCCTATTTACACAACATGATGTGCTGTGCATGCCTACCTGTCTGAGGTTGTGATGTCGACAGAACGTCCTTCATAGTGCAGTGAGTCCTCTGAATGATGGCCATCCTCATCCCAGCCCTCCGTCACTCTCAGCTTGACACCTGGCCACATGTTCATTACTGAGATGGCGAGAGAGTTTAACTTGTCTTTACAACGCTGAGAGGGTACAGGGAGGATAAAGGAAGGCAGGAGTTAGAGACAAACACTACAAATACAAAAAGGAAGTTATTCTCATAATGGTGAGTGAGCAGTTGTTGGGAAAAAACAAATGAAGAGAAGAAAAGAGGGATGTTGTGGGAAGAGTTGGGTGTGATGAGTATGAGGCCTGTTTACAGCCAAGTCGTCAACTAAAAGATGTTCAAGTTCAGAGAAAACCAGAATCATATACAATGTGGACTGTGTTTGTGGGTGGGTGTCAGATAGTCAGTGACATCAGTGTCATCTTATTAAGGCGGGGACAAGGAAGGTGGAATAATGAGAGAGAGAGGAACAGTAAAGCCCAGAGACGGAGAGCAAGACTGAGAAAACGCCAAAGCAGAAGTGATGAGGGCATACCTCTTCACGAACAGACACTCAAAACACATACTAATAAATGTGAACAATAAGTATACAGCAATTGTGTCAGGGGAATTGTGCCAGGTCGAAGTACACACAACCATCGAGGAGTGCTTGCTTTGATGTTCCAGTTACTTAGTCAAGGTTTGAGGTTAAGATGCCTCTCAGCAGATCTGGAGATCCATTTTCTCAAATGTAATGAATGTGATTTGAAGCAGTGAATTTCCAATTAGGTCAATATTAATACCCATCACTACAAACATGTTTTATTAGTTAATCAGTTCGTCAACTAAAACAAGATTATGGTATACGTTTTGCATTTCAAGGAATTTCCAAAAAGAGCAGAGATTTGGCACACTGTACATAAAGTAGTCGCTGCATTTACAATAACATGGGTGTAAACATTACAACTATGATATGAGACCAAGACGACTGTATTGGTTGGTAAATGTACCCTGCATAGACTTTAACGCTCAAATTGAATGGGTATGGGCGTGAAAACCGTGCATATTAGCAATGATTCAGACTATTAAACTGAATATGGCTTAGTTTGGAAGTGAAGGCAATTCTTAAAGACAACCCTGCAGCTAAGAATGTCTAGTAGCAAAATCCAGAGGTGGAATGAAGGGTCGAGTCAATGAAATCAATCATTTTGGTTTAAGCATTTAACTGACAGCAAACACTCGGAACAATTGGATTCAAGGGGGTAGCTAACCTAGTCTGAAGTTATTCAGTTCATCAACTAGCCTACACGGGTTGTGTCTGCTGCAGTCTCTGGATGAATCAAATAGGATATTGTAAAACCAGTCGTATTGCCATAGCCAATGACAGATATTAAAACGTGGCACGAAGAACACTGGTCCATATTTGCGCATCTGTGCAAGATATTGTGCATCGTGCCCTCCCATTCCTCTCCTCTCCTTACCTGGGTCATGAGCCTGTCGGCGCCCGTGTCCTCCTCATCTTTGAAGATGATATCTGTGTTGTAATTCGGTGTTAGTTCTTTAAAGCGCTCGGAGTTGCGCGTAATTTTGACCTCGGGTCTCCCGCTGGCGCCCAGGGTCTTCTCCGCAACGTTGGGGCTAAATTGTTTGTAAGCAAGCGGGATGAGCTTCTTCGGTAGCCGCCTCTTGCCGTACCCTCTCCCCGGCCCGCAGCCTTCCGAGGCAGGTGCGAGGAGGAGGACCATGGCACACAGAGAGGCGGTGAGAAGGAGGAAGGAGATCCGCATCGCCCCGGGGGGAGGGAGGACTCTCCCGGGGGATAGAGGTGTCTTCAATACCTCTCAGACTCAGTTCCAGACTCCATCGTCCGGGACAGTCGCAATATCACGTCCGAAAAACTCGGATAAAAGAAGCTCACCGTGACAGCTTCAGGCACCATGAGGACACCAACAAGTTTTTAACAGCTCCAAAAAAATGGACCAAAATTGAGAAACTTCGCTCCCTCCGCCTTACAGAATCAACAGTAAGTGTGCAGGCTGTAAAGTCCGTGTATTTAAACAAACAGGTTCAAAGTCGATTTCGTGTGTGAGAGAGTTAAAGAGAGAGGGAGAGCGGTTACTGATATCCAAGTAGCAGTGTTGTGATTTCTCTCCCTCTCTTTCTTTTGCCCAGGGAAACTGTCACAACATCACCCTCGTTCGCCCGCCGTTTGGTTGGTGCCCTCTCTGGATCGAAAGTGTCTTCTCTCCAGACGCAGCTGGCATGCAACAAGCTGCAGATTTCCAGTTGAATTGAAGGGATTTGTGTGATCCAAAACGATCTGTTGCCACTCCAGACCGCACCCTGCCAGTCCTGCCCTCCTCTCTCCTCTCTCCTCTCTCCTCTGCCTCTCTCCCTCTGTCCCTACTCTGCCACCCACCCCGCCCCTCCTGGGCACAGGGCGCACTGGAGAGTCCTGTCCACACTCTGCAGGAGACAGGCGAGCAGCACACATAAGCTTTGCCCCTTTGTTGCTACCACTTCACATCCAGTTGTTATCTTTGTCTGTCTGTGCTCTTGAAAGCTCTTTCTCTCTCTCTCTCTCACCCCCCCCCCCCCTTTTCTGTAAATAACAGGGAATCACAATCAATTAAATCAATGAATTTCCTTTTTTATTTTCTCAAGCTGCATTCAAATATAAGATCAAGCTCATTGGTTAACTGGTTGGCTCGTGTTTGGTTGACTGATTATTAATGGGATAATTTACGTGACACACTAGATCGGATGTTTGGATGTGGACTATGTTGAAGCATTACGTGGCTAACTGACTGACTGGTAGTTACACAGATTGTTTGACTTGCTGACTGACTGACAATTATTCTCAATTGTCCTAATTAATCAACAATTAATACCTTCCTGACGGTTTCCTTAAATAGACACATTACATATTGAATTGTATAATGTTTGGCTGTCTGGCTCCCTGACTCTCTGGCTGTGTGGTTCTGTGTGTGTGTGTAACTAACACACACATACAAACACACATACATGCACATGCAAACACACCAGCAAACCCAACCCCTCCAAATTAGCTCTTCAAATATTTGCAAGCAGAAAATCAGTGGTCTCACCCCTGTTTCTCAGGGCAGGCTCCTTTGAATGAACTGAACTGTAAGGCTGAGGGTTTCCACAATTTATGTTTTATTATTTGTGAGTGTAAACACCATAAAGTATTTCTGCTGCACCACTGCTTTTCATGTCTCTTGATGGAACAGAGAAAAGCAAAGAGAGGGATTCACACACAGTAAACAGCCATCTATAGCTATGTTTACCTTTTAGCTGAAATAGAACATCAACTGAGACCTGTGTAAATGTATTAGAGTTTCCTGGTATGGAGCATACAGCACCAGCCAGTTTAATGAAATCAACATTTGTCATATAGAGGTGTCAGTGTTATCCTGAATGTTTCCAGCTTTGTAAGATGGAAATACTTTGAAGTATCCCAAGAAGGGGAATTGCTCCCCTTCCAGTTTTTTTTGTTTTAGTTTTTTTTATATACAAGAGATAGGAAGCATACTTGTAAATTAGTAGAAAAGAGTCATAGAAGTCCCAATCCATTAGTGTCAGTGTGGAGGACTTGATCATCGACCACCTTTGTAAAATCATACAGCTAAAATGTTGCTTTGCAGATAAGTGGGTGGTAGTAAGGCCATATAGTTTATCAAATGTAGACTTTTTAGAAAATGTTTGTATTTGCTTTCTTAGATTGGAAGAGCAAGACCTCCATCATATCTGTCCAGTATGTCTCGGGCTAGAGCCACCAGCTTGTCAGCTTCCAGCATTAAGACTGGAAACAGGGGGAAACAGCTAGCCTTGCTCCGTCTAAAGCAAGCAAAATCTGCCTCCGAGCATTTCTGATGGGCAGACTTGTGCCTTGGCACTTAAAAATTGTATATGCTAGGCATTATGTGCATGAGTATGTCAGTGCTGCAACTTCCACATATATACAAAAGTATGTCTGTGTGCATGCGTGAGCTCAAATCTATATGCAAATACGGTGTATATCCATTTTGTACAAGCACGTGTTTCCCTGTAACTACATGTTGTGGCTGTCCGTGAGTGCGTGTGTGTGTCATCCTTCCTTTGATCATAAATACGGGCGTGGCTCCAGGCAGGCCCGCTGCCTATTCAGCGTGGCTGTCGACAATGTTTCAGAAGTGGTCACATTCTCCCATCCATCCATCCCTCCTTTCATCCATCGGTCTTTCGGTTCCTCTTTGCCTCAAGAAAGGACACCGTGGCCTTTCAAGAAGACAAACATCTGATCAGACCAAACCAGTGTGCAGGCTGACACCCCCCACCTCCCAAAAACTGCTTTCTCTGTTCGTGTATATCAACCTTTCATGTTCTTACAATATTTCTCTTTGCCTCTTTCTGCATTACTGAAATAGTTCACATACTGCAAGGTACGCGCTCCAACACACACACAAACACACACACACAGAGTCTCGCAAACACACAAATCCAGTCATGTCTGCGCAGTACACACCCACATGCTACAGATACACACACCCACACACGCGCGCACACACACACACACACACACCAAGCCAACCGAGCATCAGGCCCTGGCTCATTGATGTTTGTTAAAGTCATACATTTTCTCTGTGAAATAAGAGGCCTCGATGGCAGGACAGAGGGAGATGGGTGCCAGCCCCAGAATCCCTCTCTGCTTTCATCTACTGGCACTTGGGCTTTATGAGTCCACAGCTAAGGACCTTTGCATGGGCATCGGGGTTACCCACGAATACCCGGGGCCCTAACCAACAAAGGCTCTGAGTGGGCAAAAGGAGAAAGACACAGATGAAAGGAAGTGCTAAGAAGCAGATGAATAGAACGAAATGAAGAGCATGTGAAAAGGTATAATACAGACAGAAAGATAACAAAAGAGGGTTAGAAAATGGTATAAAGTGGTTAATGATAACATATCAGGAAATTAGGGTGCAAGATGGGAATTTAGGAGTTGATAAAAGAAAGAAAGAAAGAGAAATATGGTAGAAGGGTTAAATGCGTAAGAGTGAATACTAGACACATGATCTAGTAAACAAGTGAGTTTTGGTTGTTTTGCAGTCAGTGGAAGCTCGCGTGTTTGTGGCTTGTGGTGATATGCTGTAATGGGGGTTAAAGGGCGTTATGCTCAAGGTAACAACAGCTGGTGGCTGAAACCACCATCCCTCTTCCTCCTTCTCCTTCTCTCCCTCCACACACTCCAGCGTCCAACCCCAGACCACAATAAACACCTCACACTAGTTTTTGAAAGGCTTCTAAGCATCAGAGTGGTTGTCTGAAATCTTGTAGGCCTAAGTCTTAATTGTCCAAGACAAAGCTGAAACTTCCTGGAAGTGCTGCGCTTAACTGTAGCCTTCACACATTTTGACATACATTTTTGGCAGGGACGGCCACTTGGACAATGCGAGCAGTTTAGGAGCTAAGCTGGAGCTAACACGGCAGCCAGTGAAAACCACAGTGACCCAAACTGTCTATCAATGGTTGAGAGTGGCACTGATACTGGTCTTACTTTAGGCCAGTTCACTGCAGCGTTTTTGGTCAGAAAGCAGACCAAAGGAAAATGAAAGCAGGGGGATATAAAAGTGGAGCACAGGCTAAATGTGTCTTGGAGTTAGCGGGCTAGGCTAGCCACCGCATAGCTAAAGCAAACAAAGATCTGCCCGGGGACTGAAGTGTGCTATGCTCTGATGCTAAACACATACAGACGGAGAGACGGAAGCACACACACGTGCACTTACACGTAAGAATACACAAGCATGCAGGTAGCCAAAGCCATAAGTTGTCAAACACACCAATGCAATGCAGTGTAACATTTAAAATTGCACATAGGCCTACACGCGCGCACACACACACACACACTTAATTGCACAGGAGCACACCGCTTCTTAGACTATTTCTGTAATTCATAAAATAGAAAAGAATGCACTAAATGAAAAAAATTAAATAGTTTTCATCCGTTCTCTTCCTAATACGGTGATTGTAAGCCATTCAGGTCTTTGTCCATGAAAAATACACTGTTTGATTTGAAAAGAAAAGAAAAGAAGAAAAATGTTGTTGCTAACCATGAATAAGTACTCATACTAATAATAACTGAGGGATCTAATTTTTACCTCAGAGTCATTGAATGTCCTCATACTTGCAATTGTGGCATATATATTTATTACAAGGGATAGTTTTTCAAAAGTTCCTTTAAAATAATATTCCTGAAATAAGACTTGAGGGCTTATTGAGACTCATAATCAAAAGATTGAAGACTTGCTTGAAGATTGCTGATGAAGACTTGAGTCAAATGTGTATGAAGTGTCCTAATAACAAGTCGAGAAGCTGGGTAGTGCCAACAATAATGCATTCAGTGCTCCCGCTGTACTCTCTCCATGTTAAATGAGGGATCTTTTTTTCTCCCTCTCTCTCTCTTTCTCCTCTCCCTTTCTCCCTCTCTCTCCCTCTCTCCCTCTCTCCCTCTCTCAAGCGTGTGCCACATCTGTGGACTCTGTGGTGATGTTTCTCTGCTCAGAATGGATTCACCAGCTCAAAAACGTCCTTATTATATTTATATTTTACTACACCACTAGAAAACCATGCCAGCTGGGCTGTAGAAGTTTGGGCAGAAAAAGAGGGAGAGAAAACAGAAAGGGAGGAGGGCAAGTGAGAAAGAAAGAGAGAGAAAGAGAGGGAGGAATGAAAGATGGAGAAATGGAGAGAGACAAACAACAAGCAGACATGCTACCCTATATCAGAAAAACAACAGTGACCTCTGATGAGTGGAGCTGGAAGAAGGATAGAGGGATGTGGCTTTGTAAGAACGTAGGGAGGGACATATAGAGGAAGAGTTGATGAGAGAGGTCAATAAAGAAGGGAGAAAGTCCACAGATGAGCAAGGAGGAGAGGGTAAGTAGGTTGACAGGAAGATTTGGTTGAATCGAGGGAGAGAATGTAAACACGACAGAAAGGTGTGAAGGAAACAAAGTTAGGAGGCTTGGAAATGAGAGAAAAGTATAAAGGCACATATCATTGTCTAAAGAGATGCCTACGTAATCAGAACATGATCACCGTTTCTCAGCTAAATCTTTAAGCTCCATTCATACCGCTTTTGTCCAAAGACGATTTGCAACAATTGCATTCGGCCTCCGTAGGACCAGGAGAGAAGACTGTGTCCAGTGCTACAGCAGAAGAATAAATAAGACAGTAAGGCTGCTCTCCAACATGCAGTTGGGAGTTTATCACTATGGGGCCTGTGCATCTTCTTACGGGGCCTCTTAGAAATCTTCACATATCCCGGAGACGTGGCCTTAGAATGGTGATAATATGGTGATAGGGACGGAGATCTATGTATTCCCTTCCCTTGAAGAAACACATGCCCAGTCTTAAGAGGTTTCAGATCAGTAATGCATATATCCAACTGAATGTGATGATTAAATGATAAGAATAGATGGGTGTCATCAGCTTCCCACTGGGAGGAGAAGCCATATGACAGAACTGATATGTTATTTTTGTAGAGAGAGAAGATGAGGGGGCCAGGGCTGCACGTCTCAGACATTCAGAGATTTCAGACTTTCTATGTCACCTGATAGGAGCGCCCATAAGAGGCCTGAGACCTACACGCTGCTGATGCTAACCAATACCACCTGGATCAAAAACACAGAATAGGAGTGATGACGTACAGGAGAATCATCCTCAATTTATACTGTAACGGGATTCGTGCCGTTACCCGTAGGTTTCCCCCTAGAGCACCAGGGATCAGCCAATACCGGGATATTCGGGAACATGCTTTATTCAATTCACAGCAGACCGCACAGCGGCGCCTCTGCTCACTCCACCAACCTCACTCTGTACTGCTCCTTTTATTGGAGCAGCATCGGCTGCTGGCTGGTTGGTAATCAGCCAGTTGCCCTGGCTGATTGGCGATTAGCCAGCAGCTGATTAGAGACCCCGCCCCTCTAGCTGCCACACACACATTTTAAGATTCACCAGTGAAACGTTATATCTGTAAATGTATGTGTGCTGATTCAAATGACATGGTCAAAGACCATCCAATGGCTAACAATCCCAAAATGCCTCCAGATAGAATATTTTAACATATGTTGCAATCAACATGTTATTCTGGGGAGAGAACACATCTGCCCTGGTTTCCTTTGAAGTAACATTTAAGTTTTGTTCTGTTTGCAACTCTTAATGCTTTATCTGCAACTGAACAATATCTTGCAAAGCTTAAAGGGAGCAATATAAATAAGATAAGATAAGATAATCCTTTATTTGTCCCACAGTCGGGAAAGGGAGCAATATAAATGTGCATGCATGAATAGTGGAACAGGACTAGTCTAATCTAAATCCAGCCCATTAAGAACTATGATTATTTTGATAATTTAGCAATAGAACTCAAACTAAATATTTCCATAGCACTTGTTGCCCAGAAGGTATTTTTAGACGAAATCTACATCAGACTCACATTTCCATGAGGCAAATAGTTACCAGAGTGGAACATCTACTACTGACGAAAGAAATTGGGACATTGGAAGAATGTTATAGAACAAACAGCGTTAGAGTTAATTGAGATTGTTTTGGAATGGAAGTGATACTGGCTACTCCCAATCAAACTAGGACCACAATAGCTGTTGTGTCGAGTGAGGGAGATGGTTGTGTTACTGTGTTGTACTTCAGTCTTTAAACAGGACCCACAAAAAGTAATACTTCCACATCTGTACACTAGAACAACATGTTGTAATGTAGAGAATACAGTTTCCATTATTGCCAATCACCAACTCTTTTCAGCAACCATTGAATCATAAGATCCTTCTTTGTTATTTAATTTCATCTGTTTAAATGTGCAATGAGTAAGATTTGGCCTGGATTTTTGTTTGCAAGTATATAAAAAGTATTCAGTATTAATAAAAGCAACATAAGAATATGTCACTCGATGTCCATATACTTACATATTGAGTTACCTGTTCATTTATACAAGTCTGGGGAGCTGTGTTAAAAATTGTGTGTGGAACAATATTTCAAATCCTGATTCATAAATCAGACACATGCTTGCAAAGATTGTATGCAGCTAGCAATTACAATTATTCAACCTAAGAACGTGTTAAGAAAAAAGAGGGGTAAAGACAGAGAGGCTGTCAAGAAAAAAGAAGTGACAAAGACATGCAGAAGATTTAAAAAAAGACAGAATGATGATGGCAGACTAAAACGGAAGAAAGAAAGAATATAAAGAGAGCAAAAAAGTGAATAAAGTAAAAGAGCAAAAGAGAGCAATGGATGGTTATGAAGACTGGTACTGATCAGTAGCTTTTCTTGTGATGCGGCTTCCAGCTTCCAGCCCACCGATTGGTCAGCTGCCTAACTCGGAACATGCGTTCCCACAATCCCTCAGCACCACTTCAATCCCACCACACTGGTTCACCACTCTGCGGCTCAAAACAGTGCCTGCTGGCATGGGCAACATATCAATAAATTCATTACACATTTATACTTAAATATTTATACTGCTGCAGTGTGTTTTGCACAGAGATGGTATTTATAGTGTGTGTGTGTGTGTGTGTGTGTGTGTATATGTGTATTTGTGTATGTGTTTGTGAGTGTCTATGTGTACTCATATTTATAGCACGGTGTCACATCGTAGCTCTGTGCTGCGGTGAGACAGCTGTCTGGGGTGGGGGTGAGGGTGGGGTGCGTTGGCCTTTGGGCAGGGTGGAAGGGGGGGCGGGTATACAGAGTAACAGAGAACAAGTGTAAAGATTGAGAGAGGGATTTAAAAGAGATGTATAGCAGATGAAGGAAGAATAAATCCAGTTGATGCACTGAGAGAAAGATGAGTAACAAATGTGGTGGCACACAAGTAAATAGGAAAGTAAGAGCTCAGAACAGATTTCAATTTTAGATTACATTTTTTTAAATAGCTGATTCAAATTCCATTTTGTTGCCCTATTACCATAAAACAGTGGAAACATGGAAAATAAATCAATATTATTGGATTGCCAACACCACAACTCACCCAAAGACTCACTAATGCAAAGACGGAGAAATATTTTTCAGAACACTTAATGTGTGCAAAGACCCCCTACAGGTTTTATACACAGTTCAAGTTCTTTGAAGTTGGAGCTCTGGTTATGAAATCTAAGTACTTTTAGCACTGACTGAACTGTGTCTGTAGCACATAGTTGCAAAATGTACCAATATTTTTCCTAAACTTCTGGTTATGTGTCACCTGCCATGTCTCAGAAGTCTTTCACAAGTCAGAAGTCATCACAGTCCCACACCTCCAAAAGCCTGAATCCACTTCGGGATGGTATAGTGATTGTATAAAAGGGTTAACACTCTTTCTTTTTAGATAATGTGTAACAAATTAAAGAGATCTTACTTCAGTTAAGTTTGAAAAGTCTCTTGTCCTTTTCCATATCCATATCTCCTTCGATTTCCATATCAATCAATGCCTTCACATCTCATGTCACCCTAAACTTCAACTTGACAACAACTGACGAAAGAACGATACAACTTGACTGTGAAACCTGCCTGATCCAACTGAATATATGGAAACTGTAACATACGATCTTTCCTCATGACTTGTTGTTGCTATGCAAACCCAGGGCACTTTTTTAAAGGATGTATTTAAGGCTGCCACTTTGACCAAACCTTCATCTGTGTTTCAGAGGAAGCTCTATCTGATTTATGAATGAAATGACTGAGGGGAGAGTATTAGAGTTAGCTGGCTATGTTGACTTGTTAACTGCACATATGATGTGTGTTTACTCAGTGAGCCAGCGGTAAAGCAGTGGGACATACATGACCTGTTTGTGTATTGCAAGTGTGTGTGTGTGTGTGTGTGTGTGTGTGTGTGTGTGTAAGTAAAGGTACTGAAAACTGCTGTTGGATTTACCTCATGTATTCATTCATGTGTGTATTTAGAATACAGAAGACTGTTATTTTCAGATTTCCCTTTTCCCATGTGCTTTAGCAAGGACAGCTCAAGAACTTTAAGGTCACTCATCATTTTCTATCTCAATGTGAAATTGCATTCATAATTGAATGTGTGAAATGTGTGTTTTCATTTCGGTGTATAGTGTATACACTATAGGTATCACTGCAAATAACACCCCAAGCCTGCAATGTCTTCATTTGACTTCATTCACAATCAACAGTCAACAGCCTCATTTTACCTTACTATAATTATACCTCAACCAGCCTCCGTTCCGCAGAAACATCTGCACTCCATTTGCATCAAGCAGCAGAGCATTAACATTATATTGTCAATGAACAAAATATCCACTTTGGAATTAATTAACACATTTATATCCTATGAGATTTGTATCGTGCCGCCACCTGAAAATGATTGATCTACTTCTGTTTCAATGTTACTTTATATAGGATATCAAACTGAGTTTATTGCAGCATAAACATAGCATAGTTCTCACATCTTTTGGGAACCCCAATCGTGGTCAAATTTTTTGTCTGATCACACACAGGACAGTTACAGCAGTTTAATGGGCGTAGCCAAACACGGCAGTGGCCAAAAAGGGAGAAAGAAATAAGCATAGCTGCTGCAGCGAACCAAAAAAGTCATGATGAGTAACGTTAAAAGCGTACCAGTTTCAATTTAAAAATAAAAATTGTAGCTGATAGCTTGCAAAAATAACAATTCATATTTTCTTTTGTCATGTTTTATAACAAGTCGTTACTACTTTCTTTCCAAAGTTGTAAATCAGTCACGACTGCGCCTTAACTGAGAGAAAGAAATAGTAATTGCTCATTTGTTAATTTTCCAACTTTAAAGAGATTAAAGAAAAAGAACAATGAACAACGCACAACAGAAATCTGCCCTTGTTACTGAAGGCTGCAGCCGGCAATAATCACCCAATAATATACATATAATGCATATAATTTAGTGCATAGTTTGATGTAATGCATGTTTAACATTCACTTAAGATTCATGAATGCATTGGCTCAGGTCAGCAGACTGACCTGGATGAGAGGGCAGCAGTTTTTAGATGTGTGAGAGAGAACAGAGTGAGATGATGTGAGAGTGAGAGAGGTTAAAACAGAGACAGAAACCGGGAGACAGAGACGAATAGACCGAGAAATTAGGGGCTCTACTGACCAGAAACTGCTCTGACTCAGTCAAAGTCAACATCTTTGCTGACATCACTGACCATCAGCTCCATCATTTCAACTTGAAATGCTTTGATGGGCCAAACAACCTTCATTTGTCTCAACCCACAAGGGTTTTACTACTGCCAGTGAGACAGGGGTAGCCCTGTAGTCCTGGAAAACACACAGCAGGATTATGCTCTATCCAAACACATTGACGGTTTTTAAATCAAATAATTTCACTGAACTGCTCAGGATGTAACTATTGACCGTCTTAAAGAATGAAATTGGCATCTCTAAAAGACGAGGAAAAAAACATAAACAGTAAACATTTAGCTAAATCTGCCTCCTTGAAAAGTGGTGCTCTGAATAAGAGGACTGTAGTGCGAGATGAGAGAGGTAGACAACTGACCACAGGCGTCATGCAGGCACCAATCAAATATACACTAACTTAATTAACACTTGGGAAAACCCCTTAACAAGGCTAACAATGATTCATGATAGGTTTCAGATATAGTGTAACGCTATGTGGAAGGATGCACTGGTCTACAGATGTCGAGATACATGTAATTTCTGCTAGCAGCTATAGAAAAAACATGGAAAGTTGGAGGCAAGTCAGGTAATACCACAGTGGTATTTTATCAATTATACAGGAAAGTCAGTTAAATGCATGGAGACGGATCTCTTAGTAACATCTTTACTCAGTCGTGAACTATCTACGCATAGAGGACTATAATTCTGCGTTCATTAGAATTTAATGATATTCCCTCTCTAATCCCAACACGTGATACAAGGATGATGAGAAATAAGGAGTTTAGGGTTTACGGTTGTGGCTGTCTGAAGAGGGGAGAAGACAGACGAGGTGAAAGGGGTCGGGGTTTCAAATCAGCAGCTTCTAATCCTGACACGCTGCCTCGCCAATTATAAGGGCTTTAAACACAACCGGTGGGAGGAAAAAACATGACCAGGGAGACCAGACTAGCGCCGGGGCGTATTTAGCAACATACAGGCAGACTGTAATTACATGTATGGCCAACAGAGAGATTTAATGACTTTTTCCTCCATCTACTGATTGACAAGGCAGAAGGGGGGTTGGGGTGGATAAGGCAATAACACAGAAGGGGAATGAACGTCAGTGTTTCATTTATAACAGAAAGGGAACATTTGGGGAGATGCAGTCTTTTCAATTTGACATAAATGCCTTTACTCTATGCAATATATCAATCTGCCAGAGAGGATTGAAAAGATGTAGTTGCGAATTGATTGTGATTTGTAAATAATCTGTTTTTTATTTCACAGCGACATCCTAAAACCCTAGTGAGGTATGTATCAGAAACAAGCTTTTGTGTTCTTTTTGGCCTCTGTTTTCTAGCATACTACTTGAAATGAAATAAGAATGAATGATTTGATAGCTTGAGGATGAAAGTGTATTATTAACACTGGGAACAGCATGTGCAATCTTAACTCCCAGTCTCCCAGTCCTCATCATCTGAGCAAGCTCCATCGGGATATCGAGCTGGCATTGTATTTGTTCATAAACCAAACTATTGGACAAACCCAACTTTTAACCTGATGATATATGCTAGATGAAAAATCAAGGGGTCACCAAAGTTATTCAAATTCATCATGAGGACTAAATGAACGTCTGTGCAACGCCCTGTTCTGTGTCTCCTCTGTCTTGATTGTTTCATTCCCTTCACCTGCCCTCAGCCACTCATGTCTCCTTGATTGTTTTATTCCCTGCACCTGCCCTCAGCCACCCTTGTCTCGTTACTGTATCATGCCATACACCTGTTTCCCCCCCTATATATTGTGCCAGTCTTTCCCTTGTCCCCTGCCAGATTGTTGTGTGTTTTGTCCTGTGTGCTGATTCACCTACGACAAGTCCTTGTTGGTTTTGTGTCTCTCAAAAAAAAGCAAAAAGTCCAAAAGGGGGCAGGCAGAGAATCGGGGGGCAGGGCAGGCAGGGTCAAACAGGCAGGTCAGGAATATACAGGGCACACGGACGATGGAACTAAAGACAACAATCCAGCAGGAGACAAGGGTGACTGTGGGTCAGTGGTTAGCGGGTCCGTCTTTCCATCAGCGGGTTGGCGGTTCAATCCCCGCCCTTGTCGATGTGTCTTTGAGCAAGACACTTAACCCTGAATTGCTCCCTGTAGCTGCGTTTATGGTGTATGATTGTAACAGGATTGTAAGTCACTTTGGATAAAAGCGCCAGCTAAATGACATGTAATGCAAAGTAATGTAACAAGGGAAAGACTGGTACAATATATAGGGGGGAAACGGGTATACGGCATTGAGACATTAAAGAGACGTGGCTGAGGGCAGGTGCAGGGAATGAAACAATCAAGGACACATGAGTGGCTGAGGGCAGGTGAAGGGAATGAAACAATCAAGACAGAGGAAACACAGAACAGGACGTTACAGTCTGTGGTGCATGGCAATTCATGCTGTAGTCGACCTGGAAAAGTCAAAATTTCCAAAGACATTGGGATGCATTTTTTGTGAACCAAGAATGTGTGTTCAGACGTAGTACCAATATCCTTCTAATCTTAACAGAATTCACACGATGTCAAGTCATGACAACTTGAACCGCATAGGGCTGCTTGATGAAAAGTCAGAGGAGGAGTCAGTAGGCTTCATCCCCTGGAGACTATCAATGTTTATATTAAGTGTCATAACAATCCAATAGTTATACAGATATTCTAGTCTGGATCAAAGTATGAACCAACCTAATGGTAGACCACCAATGTCTCCTTCCTCCGCAGCTGTATGCTGCCCCTCTGTTTTCTGCAATTTCAAACATCAACAGTTGGCGGAAGTAGTGTGGCATCAAAAGAGCAATGTTCCAATCAAAGTGAAGAAGAAGAATTCAAGCTATTTGAAAATGTATTGAGATAGGAATGTGTTTAACAAATGTGCAGCACAGCACGCTACACTGTAAATCAGTGGTCCCCAAACTACGGCCCGCGGGCCGAATCCGGCCCGCCTCCCCATTTGGACCGGCCCCCTGAACAATACCAGAGACGCGTTCCGATTTATTATTTTTTTCACCTGGCCCGCTGCCCTTGAGATTGCAGTGAGACGCGGAGAAAATGTGAAGTGGTGCTCTTCGCAATAGAACATCTTTGATGGGACGTGTCGCTACTCGGCCAATCAGCGTTCAGATGTCCACAGCGTTTGGGAAGTTAGGTTAGCTTGGATGTTAGCCCACTACATCTGCTGCCGTCACGCTGCACGGTGTAGCGATACTAACAAAGTACCCGTACGTTAAAAACGATGTGATTTAGCATATTTTTAGAATCGATACTTCATTAAAAGAGCGATCAGAGCGCACGCGCTGCTTCGCTCCGTTAAATGCTGTCTGCACGCGCATGCACTCACAGCGAGTGGCGCGCGCATCCAGGATTTTTCCTGGGTCAAAATGAGTCTTCGGTGCTCTCAAAAAAAAATGTTGCGCGCTGTGCGCGCACCGTCTGCTCGTGCAAGTCGGGCTGTTGAGTGAGTGATCAGCAGCTGGCCGCTCGGTCCATTCGCGCACCTCACAGTTGCGTATTGATCAGACAAGAAGACACGCTTATCAACTCCAGTGTTATCCCTACTATTATAACAGGGTGAAATCTCCACCCGCCACAATGTAATTCCCCCCCCCCCATATTTTTAGTATCGATACTACATTAAAAGAGCGATCAGAGCGCACAGGTGAGAACACTCTCACTTCTCACTAGCACCCCCCCCCCGGCTGGCCCTCCATCAGACAAGGCAAACGTTATGTGGCCCTCACAGGAAAAAGTTTGGGGACCCCTGCTGTAAATCATGTTTTCCCTGAAAATGAAATGTGTCTGTACTCGGCCTGATAGATGCCAGGTTGTGCTTCAGCCAAATGTTTGTCTGTAGCATTACATTCAAGTCACAGTAGTAACCCTCTGTTTCAAAGAAAGATAATAACCCGTCTATCTAAGCATCCAGTTGGTTGTCTAATTACAAACACTTACAGCTGTTCTGAAGTCATTTCCAGAATTCTCAAAGATGGAGAACTATTCCATCCACCGCACAATAAAAGCAACTGTTAACTATCTAGGTAACCAACTGGCTGCCATGATTGTTTGGAAGCAGTCACAACTTGGAAACGGGTCAAACATCCTATTTACCGTACGAATCCTGAAGTGTTCAGTTAAATGTCTACAGCATATCAACATTGTGTGTTTCTCAGAGGTACAAATAATTGCAGATGGTTTATTCGAACAAGTAACTCCCCTAAATACCTAAAGTCCTGAAAGTAAATCGAAGATATAAAATGTTGTCCAGGTACAGATGGGGTCTGAAATCTGTATATTGTCATGATCTATTTGAGCCCGGCAGAAACATGCTGTTGTCATATGGTGTTTGTAGATAGCGTGCTGCTCTTTTTTACGCCCTTTCGAGCATCTTACATCATTACAACCGCAGCAACATAATAATAGCGTGTACTGCAGACACACACACAAACAGACATACACACTCACACACACCTCATCCCATCCTTTCATCACAAACCACAGTCACACTTCCCGTAAAACCCTGGCTTCTTAAACGATGGGACGGAACCCTAGATGGGTCAGCCCTACTTCCGGTGGGTTGCCACATGATAAAGAGCCTTCATATTGTTTAATGAGACTGCATCCCAGGCTATATTTCTCCTTTTGGTTTTAAAGGATGTGAAAGAAACTGCTATAAACATCCTATTTTTTTTGGTGATAGATCTCCCCAAGCCCTCATCAAACGGTTCTAGTCCCCAGCTTTAATTTCTTCCTTTGAATCTCTGTAATCGGTCTCTCCCAAGATATGACCACAACGCACTACCATAGTGATGACTGCATCATTGTATACTACACCTGGGGTGTATCTGATGAGAACACAGAAGTATTACTGTAACTCCACAATCTCTCAGTTGTTTGGGGTTTATTTCATCATCAGACATTTTTTTGGTAAACCATCAGCTGGTCACATTTTCAATCAAAGACACATTGCTTCTGAATCACTACTGTGGGAATTGACTCAGGCTATAAGAAAACCCCACTTGATATTGGATAAAACAGATGTCTTAAAAGAAGAAGACAATTACAATTAAATCAAACAGAACTAACGCTAGATGGAACCATATTAACTGCATTTTCATTTCATGTTTCTTTCTATGTGTTTGTAACTATTTACACTAGTCTGGGAACAAATGAATAAATTACCCTAATATAAGGTCGCTTGCAGGGAAGGGAAGTTGTAAGGCAATAAAATACATCTGGAAACCTCTGGAAGCTGGTTGATCCGACATAAAGGTGCATATTCTTTTGGACAAGCTGAACCTCAAATGATCTATTTTATATGACATTTCTACACAGAGGTATGCACTTAAAGGTAACCACAGTTGAGTCTGCAGTTCCTTTTTTTAACAAATAGATTTAAACCCTGTAAAATGTACAAGTAGTATAACCCGGCCAGAAAAACAGACACATTGATTTCTTTGTTCCTGTTTTGGAGAATCTATGTCTTGAAGGGCAAATAAAATTAATGTGTGATGAACTAAGTTGGAATCTCAGACTTTATTTAAAAACATTGTGTTCATGCTAATATTTTACTGGATTACACGCCATTTAGATGTGAAGGCTTTCTAAAGAGACAAAGTTGTCCCATCTCTCCATTTGTAATTTTTCACATTCACAGGATCCCTGAAATACCCATGAAGTGCTGTATTTAAGAGGTGGATGAAATATATCGTTGCAGAGTATTTGTAGCTGTACAGGATGTAGCTAATGTTAGCCACATAATCTATAATATTTGTTGATGCAACATTAACAAGCCAGTTTGCCATATGAGCAGATCTTTTAACATTTAATAAATATATGAAAGACCTTACGTTCCACCCCATATTCCACCTATTAAACTATTTTGTAATGTTGGGTAGATACTCCAATGGCCTCATGGAAGTCCTGGTTTTAAAGTAAGTGTATCGTTGAATCTCCTTTAATTATCTTTTTTTTAAATCTGCAATTATACATTTTTGCACTTTCATCTATATAGTCTAACAAAGAACCAAGCTTTTATCACGTGTTTAAAATTGTGTTTCAACAATGCTTGTATTGAATATCTTTCACACTAACTCCTACTTTCACTCAAACAGATCTTTAAACTTAAACATGAATTGCTAGGGCAGTATCACTATATGCACATATTCACTCAAAAACAGACACACACGCCTGCACGCATGCACTCACACTCACACACACGCACGCACACTTGCATACATCTAGCTCCCAGCAGATGTTTTGTCCACCGCTGCCTTCCCAGAAACCCACAAGTGAGCGTATTTCCCCGCCGCAGGGTCGGGGAGCAAAACCACTGAAGAAGACCGCTGCACCCCAACATAAAACAAAACACCAGAGGGAAAAAAATTGTGCAGAAAACCTTTCAAAAAGGACAGGAAAGGAAAAAAGCAAAGGATTTTCTAATCCATCCTTTATTGAGGTGGCTGGTTTTCGGCAGCGCAACCTTTTTTATGTGTGAGAACCCTTGCCTGTAATTTGGGTAGCCACGGCGACCAGAGGGACTTGTAATAAAACGAGACTCTATTCTGGGATGCTCTGTAATAATGGACGCCACCATCCACTCCTCTTGTTAGAGATGGATGGACAGACGGATGGATGGAATGAAAGACAGATGGACATTGGATGTCTATGGGTGATTTGTGAGGGTTGAAGTTGGACCAATACAGGAGTAGGTCAAATCAAATTATAAACCTGAATTAATAGTAGATACAGTTTTGATAGACGAATAGAAATATTGAATAAATGGACAGCTGAATGGCCAACTGGATAGTTGGCTGAGTGGATAAACTGCTCCATGAAACCACTCAAGCTCACACTAACTTTCACTTTTAGGCTCCCTCTCGAACTCGCTAACCTACCTTCTGTGATCAATACTTGGCAGGACTTCTGAGTGACCGTTCCACTGTTACAAGTCCTTGTGGTTGCATTTCAGCATTCAGACACCTCTCTATAATCTCCACGCCATGTTAACAGTCGGCAATTATGCCAAGGCCATAGTTAGGAAATCACATTGGCATATACATCCTGTCATTAGAAGTGTCTATTGCTATTGCATTGTAATTACATTTTAGTAGGTTGTTATTACACCATTTAGAAGCTGTCCATTTTACCTCAATCTCCTCCTTAATTGGTCATGTTGGTCTGTCCCGCCCCCCGGGCCTGCCCACCTCTTTGACGGGACATTCCAGTGGTCTAAGCATTTTAAGCTAGAGAGTATTACAACTGAATCTAATATGCCACAGAATGAAAGAAATGAAGGAGAAAAAAAGTGGGCAGAGACTTAGCATTTGGTGAAAGATAGAACTTGGGAAGAGAGGTAAGGAAAAAAAAGGGATCCAGAAGAAATTAAAGAGGGAGAAGAGGGTGAAAAACACAGTTTTCTTGTTGCATGACAGATTCCCTCCCAGCCAATGAAGGCTTGTCCTTTAATACCCAGAAGCCTTCATGTGGCTTCTCAACGATTGCACATGGGGCAAAGCTGACCACATCTCTGCCACGCTGCTTATTATACTGCATTGCTCACACTCTGCATGTGTGTTTGCATGTGTGAGTGCCCATATACAATAAACGCGTCCACATGCAAGTGTGCATGTGTAAGCTTCAGCGTCAGTCATGCAGAGAAGTGTTCAGTGAGACTCTGGTGATGGATAGGAGAGAAAAGAGGAGAACATCTTTTAAATGTGTAGGAGAAACGGGAAAGAAGAGACACAAAGGAAGTATTGTAAAGTATTAAAGTCAACCTCGTAAAACAAGATGATCTGCCCTCGGATGTCTCAGTTTAGTTTACTATGAGTGGTTGACTTTATATATTTACAATTAACATATAAGAAATGTGCTGAAATATAAAGAGTTATAATATTTTTTAATAGACTTTGTTCATTGAGATGGTTGACAGAATGAGGCTAAATTAAGGGTCACTTAATAAAATCAATAAAAACAGTTAGAATAGAGCTTAATTGAACAACATAATGAAAAAGAAAAATATTTCTCAATATGAAGATAATTCTATGTGTAGAAGCTCTACAGCCAGCCTGGATAAAGATAATTATAAACAACATATTTCTGTTCCAACTAGGCTTCCCTATACATGTGGATATACTATATCGGCTCACCCGCACTAACTAAGGCCCACTCGACACACTGCCTGAGTTTTCCATCATGGTCAAAGGCAAGAATAGATGGATGAAGGAGAGGAAATTGAAGGATGCAGACTATGACATCAAGCAAAACATGTGTTCCTTTCTACTGACCGCAAGGACTTCCTCTTTATGACCTTCGTGACCAACCTTGTATACAGCATGCACACCCTCGCACTCTTAAACACGCGAGTAAAGTGCAACTTTCGAAAACATACGATAAGCCATGAAAAAACAAACTTGAAAGTACCCGTATATAAAGCAATGATTAATAAAATGCTACAGAACATTCAGATCTAAAAAAAAAACGAAAAATAAAACAACACAGATAACTTCCAGGAGGAGGCTAAGTCATAAATAAGTTTACCTAGTTTTGCTATTGGCCCCTTAAAAAACTGGCCCCCATGCAAAGAAAGGGTAATCAACAGTAATGAGGCCCCCAAACTATTTTTTGCTGAAATCAAAAAGCATTGTAAAATTTACTTTGAGCAAACAAATAGACAAACTGAAATCAGTATAATTACATGTAAATGGTAGTTATACTGAGTAATACTCACTGCAATACTGTAATGTCTATCACTCTGGAATAGCATATGAATACATACATATTCATACGCAGTAATGTTATTGTATGCAGTAATTGTCATGTTAAACATGAGTTTGAATAGTGGCATTGTTTGACAACCTATTACAATGGCTCTTACTGTTGAATTATTTCAAGCACATAATAATATATTATAAAAAATAAGCCTTCTCAATGGAAGACATTTTGAAATGTTACAGTAGGAAGAGCACAGGTGTAAATAAAGGAATTTATTTTGGCCGAATCACATTGAACTGCTTCACATTCAGGGCCATGGTATTGTAAATTATGGCACAAGTCATGGCTTGCTGGTCCAAGCAGATCCATTATTCATGCTATGAGTAACACCTTCTCTGATATGACGAGTCAAAAGTTCTGCTGTGGAAAAGACCTATTGTACTTATTAAATTACAGTATGCCCAACTTCATTGTGTAATGCAACAGATTTGACTGATTGTCATTGTCATACTGATGTACCGCTGGCATGTTGTTCATGACATTCTTGGATCTTTGCTGCTCTCTGCTGTTCAACAGTTGTCAAACTGAATCGTTTTTTCCAACCGTTAAATGTACAAAGCAAAGACATTCTTTGTTTGAGCAACACATAATTGTCAAATAAACCAGTGAATTTAGGGATTATTCTCGTAAACATACATGAAAAATAGAAAGCACAGTAATATGTTTTTAAATAATTAGTAAATAGCAATGTATTCGCTATTTCTTCAATTTGCCATTTGACATATAATATTCAGTTGATCTACATTATCGACAACAATTCTTATTCTTGTTTGTTTTAAGGCAGTTCGACATGAATATTATAAGTTCCACACATACCCATCGGTATTATAGTCACTCAGCAGCTTTCTGACAGACTTTCCAAATATAGACAAGACAGGAAGAAACACACACGTACACACACAAACACACACACACACACACACACACACACACACACACACACACACACACACACACACACACACACACACACACACACTGTACATAGCTGTTTTAGTATTCAAGAACAGGATCAGAAATTTCTAAAGTTGTGAAAGGATCGATTATAGTCAGCCACAGAGGGCTAGTAGTGTATGTGTTTGTGTCTGTCTATGTAAATGTGTGTGTGTGTGTCTGCGTGCCCGTGTGTGCGGACAGGAAGTGGTGTGGCTGGTCTGAGGTCAGTGGCAGGAAAGAATGGTAACTATGCTGTTGCTGTGGCTACGACTGGTCACAGGAAAGAGCTTTGTGTTTCCTGACATGCTGCAGCCTGAAACCGCATCCTACCATCACTCCATCTATCCGCCTATACCTGCTGCATCTGTGTCATCGATCACTTTAAAGGAAAATCGTTTTGTTAAATAATCTCACCTTCAGACCTTTTTTCTTCCGGTCTACATTTCTTTGCTTCTCTCTCAATGTATCTATTTTTCATTTTCATCCCATAACACCCCAACACCCCACTCCATGCCCAGTGGCATTTATGTAAAATGCTTCCTTACACATACTGCTCCACCCTTCTTTTAAACATTAAATGCTGCACAACAGTGTGACCAAAGGGACTAAAAGGCCGTGTATCTGTGCTGTTTACTAGCCTGAGGCATACCGCATCCCTCTCATTCAGATCTGGGCCCAAAACCATTGATCAATAAGAGAGAGGGATCAAATTATATCACTAAAGTGTCATCACTTATGACACCTTTTTCAGAATTTTGTTTTCAAACATGAAAGCAGTGATTTGACAAATGTAAAAAAAAAATGTTTGTTATTTATTGAATAAAAAAATATCTAATAATTTTTTTTACGATAAAACTATCAAAGTGAGAGAGCATGTTTAAGCCTCAATCTAAGATCAATATTTAGCATGGGTAGCTTTCTACAAAAAAGAATGATATATTTCCCATTGTAACTTCTTGATAATCCTTCAGTGTCTTTTAAAGCAGTTCATTTACACATATTCTGCAAAGTGTATCAACGTTTCTAAAGTTGCTAAAAATAAGAAATAGAACAATATGAACAAAAATCTCAGGCTCCTTTTCCAATATATACTATTTTTATTTATTTTTAAGTCAAAGTCCCACCAGTAGATGTCAGCCTTGCCAAAGCAAGGCAATAAAGGAAGACGCAACAACAACAACAACAACAACAACAACAATACAAATGCCAAAAGAGGGTATTTGGTTCACCAATTCAGCACAGCTGCATGGAAACTTACGAAACCATCCATTCAATTGCTTCAAATGTGCCCCATTTTGAACAGCAATCATGGTAGCTAATCCCAAGCATGTTTAGGATAATTCCTGAACATTAACTTGTTCGGAATTGAAACGTAACTACTTTATATGGTCACTTGCAGTGTTGGGGCCATTCCAGAACAATTGAAGATATTGTTGTTATATCTAACCGCATTGTTGCATTTACATGTAAGACTAGTGCAATAGTGTGTTATTATATTATATATGTTTTGTTGATATCAACACATGCATTCTACTAATATTATTATCCTATTTTGTATTATTACTCTAATTAATGTACTATTTGTGGAGCCATGAATGACCCAATGGACATTTATCATGTAAGGCCATTCATTTAAATGTTGTATCAAAAAGTATATCAATCACCGATCACTGAAACGCGCATGCGTAAAGCAGAGGAAACACTCCGCCGCCAGCTCAGCTGACTGCGGTCAACTCAGCCGACACTCGGATCTCCTTGGTCAACTCAGCCGACACTTAAATTTCTGTGCACCTATAGACTGATGTTGACGGTACACGCATTCGATCAGGAGCGCGCAAGGGTTTTGATAAAGTTAGCGGCAGGATTCACGTGACACAACATCCGGTTTTACAAAGTTAGTGGAAAGAACTACGTGAAACAACATCCGTTTTTCAAAATAAGATGTCGACAAATCATACACTAGCATATACAAGTAAACAATTAACTGATTTTGAATCTTTATAGATCGTTTCTGAGATTTAGCTTAAATTATGCTCACATTAAAACGTTTTTACTGTTCCAAGGAAGAGTTTATAAAAATAAAACTCAGACTTTTGTATGTTAAAAAATTCCTGTATATAGATTTCCCCAACAGTTCCAGGAAATGAATGATGCAGCTGTGTTCAGGACAATCCATACTTCCATTATCCTGGGAATCAGACATATCTACGTTCCCAATTGGGAGATATTTCAAAGTAAAAGTCCTAAATGTTTACGAGAAATCGGTCATTTCTTTCATGTTTGAAGTGCTTTATATATGTTTTTCCTCAAAATCCCTGGCATTGACTGATGCAGCCGTGTTCAGGACAATCCTGACTTCCATTATCCTGGGAATCAGACATATCTACGGTCCCAATTGGGAGATATTTCAAATTAAAAGTCCTAAATGTTTAAAGAAATCGGTCATTTCTTTAATGTTTGAAATGCTTTATATATGTTTTTCCTCAAAATCCCCGGCATTGACTGATGCAGCTATGTTCAGGAAAATCCACAGCAGGGTTTTTCCTGGGTCAAAATGGGTCTTCGATAGGGATGGGCATCGAGAACCGGTTCTGTTTTAGAACCGGTTCCCAGTGAACCGATTGTTTGGGATCGTTAGCCAAATTCTTTAACGGTTCTGCTAACGGTCCTCTGTGGATTTGCGCATGCGCGAACTTTTTTAGTTTCTTCAGACTGCAGCAAACATGGCAACTAGGCAGAAGCGTTCTAAAGTTTGGCTCTATTTCACAAGACAAAATGACAACGACGCCACTTGTAACGTGTGTCAAAAATCTATTTCGTCGAAGGGAGGAAATACAACTAATATAAAGAAGCATTTGAACATGCACGGAATTAAATGACAGGAATGTCATGTGTTCGATGCAGCAGCTCAGCTAACGTCGGCGCTTCATCTCTTTCTGTCCAAGGTAAACTCCTCCAAAGTGATCACAACCACTGTGAAGCACTGTGAAGCCTGGAAGCCATTTGCCTTTATTGTGTGGAGTCGATCAAGTTATCTTCTGTCCCTTCGTTTGAAGCACACATTTGAGCTCCGGCGGCATTGGTCCCATTATCGATCACTTCACGTTTGGATTTAAAGTCCAGTTTTGAGAAATGTTTGATCGTAACGGTATTAATTATTGGAGGGCGTGTGTTATCAGCAAACGTTCGCGTTATCGTGTTAACCCATTATTAAACTGAGCATATCTATTTTTAATCCATTATTAAATTTAGCATATAGCTACGCTAGCTTAGCTACAGAATCTTCCATTGTCACCCTACATTGAGGCGAGGTAGTGTTTGCCTCCCCTCTTAATGTGGCTTAATGTCAGCTCAGCAAATTCAGCGATTTTGTTCGTGCCATTTGTTTCATTGTGTAAACCAGCTTTCACTATATAAATAATCTCCATTGCCATCCAATGTAGCTGATGAGGGTCAGAGTCAGACCGGTTCAGAGGCTGGTAGTCTGTCTGGGTCACAGGCTACAGCACGTCTTGTCCACCTCCTCATATCTTTGTGTTCAGGCATCCTCCAGCCCACCTGAGAGCGTGTTCTCCACGGCTGGAGACACAATAAGTCCTGAGAGATCGCGTATCCTCCCGGAGAAAGCAGACATGCATATTTTTCTGCACAAGAATTGTTTATGATCCATACAATTGTTGGTTGCACACTTGGTATTTGCCACTGCTAGTTTCATTTTTGGCAGCTCAGTTCATATACCCTTTTTAAAAAAGGAAGGAGCACTGTAATTTCTAGGAACATGTTTAAATTAAACAGAATACATTTTATTTAAGTTATGTAAGTTTTATTTTAAGTTCAAGAGTAATATCGTGTAAATGTTTTTTGTGATTTAAAAAAAGTAAATGTGTATGTATACATACTGTGTGTGCAGCATTATATAAAAGAAAATTAATGTGAATAAACCAGTTTGTGCTCTTTTTTTCACCCCTTGCCCAAAATAATCGATAAGAGAATCGATAAGGAATCGAATCGATAAGCAGGAATCGATAAGGTATCGGAATCGTTAAAATCTTATCAATTCTCATCCCTAGTCTTCGATGCTCCCAAAAAAATGTTTGGCGTGCTACGCGCGCGCCATCTATTCATGCACGTCGGGCTGTTGAGTGAGTGATCAGCAGCTGGCCACTCAGACAAGTCGCGCACCTCACAGTTGTGTTTTGATCAGACAAGAAGACACGCTTATCAACTCCAGTGTTTCCCCTACTATTATAACAGGGTGAAATCTGACCACCCGTCACCCTGTAATTTTCGTCTACCCCCCGTCAACTCTTCTCGGCTCGCGCGCGCCAGAGCTCCGATGCCGGCGCGCGCCTCCCTCAGCCCCCCCCCCCTCCCCCCCGTCGACAACGGGTCGTCAACGCTGGTTGTAATTTCAGGCTTGGGTGAGCCGCAGAAGATTTTCAGATTTCAAATTGGGCCGCGGCATTCTTGAGTTTGGGAACCGCTGTGCTAGTGTATGATTTGTCGACATCTTATTTTGAAAAACGGATGTTGTTTCACGTAGTTCTTTCCGCTAACTTTGTAAAACCGGATGTTTATCAAAACCCTTGCGCGCTCCCGATCGAATGCGTGTACCGTCAACATCAGTCTATAGGTGCACAGAAATTTAAGTCTCAGCTGACAACAGCAGCGCCTCCGCAGCCAGACGACGATGGCAGATTGTGGAAGTAACGAAGAAGTGGCTGTGATCTTTAACACCGACATCACTTCAACAGAATCCGAGAACAACCTCATAAACACGGTCGTACTTTTTAAAATGCTCTCTGACAAACTTTCTCTTTCTTTATAATCCTGTTTTCACTAGTCAACACTATCCCAACCAGGCCGAACGTCACGTTAGCTACGTTAGGTGGAGTTCACGTTTTGTGACATGATCAGTTTAGACTCCTCCATTCACCTCCTCACAAAGCTTCGTCTTTGAAGCGAAATGTAGCGAAGTTACAACGTTACGAAGTGAGCTCGAGTTGTGTTTGCTAGCACGGGTTCGAAGCTAACGTTACTTCGTCAACTTTACTCCTCGCTCGCTTGATTCCTAGCGAGTCTGAACGCTCAGCCTCCAGTTGACTTTAAATCACCCAGAGACTATGGTGCAGGTCTTTGTCCCGTGGTTTCTCGCGAGAGAGGACGGTGTTTAGTACTTAATGGTGGTCGTGTTGGCTTGTGACCTGCACGCGCCTGTCATACCTTCTGCAAAGAAGCGTGACACCGCTGCAGTACGTTTTCTAACACGGTAAGTCTGCTTGGAACAGAATCCAGTGAAGCCTTGTTGGTGGAGTCCCTGAGAAGCCCTTCGCCCTGCACTCTGTTCACCTGATATTACTTTGTTCTTTCTTTCTGATGCTCCTTCATATCTTCATTACATAACTTTTGTGTGTCACTTTCGTTGAATTTGTCTTGCTGAGACATTATTTGTTCTTTTCTATAGATGGTGGAAAGAGAGGCAACTTTGTTGAGAAAAATGGAGATAAATGTGACTGAGGCGGAGAAGCGAACAGGGAAGAACACGGTGAACATGCAGGAAACCTACACCGTCTACCTCATAGAAACACGGTAGGTCATACACTGGAGAGTTCCTTTACACATCTCAATGGTGAAGAACAAACAGACTGCTGTGACAACTGAAGGAGTTGTCTTTCCTACACGTCATTAATAATAAAAGCACACATGACATTTGCTTTATCTTGGACAATTTTATTTATTATAGTAATTAAGTGAAATACTTCCAAGTGATGCAGTTTGGCATGTGAATCTCTGGGCATCTTATTATTTGATTAGATTTTAATGTTACTCTGGCTGTCATTTAATTGCTTCAAGAGATATTAGCCTGTTGGGCTTATGTAAGCTGCTTAAACAAATCAATATCATGGAGCAGAATTTTTTGTACACTAACTTTTTAAGATCCCCAAGTCTTCTTCACAATGCGTCTGACCAGATTTTGTCCCCCTGCCCCGACGCAGAAAACGTCCCAAGAAAAATCAAAGCAAGATGTGATATGTTGCTCATTCTGTGCTTCAAATAGCTTTGAACAAGAACAGTAGCTAAAATATCCTCTCGTTGCTTTGACGACACCTGATGATAGCAGTGTTTATTTCTATTGCTCTGTCTCCAGGTCAGCTGAAACCGTTCCAGAGGGGGGTACTCCCGCAACACCTGACTCTTTGTGGAGACGCTACAGTGAGTTTGAGTTGCTCAGAACATACCTCCTGGTCACCTACCCCTACATCATCATACCGCCACTACCAGAGAAGAGGGTGAGTAACGCATACTGTGGGGGTGGAAGGAAACATATGCGTAATAAAACTATATGAATATTGAAAAAATAATTTGCTGGGTATAACTCGGGACTTCTTGTGATAAAACGTCATATATAGTTGTGCTTTCTTTCGTTCGCTCTGTGTATTCCTGGTTGTAAATACGCTCTTATCTTCTGAGGTGGTATTCACACTTCTTTTTTGTGCCTCTTGTAGGCAGAGTTTGTGTGGCACAAAATGTCGGCTGACAACCTCGACCCAGACTTTGTTGAGCGACGGAGAGTCGGCCTGGAAAACTTCCTGCTTCGTGTTGCATCACATCCTGTCCTTTACAATGACAAAATCTTCTTCCTCTTTCTGACAGAGGTAAACCCTTATGCCTCGCTCGTTATATTCCACATAATGTCCCATTGAATTGTTCTGCCTCACTGATGGTCTCACAGGGATTTCAAATGGAAAATAACTCTGTGGCCAAACAATGCATGAAGCTGCACTGGTGGGGGGAAACACAAGCAGGAGTATAAGTGGGCAATTCCAATCAGAAGGGATGTCTGCTTTTCTTTTGAAGGATCCATATGGAACGACACCTCCTGATGTACCCACTCAGTGATCTCATTGAAATGAACGAGCACCTGTGATTTTTGCAACAGAGCTATTGCATGCACTCAAACCAGGAAGAATACTTAGAATGGAAGTGGAAATTAATGTTGCCCTGGTAGATTTTCCCAAGTTTTAAAATCCTTGCGTCCGTCTTGCCACTCTTTGAACTGAACTTTTGCCTTTGTATTTCACCGTTGTATCCTTAAGCAACATGCTCAATCCAACCCAGCCCTTTGTGATATGTTGTTGTAGTTTAATTGTTTCAAAGCCCCATTTTTACACGGTGTAATTGATAATCCTGTCCCATGTATCTGTCATCTGTCAATCATTTGTTCTCAGGAGAAAGAATGGAGGGAGGTGGTTTTGGAGACAGGCTTCCAAGACAAGGTAAACATTTAGTCTTTGTCTCCTTCACATTTAAATTGGATAGTGTTTCTGTAACTTGTAAACTGGATCATATCAAAAGCAACTCTGATTTAATTACAAAATAAAAGGATGTTTACTTACGTATAATTCTGTTCCCCACCAGGTTGACTCCAGACTAAAGTCTCTGAGTGCCATGTTCAGAGTCAAGAACCCTGACGAGTAAGTGGAAAACAGATACAAAGCCAACTTTTCATTGGTTTGCCTCTAAAACATTTGACCAGGATTTATACATAGCTGGGAATTCATCATGAGCAAGTTTTCATCAGAGCTGTAATGAGTAGATGAGTTCAAAATGAGCAAAACAGGTAGTAAGATAGTTGGAGTTTCTCATTAGGAAATCCTCACACAATAGAACAGCAACAGGAACACACAGAAATGAGATGAGTGGAACATTGTTTGTGATCCATGTGTTGTGTTCTGCAGGCGATTCACAGAACTGAAGCACTACAGTGATGAACTGAACTCTGTCATTTCTCAGTTACTGAGGGTGCGGGCGGTGAGTTTTGGCATGCGCAAAGTGCACACACACCTACATTTACCTGTTTGCTGAGGTTTGGCCAGTGGTTTATGCTTAAAATAAATAAATAATTGTGTTATTTTGCCATCCCCTGCATACAATGTCTTTAGCTTGGTAGACTCTTTTTCATTTCATTTGTCATTTTCTTTCGAGCAAGTAGTGACCGTGTTTACATGCATTCGAATAACTGGCTTAATATCCGCTTCATGTAAACCTTTTTTCGACGATGCACCTTTGTCTCGACTATGCGTAACACTACGTCGATAAACGGATCCGATCCGTTGATAATCTTCCGATCCGGTTGATGTAACGACTATCCTGTAATTGAATGGATTTTGCGCTCTTGCGATGCTTGAGATCCCGCCCTCTCCCCCTCCGATCCCGCCCCTCGAAGCTCTCCCAAGAATGACCCCCCTGCGAGCGAGCCGCCTGATCGGTTGACACAACAAACAAAAACAACAACACAGAGCACAAGAACACAACGCACGGAGAACACAGAAGAGCATACTTTTTTTTATCAAGAGCATATTGAATTTATGCTTAATTAATCATGGGAGTTGATGGGAGGGAAAATGGTGAACTGTTACTGTTTGTTGTTTGTGGTTGTTTGGAGTTGGTGAAGTGAAATAGTATAGGTCGTCACAATAGTTGTAAACGAAAAAACGCCGCTCCTATCGTATCGGACATGCTTTCGCCAATGATCTGAATGATTACTGCCATGTATATTGGGATAACAGCAGATCCCCCAAAAGATAGCATAGTCCGACTAAAGCAAGATTCGAATTATACCATCATGTAAACACACTGAGTGAGCACTACACCACCCGTGTGCTTTATTGTTCTAACCACGTAATAATGATTGTTTTCATTTAATTATTTGTTCTAGAAAGTAGCTGACAGACTGTATGGAGTTTACAAGGTCCATGGTAACTACGGCAGAGTCTTCAGGTGAGAAACACCTGTGCTGTTGTTACTGCATTTCTACATTAATGTCCTTATTTAACTAAAAAGTAAAGCATCAAAAAGCCAGAAGTTCACATTAAATCACACGTAGTGCATATACTGTATCCAGATGTCTCTGAGCCACACTTTCTCCTATCGAAACATGGAAGCCTCCTCATATTTTATGTTGAATTTCTGTATATTTTTCCGGTGTATCTGGAAGGGATTTGCTTTTTAATTTGTTTGCATAAGGAAACGGATATACACTTCCTCTACATGTAGTATACACACCGATGGCTTCGATAATAAAATGGGGAAGCTTTAAGATGCATGTTGTGAATAAAATAACAATAATGCTGTAAATGACCAAAGAATATCGCTCAAAGCACTTGTAAGAAACCGTCTCCAGGCTGAATGAACTGAACTGAGAGGTGCAGAATTACACCGAAACTGTTGTGTCTCCAGTGAGTGGAGTGCGATTGAAAAAGAGATGGGGGATGGATTGCAGAGTGCGGGCCACCACATGGACACGTAAGTGGACTGAAATAGCACCTCAATCTGTAGCGTACACGTTAATGTGTGTTTACTAAAGCAGTAATAGACCAGTAATTGAACTACGAACTTAAACACATTCTCAAACATGATGCTTTTTATATTTGTTTCCCTTTTGAATGTGACACAATGCACAGGTTTGCTGCATCGATAGATGACATTCTGGAGGAAGAGGAGCACTATGCTGACCAACTGAAAGAATACCTCTTCTATGCTGAAGCTGTCAGGTAAAGGAAATGTAATATATGTTAATTTAGCAAATACTCTAATTGGATTTAACAGACAGTTAGAAGAGTTTTCAAGTCAGCACACTTTCTTTCCATTTGGTTTGAAGAAATATCATCTGTTTATTAAGTTTGATCAACTCTGTTATGTAGATATCTTTGTCCATAGATCAAACAAGATATGCCTCCTCCTGGTTCAGGGTATTTAATTGGTATATCATTATTCATATATCTTCATGTGAGTAGCTATAGAGATACAACCCAGTCTTTCACACACTCCAATGTGTTCTTATTTTTGTGTTTGGTTTAAGTTTTCCTTTTTGTGATTCAGCCTCATGTTACCATTGTTCAATGAAGAAGGTGTAGAATAAGTGGGAGGCTTTGGCCGCCGGTGAGATACCACTACTCTTATGGTTTGTTATCTTTCAATTCAAATCAAAGAAACATGCAACTGCGCTAACGCAAATGCATGTAAACCATCTTTCAGCAGAGCATATAATGCAGCCCGGTCGTTATCAACAAGAACCGGTGTTAAGGCTGCTTAATTGGATGAAGATTGCTTGTGTCTTTATCATTTGTCGATGTGGAAGCATCATATCGGTTTGTTGAAAAAATTGTACAAGGATGCATTAATATAATGGGACTCCATGTCTTTTTTGTATTGACTTTTTAAAATTGTGTCTTTCTGTATGTTTGTTTGTTTGTGTATTCAGGTCCGTGTGCAGGAAACATGAGCTGCTCCAGTATGAATTGGAGATGGTAGCTCAGGACCTCGTCAGTAAGAAACAACAGAAAGAAGAGCTGGCTACCGGGGTAAGGCACTCACACACACGCTTATCTTCTCTCACTTTCTCCTCCACATTCTGGGAATGTCCACACAATTACTGCGAGAAGTCAAAATTGTGCATGACAAGTGATATAAATGAACAGAACTCATATTTTTGTATTACTTTCATTTAGTTGTGATCTGTTTTGATGAAGACACAACTAACTAGTTTGTGTGTCTGCGTGTGCAGACAGTGCGTGTCTTTTCTCTGAAGGGGATGACCAGTAAACTGTTCGGCCAAGAGAGCCAAGAGCAGAGGGAGAGCAGGATGGCCGCCCTGGAGCAGAGCACCCGTGAGGGCGAGGAAGCGCTCAAGGAAAAGAACACAGAGTGCCGGTAAGCTTCATATTTGTCTTTTTAAATGTCTTTTAAATGTTCCTCTCCCACAGGAAAACATGTCATCTGTTGTTTTTATTATTTGCCCTTCATTTGTATAATGAATTTTTTCACCCTGTGTTGTGCATGATTACGCTAAAAGAGCTCTTTATTGAATGCGCTCGTGTTTTTTTATGATTTAGTTTTGAACCTAGTTCCAAGTTCTTCATCATAATATGTAAAAAAATTAAAAGGAAGTCTTTGGCAATGTTACATTTCAGACTCCCTTCCGCCAGGTTAATTAAATATGTATCCAAATACCGAACAGCAAGATTAGAACAAAATATAAACATAAATACTCCATATAATGGAGTAATATATATTTGTGGAAGAAAGTATTTAACAGTATAACCTTTTTTTTTTTTTTAGCTCAAAGTGGTAGATTACTCCCTTTTAAGTCAGAATATTAGGTCAAGTAGACAAGTCAAAATCGGGTATTATTTATGATTTTCAAAAAGCAAAAACCAACAGATTGCTCCTCGTCTTATTTCCCCCCTCACATGACTGATTATTTTGCATGTGTCTTTGTGATTGTGTCTTCAGAGAGTTTGTGCGAACGGCTTGGAAAGACATCGGACGTTTTAAGGAACAGAAGGACAGAGATTTGCGTGAAGCACTAATTAGCTACGCCATCATGCAGGTCAGCATGTGTAAGAAGGTAAGCGGCTCTTTTCCACATTTTGTGTTTCATTGTATGTCTTGCTAACATCAACATGGCAGGCAGGTGTGTTGTGATGTTGATTCATCAGCAGTTCTGCTCCCAATCAGTTTCTTTGTCATTCCCTTTAAAGCGTTCTTGTTCTTTGTCATTCCATAACTGTCTCAGGGAATCCAGGTGTGGTCCAATGCCAAGGAGTGTTTCAACAAAATGTGAGCCCCTTTCCAGCCAATCACAACAGCAATCTGATTGTTCCGAGTGGGATCATCAGCCAATTGTTAAACTGAAGTCTTACGAAGATTGACCATGGCAGCCAAAAATACTGTCCTCACGCTGAATAATTCTGCTTCTCTTTCACTCACACACACACACACACACTTATTTAGAAAAGGCTTAGAGTTATTTAGTGGATCCATGCCACATGTCCAATACTTTTTCCTCCTCTGTCGCACAGCTCACAGTGTCAGAGGAAAATCCTGCACTAATAATGCACGATCGATGCACATTGGGACATGGCTTTGCCACGTATTTCAGTTATTCCTTACTTCCCAAATGTAGCAGAACTGTGCAATGAGATAAAAGGACAGGCGTTAGGGAATCCGTCTGAGATCTGTTGCCAGGAATTATTTCCAGAAGAATGCGCCTACCACTATGTCTTCTCGGCCTCAAGTAAGAGGCCCGTAAATATAAATATATTTGGAGATTTATCAGAAACCAAAAAATCAAATTGTAAAGCAAGGGAACATGGACCACTTCCTTTTCTTCTTTTTCCAGAAATATGTGTTTTGTATACATGTTATTAATCGATAGCCGACCAAAGTGCTTATGACCCAGTACTAGTCTGTATAGTGCAGATCACAGGTGGGGGAGCACAGGAGAGGTGTGGTTTTGGTAATTGATAAGAGTTTGTTTGTGCCAAAAGCGAAGAGCCATGAGTAAGAGCAAAGTCACAAAGTCCTCAGTGTTTTGGTTACAGTAGAGTCTCTTTTTTTATTAATCTCCTTAATGGAGACTTTCTTCTTTTGTAAGGACCTAAACATGGCGCCACCACGAACTACCTGAGCTACCAAGTGCAACCATGAATGTTGTTAAAAGCAACACACTTAAAGCTCAGCAGTTGAGCAGCTTCTTTGCTTTCAATCTCTACAGCGTTGATATGAACATTGGCCTCTTAAAACAAATTAGTTTGACCCTTACTGCCTCACATCTTTGTTTGATATTGAGTTATTGCACTAAATAATAGACCTGACTTCCAAGCCTGAGGTCAATGTTTATGACCAAATGGTGGTAATCTGTAACTACAGATAAGTTGGATCCTCATGTAGCTCAATAAATATGATACACAATACATGTTGTAATCTTGTTTCCTTAATATGATATCTACCCGAGGAGGGAAGATTGGTGCTTTCTGTCGTCTGAAGCTGCCTTTTCAGGATAAACGATCCTGAAATAATCCCAAATTAATGCTCTATGGATGTTTTTTTACAATGAACGTGTTCAATGAGAGTTTGTGTTCATGTTTATGTACTCGTGACTAGACACTAATAAATATCATAGCTTTTTCAACTATTTTTGTATTGTTTGTGTTTTTATAACATCCTGTACGAATGCGGACGACATGTGACTGCTGGTTTCACACTATGTTTACAGATTACTGAGGCCCAATTATTGCAGAATGTTCATGTAGAAAACTTTGTCACATGGCCTTTGTTTGTCTTTGTGTCTAAAAGATAAAAGAAGCTGTATTTTAATGAGCCCACTCTAAAGGCCAAACTGCAGTAATGTATCAGTTTCAAAGTAACAGCATGGCGTGTGAATCGGATGGGTGTGTCTATTTGATGGATGCCTGTCAAGTCCCATCATGCATGAATTATAAGATCACACGGGAAGTCATTCTCTTAAAAGAAGAAGTGTGAAAAGCTACGCCTTACCTATTGGATAAATGCTTCAACTGTGAAATTGATATAGTGGGGAAAAATACGTAACTTTTTCAATAAGCACAAATTATTTAATGTGCTATTTTATTTTTAAATGTCCCTTTTTATGTATGGCCTGCTTTAATAATTCAGATTTCTATAGCGCTTTTCTAAGTACCCAAAGATGCTTTCATGTCTTTTTTTCATCTATTGGAGTGAGAAAATAAATCCTATGTTAGGTATTTACTTCAACGTATTGGTAATAATGGCTTTATTAGATGTATCCGAGGCATCACCATTTATGATGTACTATTATGGATAAACGGCTCAGATGTCATACTATTGATACAGTAAATACCCAAAGCATATATGTATGTATGTAGCTCTGTATGTATATATGTGTGTATATATATATATATATGTATGTGTCACACATACACATATATATATATACACATACAGTCAGGACCATAAATATTTGGACATTGACACAATTTTCATCATGTGGGCTCTGTACACCACCACAATGGATTTTGAATGAAATAATTACAATGTGCTTTAAGAGCAGACTTTCAGGTGAACGGTGTAAGAATTACAACATATTGTATACGCGGACCCTCATATATATATATATATATATATATATGGTGATTTGAAGGCCCTTTCAATATTTGTTCACTGCACCTCGGAAGACAGAGACAAAGCCTGGAACCTGTTAATGTTTATTGGGAATGAATACCTCATAGAAATGAGTCCTAAAGGAGTGAACTGTGACATAATGAACAAACAGCACTGCCGACTTAATATTTGTAAAGCGATTTTATTTGGCACAGAGGTGACTTAACAAAGTGGTAATGAATAAGAGAGGAGCTTGAGGAAAGGAAAGCAACATGCTCTCCTTTCAAATCCACCTACTGGTTGGTTTGCTAAAGATCATGTGTGGTTTTCTCAAACGGAAACCTAACATAAATTCAACATTATAATTCCAGTATTCAGTGTTCTCTTTAGAAACCTGATATTCCAGTAAATCCAAGTAAAGTATATATATATAAATGTATATAAATATACTGTGTATATATATGTGTTTATATATTATATATATGTGCATATGTATATATATATATATACACATGTGTACACATATGTATATGGTAAAGCCTACTAGTAGGGTAGATCGTTTGTGTGTCTTAACACATAAGATAGGATCGATCTTGTCAGTAATTGGCTCCTCAGTAAAAATCAATGCGACACCATTACCTTTGGCTAAGGGCCATTTGAAGTTACAGCATTAGGTTGCCTTATCTCACTGAAGGGGAACAGCTACTGTTGCTCTCCGTATCTATAAGGACGACGACTTGAATTAAAAACGGCATCATAATGATTTCCTGGATAATTGAGTTTTTTTTCACAACGCTCGCCGTGGGTCACTTTGCTATCTAAGCTGCATTGGCTAAGCCCCAGATGTATCCAAATCCTAGAGACGCCCCTGGTGGGGATGTAATGCCTTCACAGCACCGGAGACAGCCCTTCTGTCTGTCTGAGTGTGAGAGAAGAGACACGCCCACCTTAATAAAGAGTGGACCTTCTCTCTTCCAATCCAGACAAAAGGAGAAGACGACAGATCCGCGGAGGCGCGCACTGAGCTGAGCATCTGAGCACCTTGGAGACTCCACGGGTTTGATCCGACGCGCAAGAACGCACCGGCACACCGACACACACGCCCTTCACGTCCACCTGAAACGTTCAAGCCGGTTGACTGAAAGCAGAGGACAGAGGTCTGAGCCCCGGTTCAAGCGCAGCCAGAACACCGTGTTCCTATGATGTCTTACCTGTGGATTCTGCTATTAGGAAGCCTGCTGGCTACAAGCGCCAAAGCACAAGGTAGGCTACGGATTTATGTGCCAATTAATTCAGCCCAGCCTGAAGCTGTATGCTTTTGTATGGATGTCTATCTATCTATCTATCTATCTATCTATCTATATGTGATGGTATATGGTGTGTATATATATTTTCATATTTATATCTGTGTGTTTATCTTCAAGCTACTGTCTCATTTCCTCCCCTAATTCATATCCCTCAGTCTCACCTATCGTTCTCTCCTTTCTGCTAGTCTGCCTCATTACACACCCATACGTGTGCGTGTGTGTGTGCGTGTGCGTGTGTGTGTGTGTGTGTGTGTGTGTGTGTGCGTGCGTGTGTGTGTGTGAGCGCAATTGCCAGTGTCTTTTCCCAGTCTGTCTGCCTCCCTGCCGGCATGCCAATTAATTTCACCTTGAGCTGAAATCTACTTGTTTTAATCCATTTGGACGGAATGAATAAAAGCAGCTCTTTGCCTCTGCAGCCGAGACATTATCAGTGAATAAGATGTGTCTTGTAATGTGCCCATTTTTTTTGGACATGAGTTTTGGCCCACAGGGGTGTGGTTGGCCCATTGTCTTTATATACGTATTTCTCTCCTGTTCTCTCTCCTTTGTATCTCTTTCCTCCCCTTTTTAAATATCTCATGTCTATTGTTCTCTATATATATTTTCATCCTTCACCAATTGCTCTTTCCTTCATCTTCAGCTGCCCATGGTTCCCTGACCTTCCCCGCGGCACATGCAACGACTCCAGATTGTTAAAATGAGCAATAAAACTCAGAGGGAGAGAAAGGAAGCATTGAGAAATACAAAGACTCTGGGTAATATGGAGGGAAAGTAGGGGAGATGTTAGAAGAAGATAAAAGAGAAATGGTGTGGCCGATAAGAGGGAAAACAGAGATATATACAAGGAAGGAAAAAGTGAGTTGGATAGTCAGAGCAAGAGTGAACCAAATGGTCCCTATGCAAATACAATTTCAGTTGAACGTTAGTGCACTTGGATGTGCTCTTTGTTCATCTCACTCCACCGGTTCCCTTCTTATGAGCAGACAAGTCATCAGAGAGAAAACACCCTTACACCTTACACGCATATTTTTTTAACCCAAGGGATCCTGTTGTATAGTGATGCAGAAAATCCCCACTGGAGTGTTTTCTTGCTTGCATGCAAATGGTTCATATGTTCAGAGAAATATATGGTGTGTTAGGTCATGTGTGAACATCATGCGATAGAAGTTAAGAATTGGAAGTGTCTCCGTAACTATATACAGCTCCAGCTGTAGACAACACCCAATGAAACAACTAGTTTCAGCGCCTTCCTCTCCCCCAGGCCTCTCTGTGTGTGTGTGTGTGTGTGTGTGTGGGTGGGTGTGGGTGTGGGAATATGTTAATGTACAGAACATGTGGGAGTATGGGAGTGCGTCATTATTGTGTGTATGACTCAGTTATAGAGCATATGTAGAGGTACATGAAAGCAAAACAAGCTGATTTGTGCCAGGTGTGTGAACAGTGTGTGTGTGTGCAGACTTTTCTGTGTTTACACCTTCAACTACCAGTACATTAAAAAAACTCTTTCAGTGGTTAAGTGAAAGGCAGGCAGACACACACACACACACATATGGACACACACACGGACGCACACACACTCTCGCTCCCTCTGCTCCCATGGGGGCAGTTTCAAGGTGTGCATGATTGGGGTAAACACAGCACTTTCTGTCCTCTAAACACACAATAGAGCCATACCTGACAGAACAATGCACTGTGGAGGTTCTGTTGTTTCACCTGACGCACATGCACACACAGTCTACAGTGTACTGTTGCGGGGCTTGGTTCTTGGAGTATATACACTCAATATTACTTATGGAAGCATACACAGGCGATCTCACTTAGTCTCACGCCATCTCACGACAAGAACCAACAGCCATTTGTCATTGAGAACATGACTCACACTCCAATTTATGTAATGCAGACTGCATGTTACAAACGGGAAGGGATTTCCAAAAAGTTGTGGTTTTGTGATATAAGTGAACATGATATAAATGTAAATAATCTCTTTTTTTTTAATTGTTGGGGAAAAACTGTCATCGCGTGCCAAAGTAAACCGTTTCATTATATATCACGCTTTGGAAATCAAAACAGTGGCGCCGGCATTACTACGGCCATACCACTTCTATAAGGCGTGTGAAACTTGATGTCTAAGACTTTAAGTGCAGTCTTCACACTGTAGCGACCGTTGGTAGTTCGCCAACATGTTGTAACTTGCTGAAAGTGCTTTGTTAGTCACTATGTACTTGTATTTAATTGTAGTTGCATTTGGTGCTACATTTCCTATAAACCCTGTTTATGTCAGGACCAGCTTTTACAAAAGTTGAGTTGAACATCCCATGTGATATAAAAGTTATAAAACAGCTGAATGGACAGAAGTGTAAGTTACAAACATTTTCCTGTGATGGATTAAAGCCACACCGGATAAGTGCAGTATTCCATAGGGGAGAACGTCATGCTTATCTGATAGACTTGTTGGTTGACTGGGAACAGGGGGAACAGCCCTTAAGTTGAACTATATGGTTCATATAGAAAATGTGCCAACGTTTTTTTATTGCATTAGATGTACACTAGTTACTGATACATTGGCCATGGAGTCATTATATCAAGCCACTTGACTAGTTTCCTAAAAGAACACAATGTAACTGACAGTGTGGGGGTTTTTTCCACATGTGTAAACTGATTTGACTCGAAATTGCATTTTCACACAGCACATGCAGCACATGATCATACGATTGCGTGCGGCCATGTCAGGCACACACAGATGACTCATCCGCCTCCAGTGAAAACTGTGGCAGAGAGACAAAGATAGTTAAGTTAAGAGTTTGGGAGGGAGCAAGAGAGAGGAAAGGGGGAGACAGTGTTGAGGAGAAAAATAAGGAACACTTTGTTTCCATGTTGCACTAACACAAAACAGAACGCCGCTTAGGCAAAGTGTGAGAGGGAATTTGCCTTCCCGTGTGTGTGAACATGTGGTTGTTAGTATGTTCGGACTGAAAGGGGAGGAGACAGTGTTTTAATGAGTTTGTAGGCACGCATGTATGTGTGTGTGTGGTAACAGGTGGGGGTGAGAGGATTGGTGTGTGTGTGTGTGTGTGGGGGGTATGGGCACATGTTTTTAGTAAAGGTAGTTAAAGGAGGAAGTAGAGAACTGATTGATGGGAAAATAATTTTCTTCAGATTAGCAACAGAAAGAGAGAGAGCGTTAGTATCGGCAGTCTCTCTCTCACTCTCACACTACATGTTACATGAGAGCCACACACCTCACACATCAATGTACATGTGGGCACAATGACAGGCCCAATCATTTTCCACTTTCCAATAGACAAAATATAATACAAACACACGCTGACCAATTTACAATAAAATGTCAGCAGAAAGTAAACATGAAACTTTTTGTCAATTTTTTATCAAACACCTTCTCTGCACTGGCGAGACACATCAACGGGCTTCCAAACTGAGTTCAACCAGTTGAATATCGTGCCACGTTAAATCTCTGATTATATACACTGGTTTCTAAGGAAGTTGTAAAGATAGTGAATCATAAAAACACACACACACCACAATTGAGCATGTGCTCACACATGCAGTCTGGTTGATTCCACTCGGAATGCTGTTTGATTTTTAATAAACTTTTATTGTCCATCTTTGGTTCAAAGCTCGTACAGTGACATTCACAGGAGAACCTGTAGAGAGACAAAGAGGGCTTGTTTGTGTTGCTGTCAGTAACCATGCATCTGCAGGGCTCCAGACTGCGACCAAATGGTCGCATTTTGCGCCTAAAATTAGACACAGTGCGAGTAAATTTTTCATCAACTCGCGCATGCGCGACCAGTAAATTAGCAGATTTTTTTTGTTTTTGTTATTAAATATTTTTGTTGCTGACAAACTTGTTCTACACTTCAGCCCACTATAGTTAGCGGTAATGCCTGAATGACTGGTTTGCTAACCGACATTAACTCCAGAAGAAGAAGAAAGGAGACGAAAACCGAAGAAGAAGGCTGGCCTGTGTGTGTGTGTGGGGGGGCTAATGTGTGAAAAGAGGCGCACCGCAACGGAGACAATGCGACCGGCGTTGGCCGCAGAGTGAGAGGTCAGAGGGGATCCTCACCACCGAGCGGCGTCCCCGTCCCCCGAGTTGAATCTCTGGGTCGACTCAGCCGACTCTCACATGTCTGCCCCTAGAGACTGATGCTCACGGTAAACACATTCGATTGGGAGCGCGCGAGGGTTTTGAGAAAGTTAGCGGAAGGATTTAAGTGACAACATCCGGTTTTGCAAAGTTAGCGTAAAGAACCACGTGAAACAACATCCGTTTTTGAAAATAAGATGTCGACAAATCATACACGAACATATAAAAGTAAACAATGAACTGATTTTGTATCTTTAGAGATCGTTTCTGAGATTTAGCTTAACATATGCTAACATTAGAACATTTTTACTGGACCAAGGAAGAGTTTATAAAAATTAGTCAGACTTGTGTATGTTAAGAAAAGTCCTGTATATAGATTTCCCCAAGAGTTCCAGGAAATGAATGATGCAGATGTGTTCCATACATATCTGAAATCCCCTACAATAGCAATCAAACAATTGTAATGTATCAATTAGGACATTTTTCAAAGTAAAAGTCCTAAATGTTTAAAGAAATCTGTAATTTCTTTAATGTTTGAGTTGCTTTATATATGTATTTCCTCATAGTCCTCATAGCAATAATGCTACACAAAAAATAGAATGCTTCAATCGACACCGTGATCGGTATTATCGGTGATCGGCAGATACTGATTTCAGTGATCGGTGATCGGCACCAAAACCTGATCGGTGCATCTCTAGAAACCAACAAATGTTTTGATTGGCCACATCGAAGTGCAACATGCACATGCTCAAGGTATGTTTTTTCTTAAAATATGTTTAAACTCAATACAGTAACTTCTGAAGAGTTCTCTGTTGTGAATGTTTTGCAGTTCATGAAGGCAAAAAGGCATAAGATTGTATATTGTCAAATTATTTATCAGTAATACAGTAGAAATGATGGGAAAACTTTGCAAGTCGATTTATACTGTGCGCAGGGTTTTTCCTGCATAGAGAAAATTTGGGCGAGCCGAGAAGAGTTGTTAACGGGGGGAGGGGGTGCTAGTGAGGAGTGTGCTTATCCGTGTGCTTATCCGTGTGCGCGGATGTGTGCGCGCATCATGGCAGAGCGGCCAGCTGCTGATCACTCACTCAATATCTCGACTGCATGAACAGATGGTGCGCGCGCAGCGCGCCAAAAATGTTGACCCAGGAAAACCCTGTGTGCGCCCCTAAATTTTCTGCTTGCGCCCCTAACATTTTAAGTTAGGGGCCACTGTGCTCCTAGTTAAAAAAGTTAGTCTGGAGCCCTGATCTGTGTGCATGTCTCACATTCATGTTTCTGTGCACGAGTGCATGTGTGTGATTAGTCATGCTTTGTTTGGTCTCACATGTTCATGTGTGTGCATGTGTGTGTGTGTGCATGTGTGTCAGCACCACTGCTGGCTTCCAGATAATTTACGGTGTGATGGAAATACTTCAAATGTGTTAATGCCGCTCTGCCTCAAGGCTTCTCTGACTCTGATAGGATCTCACTTGGCAAACACAGTGACCATTCATTGAAACCCACTTAGCAATGAGCAACTGTTAGAAAAGATGAACAATTATTTATTGCGACCATATTATGGAACAGAGTTGTGACGCTCGGCAGCAAAACCCTGATGTCTCTTATGACTTTTTTTATATGTCTTCAATGTTCTGTTTCTCATCTTTTGCACTTTTTCAATCCATTCTTAATCATTCATACCACCATTTCTAGATAGTTATATCCCTTATTTATTAGTTGGTACCTGTATTTGGGAGACCATGATGAACCAGCATAGTGGTGAGTAGGCAATGCTGAAGTAAGCACGCCGTTTTGCTGTTTCAGCTTCTCACATGTGACTGGGGAATGTCACGGCACTGACGCAAACACACAAACGCCATGCCCATCTCACACGCAGAATGACGAAGATATGCGCTTTGAATGTTCTCATTAGTACAGAGTTGCAATGCTCGTGTTGAGGGTGATTCTGTTGAGGCAGGTGAGACGTGATCCATGCGTCTGTCATCCAGCTGTGGTTGGAGCGTCCACATCAGGAAGCGATCCGAGCAGGGTGTGGCTCCATACATGTGTCGGGGGTGATATAGTCGTCACAGAGAATGTAATGAATCCACAACATCATAAGGACCATAAAGACAGATGATCTGAATGTTATAAATGAGAACAGATGAATTAAAGGCATGTCGTTTTCAATGAGCAATGGTTTCTCTAAACTACCAGTCTAATCAGCCACTAATGTTCTATTTTAGGTTAGACTTATAATGTTTCCACTTGTTTATCTATGAGGAGTAGAGGGGACAAAAATAATAGTCAATACTGTCAATTTTAGAGATGTTGTGTTTTTAAGTTGCAAGCTTTGAAAGGATGGAGAAACTCCCTTTGAGACATGGAGACAGAGTCTGGGTTGCCAAGTCTGACTCTTCTTTTGAAAAAGATAATTATAGTTGCTCAGGCCTCTATCTCTTCAGATGCCAGGGTTTCAGAACAACCCCTTTATTTCCCCAACATTTTGAAGATATCTCTCAGTAGTAGGGACTTCACTGGATGTGTGTTGTTTCTTTCATCACCCTATTACTTTCTTTCTTCACATATCTCGATGTAGATGCTGAAGCCACAACGGAGGAGAAAGCAGCCCCTGATGCCCCGGCCCCTGAAACAGAAACAGCGACAGAGGTCAATGAAGACTCCGTCGCTGACAAGGAAAATGACCATATAGCTAAGGTGAAGAATGATGATACTTTTGTTTATTGGTTTTTGCTTGATTCATTTTTCAAAATCACTCAATCTGTCAATCAGTCCAATCTTCGTCTTTTATCTCAGTCGAGGTCTCCTGGTAAATCACAAATCTTAAAGCAACCACTTTTGGTTCCTTCGTGGTACTGACTATAACTTTGTAACAACTGGTCGGCGGCTGAGGCTCAGGGGGTTGACTGGGTCGCCGGTATCGGTTCAACCCCTGGCTCCTCCCGTCCGCGTGTGGAGTGAAACCCAAGTCACACCTAAAAAAAGTGAAATAAGTACAAGTCCGAATAATGTTTTAGGTAATTATGTAAAACAATACAATGATGTTATTTTTAAGGTTTGGGTCACTAAGACGTTGTACGCTTTGTTGTCTTTAGTCCCCACCTTCACTCCAAACCTCTGAATCTGTGCGACCTGCATTCAGTAAATGTCGTTATAAATCGTCAGTTATTCGATAAGCTGATATCAAGTAGCTAGAAAACATCTCATGTTAGTTCTTGGTTGGGTATTGAAAAAATTATAATAATTTTTTGTATTTCAGCAAAGTTCAAGTTTACAAATGTCTTGTCCTAAGTACAAGAAAGAGTTGGTGAAACACGAACAAATTAGCTGAAGTGACGAACTAGACACTCGTTTTTCGGGATCAGTATGTGAACATAATTTCTGGAGATGAATATCTTCTGCTAAATACAGGAAATTCCAGCTATAATGGGTGATAATGAAGCCGAAGCAGTTGACCCAGGAACTGAAGAGGCAGAACCAGTAGATACGCCTGCAGCCGAACCAGCGGATACTCCTGCAGCCGACGCAGGGGATACGCCTGCAGCCGACCCAGCGGATACTCCTGCAGCCGACGCAGCGGATACTCCTGCAGCCGACGCAGGGGATACGCCTGCAGCCGACGCAGGGGATACGCCTGCAGCCGACCCAGCGGATACGCCTGCAGCCGACGCAGGGGATACGCCTGCAGCCGACGCAGGGGTTACGCCTGCAGCAGACCCAGCGGATACTCCTGCAGCCGACGCAGAGGATACGCCTGCCGCAGCCGCGGAGGATACGCCTGCAGCAGAGGCGGAGGTGGAGGCTGCTTCAACAAAACAAGGTGATCAACAGGTGTTTGAATATGCAACTATGCACGCTGAAAATGAAACGCAGTGGCATTGAAATAAACAGTTTGTCCACAGCACTGTTCAAACCTCTCTTGGTTTTAAATCAAGCTATCACAGCCCATTCCATAACACATCCTCCCCTCTGCTTTTCTCTCCTGCAGATGATCTTGAGGTTGTGGATCCAAAGGCTGAGGAACCAACTGCTTTAGGAGAGGAGAAAGCTACATCGAGCACTGGTGGAACTCCTGATCAGGAGGAGGTCAGTAGCAGAGTTAGAAAGTCGTAAACAACATTTTATTCATTTCTACTCTGACAAATATACAGTTGACGAACATCCACATTTCAGGGATGCATAATTGCGTACATTCTGTGTATAAGACTTGCTATCCGAATGAGAAGTTAATGTGACCTTTCTACATCTTAATATTTTATATATTCATATATCATAGAGTGACGCCACATCAGCAGCAGATCCAGCTGCAGCAGATAATGAGGACACATCAACTGTTCCTGCTGCTGCTGATGCAGAACCAACACAACCAGCTGCGGAAGACAAAGTTGAACCAGAAGTGGAAGTCCTTGTTCCAACAAGTAAGACAATAGTTGTTCTGGTACATACCTTTCAATCTCATCATATGGAAAAAAAATAGTATGTGTCACAGAACGTCATGGGTTGTTTCCTTGTTTTAATAACATTGGTACAGAATAGGACTCTAAAACGGTACGGAAGAACTTATACATTGTTACATGCTAAGACATTGTGGACCATATGTAACTTTTTGCATTATTCTGTTCCTTGTCTTTGCCAATAGTTAATGAAGAGATTGTTCCTGTGGTGAATACAGGTACAACAAAATAATATATATATATACATATTTCTTTTGTTATGTTGTGTTTCTTCATTTTGATGGGGAAAACAAATATTAACCGTATGTACAACAAGGAGAGATGTAATGTACCAGGTTTTTCCACCAGTATAGTCTTGGGAAGGTAGGTAGAATAATCAAATTAATTCTCCTCCTTCATTTCTAAAACCACATTATATAATCCGTAACCTCTCTGGAGCCAACTCCTACAGCTAAACAAATGACAAACACATACCTCAAATAATTTCTTATTTCTCAAAAGCTCTATAATCATGTAAGAGCACCTCAGGGGAACACAATTAAAACCTATTTATTGCAGTAACCACAGTAACAATGAATACAGAAAGAAGCTGAACTGCTGAATTGATGCTTGGGACAGATGGAAATGTTAAAGTCCTACATGGCAGCCTTTTGAATTCATTAAATGAGTGGACAATAAGTTGAAAATCACTGAGCAGCATTAGTATTCATGTTTAAAGAGATCAATTCTGAAGCTCTGCTCATTATGGATTGTGTTTGAGTTGAACTGACTGAATACCTACATTTATGTATATTTCCCTTTAAACTCTGAACCTACTGCAATATGTACATATTAGCTTTCCACATTTAATCCCAGGAACACCTGTGAGATTATGCTTGCAATAGTATGTTATCAGTCATATAAAAGCATGTCTAGCTTTTATAATATATTGTGTATCATTTTCCTGTAACTCCCTATGTTCAAAAACAAATTGTTATACTTTTAGTATAAAAGTAATGAATCACTTAAGACGGTTATGAGGTCAGATTTTGGCCCCAACAATTATACCTCCTAAATTAGGGGTGGTATGGTTTGAGTAAGGAAACCCTTCAACTTTAAGGGTTAAAGTGTCACCCTATATTATTTATCTTTGCATATAATAATATTCTCTCTTCCATTCTCTCATTTCATCATTTCCTGTCCCAAGTGGTAGTTGTCCATACCTGCTTTAAAGCATAACATCCTCCTTTCCGTCACTTTTATATAAGGTGGCCATTATCTCCTCTCTTAGTCATGCTAAACACTAAGTGGGTTGCCGGGGATGGTTGAGGAAAGGGTTGCTATATGGAAGGAATCTTCCATGTGACATCTGGCAGGGGAACATTCTTGCACGGTAGTGCCAAAAGCAAAATAATTGAGAAACGGTAAGGAGGATATAGATCAGACAGGAGAGAAATGAGGAGAGAACAAGGTCGGGGAAAAGTGTCAAAGTGATGTGTAAAAACAAAAAGGAAAGCAAGAAAAAAAAGGGAGACGCAAGAGAAAAGAGTAGAAAGGAAAAGCTTGTGAAATGAATGGAAAGGCCCGAGAAGTTTAAAAGCAGAAAGGAGGCTCAGTCGATAGAATCGGAGTAGAACTTGGCTGAAAATATGGTTTCATTACTCGACATTCATCTGTGACCAATGATGCTTTACAACTGTGGTTGAGTATCGTTATGCCCCTGAGGTTCTATCTCAAATAATTCACCCTGCTCAGTCCCACATGTTGTATACAGTGCATCCGGAAAGTATTCACAGCGCTTCACTTTTTCCACATTTTGTTATGTTACAGCCTTATTCCAAAATGGATTAAATTCATTATTTTCCTCAACATTCTACACACAACAACAACCCATAATGCCAAAGTGAAAACTGTTTTTTGCAAATTTTTGCACATTTATTAAAAATAAAGAACGAAAACATAACATGTACATAAGTATTCACAGCCTTTGCCATGACACTCAAAATTTAGCTCGGGTGCATCCTGTTTCCACTGATCATCCTTGAGATGTTTGATTGGAGTCCACCTGTGCTAAATTCAGTTGATTGGACATGATTGAGAAAGGCACACACCTGTCTATATAAGGTATCACAGTTGACAGTGCATATCAGAGCATAAACCAAGCCATGAAGTTCAAGGAATTATCTATAGACCTCCGAGACAGAATTGTATCGAGGCACAGATCTGGCGAAGGGTACAGAAAGATTTCTGCAGCATTGAAAGTCCCAATGAGCACAGTGGCCTCCATCATCCGGAAATGGAAGAAGTTTGGAACCACCAGGACTCTTCCTACAGTTGGCCGCCCAGCCAGACTGAGCGATTGGGGGAGAAGGGCCTTAGTCAGGGAGGTGACCAGGAACCCGATGGTCACTCTGACAGAGCTCCAGCGTTGTTCTATGAAGAGAGGAGAACCTTCCAGAAGGACAACCATCTCTGCAGCACTCCACAAATCAGGCCTGTTTGGTAGAGTGGCCAGACGGAAGCCACTCCTCAGTAGAAAGCACATGACAGCCCGCCTAGAGTTTGCAAAAAAGCACCTGAAGGGCTCTCAGACCATGAGAAACAAAATTCTCTGGTCTGATGAAACAAAGATTGAACTCTTTGGCCTGAATGCCAAGCGTCATGTCTGGAGGAAACCAGGCACTGCTCATCACCTGGCCAACACCATCCCTACAGTGAAGCATGGTGGTGGCAGCATCATGCTGTGGGGATGTTTTTCAGCGGGAGGAACTGGGAGACGAGTCAGGATTGAGGGAAAGATGAATGCAGCAATGTACAGAGACGACCTCGATGAAAACATGCTCCAAAGCGCTCTGGACCTCAGACTGGGGCGACGGTTCATCTTCCAACAGGACAACGACCCGAAGCACACAGTCAAGATAACAAAGGAGTGGCTTCGGGACAACTCTGTGAATGTCCTGGAGTGGCCTAGTCAGAGCCCTGACTTGCACCCGATTGAACATCTCTGGAGAGATCTGAAAATGGCTGTGCACCGACGATCCCCATCCAACCTGATGGAACTTGAAAGGTTCTGCAAAGAAGAATGGGAGAAACTGCCCAGAAATAGGTGTGCCACGCTTGTGGAATCATACCCAAGAAGACTTGAGGCTGTAATTGCTGCCAAAGGTGCTTCAACAAAGTATTGAGCAAAGGCTGTGAATACTTATGTACATGTTATGTTTTCGTTCTTTATTTTTAATAAATGTGCAAAAATTTGCAAAAAACAGTTTTCACTTTGTCATTATGGGTTTTTGTGTGTAGAATGTTGAGGAAAATAATGAATTTAATCCATTTTGGAATAAGGCTGTAACATAACAAAATGTGGAAAAAAATGAAGCGCTGTGAATACTTTCCGGATGCACTGTATGTCACTTGGGTTTCCCCCAATTAATATATATAGAGCCAGGGTTTGGTATTCTTCCTGACAGATAATATCCTTTAATCTGAGTCAACACTAGTTCACGAGATCACCGACACACCCTCGGAGCAGGTAGTGTTCCAGTCCTTATGGAGGACACCTCTGCAGGGTCATCGCTGCAGGAGCCATTTGGGACTGAAGTGGACATTGTGGCAGATGTTATCATTAATCAGTTCAACATGCTACGGTGTAGTATCGAGTGTTTGGTGAACATCTGGAAGATATCCCTAATGGGCGTGACGGCAAAAGGTGAATGATATTGCATTTCTGTCTCCAATAATATCTAATTATCTTTTCAGATGTAAAGTTTAGCTTGGGAGATGCTCTGCCAGAAGAGAACGCAGTGGACAGCCCGGGAGAGAGGCGCAGCTTTGAATCTGGGAGTGAGTAACTATAATAACAAAACGTTTTGATATTACTATTGTAACAAATAACCAGAAAGTATGTAGTGATGCACACAAGTACCACTGATTTCACCGTTAGTAATACAAACAGGCACCGGAGAAGAGAAGGTTCATGGGGACTGAAGTCTCCTGGATGTCTTTCTTTATCCCTCAGTTTGAAATGACGCGAGACAGTGAGGTTAACCCAGCAGTGATGCATCGATCCGATGTGAGGTCCTAGAACAGGGATGTCATATGTGTACAGATTGTAAGGCCCTCTGAGGCAAATTCCTAATTTATGATATTGGGCTGTTTAAAATAAACTGAATTGAATTGAATTACCTTCTCCAAATGGAGTTTTTTATACTTTAAGCTGGTTAGCCTAAACTTTATATTTACAAGAACATGTAGACAGGAAGTGGATGAGACATTTGATAATGTATGTAATTTCTTTGTAAATGCTGAAATTAGTGACTTATATAAATATGGAAATGTCAACTATATGACTAGTCATCGTTCTTCAGAGAGGAGTATCGTTGTACTTCATGTACCCCATTAGAGCAGAGCCGCTCAATGAACCCATAGATATGTGTGTGTCAGAATCAGAATCGGAAGTGTTTATTGCCAGGTATGTTGAACATGCAACTTGACTTTGTCTTGAGCTCAAAAAAACTAATTATCCTTGTGGATCTATAGATTGCGATAATGCTGTTGCCATGACAAGACCACAAACTGATTTGTTTTACTTCCTGGGTTAAAAAAGTTGAATCGCCAGCCTCAAAGCAATTCGAAAGAAACCATTTGACAGCAACACTTACACGCTAAATGTCTCGCTGATTTATTCCAACACCTGAAAGCGGATTCATCTCTGTTGGTATTATCGGTGTAATCTTGTGAAATGCGCTCTCCTTTAGTGCTCTGTTATTTGCGGCTTCGTCAAGTTGAAGCAGGTAGAGTGCATCCATGATGTCCCAGGCGTATACAGACAGGCAGCACAGAAGGATATAACAATATTTTTTTGCAAATGGAACGAATCATAGATCAGAGTGAGAGATATCAAGGGCGTGTGTCCCCTTAAGATATTTCATCGCTCTCTAATATAATAAAACCATCGAAATGAGTGCACCAAAAGTACATTTGTGTGTGTGTTTGTGTGTGGGAATGTGTGTGGTTGTGTGGGAGTGTGTGTGGTTGTGTGTACAGACCGGTTAGGACAGAAATTCTAGACCTCTTAATGCCTCCGAGGTATAAACTAGCACAAAGATAATAATCCTGCTCCTTCCTTCTTCTTCTCTGCTTTATGTGCTTCATATTCATCAATAAGACATTTCAACTTTAATTAATAATGTGTTTCTTAAAATCACCTGTCTCTCCTCCCTTATCTTTTTAGTACATGTTGCTAGCTCCAGTGGAGAAGGTAAGAATGTTTTTTGTTCATGGTCCAAAATATATATAATAACAAAATAATAATTAAATCATGCCATCTGTCCAGAAACCGCAAACAATCCTAAAACATATGCATAGCTTTGCAGCCACAGCAGCAGTAGTGCTTAAATACAGTATACTAAGGAGTTCTGTAAACTGGTGAAACCCACAACATACGACAAGCATGCCTCTGAATAAAGAGACTCAGCGGAAAATTACTCTTCAAAACAATGACTGAAAGTCATTCCCCTTAAACCCTGGAGTCACGCTACTTCTGTTGAAAATGCTTCTGCTGCAGATAACTTCTGTGATTCTCAAGCAGACAGTATGACAGGTGCACGGTTGTTCCCGCTTAAATAATCCGTTGCTCATAATAATAATAATAATAATACATACAATTTCTATAGCGCTTTTCAGAATACTCAAAGACGCTGTCACATTAAAGGTGTAATGTCATGCCATGTTGCTCACTGTGTTTGTGTGTTCTCTCTTCTAAACAGCTGAAAAACCTGAAGCCCAAGGTGAGTTGTCATACTTTGCTTTCTTTTTTTGTTTTGAATACATTAACCCACCCACCCAAACATAGCTGCAGCGTTCCCCTATTGTCTTGTCTAATGCAAAAAGTAGTGAACTTTTCTGTAAACTTCAATAAGTATCTTTGTATCTTAAATTGAAGACAAGTCCAGGCAAAGGAGGCACATGCGGTATTTGTACCTGCAATTTGCAAAATGTAACCGAGTGACTGAAATATTTTTTGTACTGAGGCCTAGGAAAGGCTCGTCAAATATGGATGAAGGAGTTTTATGATAACACCTCTTTCCGAATGTTATAGCTGCATTTGTTCAAGCCCGAGGTGACCTCTGACCTCAGGCTTCTAGCATGCAGTAATGTGATAGGGGAAGTGGCTGCTGACCACGTATGGTTCCCATAACGTTGTGTTTCCATGCTGCATCTTGTCTGTCACTGTGTGTCCATGCAGTCTTTTTACATCAGACAAACTGGATTGTCCGTGGTGTGTGTTCGCTATTTGTGCACATGCATGTTCACACATGTCTGTGTCTACACGCCTTCTCTTCATTCTGAACTCACTGCCTTCTCCTGTTTCATTGCACCGACTTTCACTGACTCATTCTTTTTTCGTACGTTTACCTTTATCTTGTCACACAACTTCTCTGACTCATTCCACTCCCTTGTTGTTCTGCCCTTTTAACTCGGATTATAACTGGATTTATCGTTCTCTTTCATATTGACTTGTGAATTTAAGGTGCTGACTCACTCATCACACCCAAATATCCCTTCTCCCCTCCTCCTTTCTCTCTTTTGCCACGTCAGCATATCCTGCCGTTATTGCTCTGTTTTGACTGAAGTCACTGCAATAGAGAGATGGTATTTCGAAGAGATGCAATGGGGGGGGGAAAGTATAATGAATGATGTTGCAGATGTTTTACTCATATTCTAGTTCAGAATTGTAAAAAAAACTAAAGGTTCCAGATTTAGCTCTAGATGAGAAGTGTTGCCTTGATTTATGATCTGGTTTGTAACCGTTACTTTGACCAGTATCAACCTCCTTTACATTATACTTGTGCATTATACTATAATTATAATTATTTTGACTTGTAGTGTTGTATTTTGTATGTACTTTAACTAGAGCATGGTTATCATGGCATTCTAGGTTGTACAAAATATGTTCTTGGGCTTTTAACAGACAGACTGTGACACAGCAGGAACACTATTCAGATCAGTGTTGTCATAGTAACTGGGTTACAGGTGCAGACACATGCTGTCACAGTGAGTGCTCATAGGGCTCTAAGTGGTTGGATATCGGAACATGCTGGGACAGGATTGATGTGGTCTCACATACGCACACACATTATGTCATGTTATTAATCATTTCAACTGCAATGTGGCACCCAGCGTTGAAACTGAGCCTTACTGTCTCTTTAAGTTGCGTTACACGGACATTTGTAACACAGTGGGGTTACATGTGTATCACAAAAGATGCTCTAATGATTTGATACACATGTGTGTTTGTTTCCTTCTTACAGAGGCCAGCTCCGGCTCTGTAGCAGCCATCCTGAGTGTAATTGTGCTGTCTGTATGAACAATATATACAATTTCTATAGCGCTTTCAGAATACTCAAAGACGCTGTCACATTAAAGGTGTAATGTCATGCCATGTTGCTCACTGTGTTTGTGTGTTCTCTCTTCTAAACAGCTGAAAAACCTGAAGCCCAAGGTGAGTTGTCATACTTTGCTTTCTTTTTTTGTTTTGAATACATTAACCCACCCACCCAAACATAGCTGCAGCGTTCCCCTATTGTCTTGTCTAATGCAAAAAGTAGTGAACTTTTCTGTAAACTTCAATAAGTATCTTTGTATCTTAAATTGAAGACAAGTCCAGGCAAAGGAGGCACATGCGGTATTTGTACCTGCAATTTGCAAAATGTAACCGAGTGACTGAAATATTTTTTGTACTGAGGCCTAGGAAAGGCTCGTCAAATATGGATGAAGGAGTTTTATGATAACACCTCTTTCCGAATGTTATAGCTGCATTTGAGGGATTTTCTCCTATCAACCGTGACCAATTATTTTCAACGGTTTCTACTTCGAACACGTCTACCTGTCTCTTGGACCCCATCCCGACGAGGCTGCTTAAAGACGTTTTGCCTTTAATTGGCGGCTCTCTATTAGATATTATCAATGTGTCTCTGCTAACAGGCCACGTACCACACTCCTTCAAGGTGGCTGTTATTAAACCTCTCCTGAAGAAGCCCACTCTGGATCCAGAGGTATTGGCTAACTACAGACCGATCTCTAACCTCCCTTCCTCTCCAAGATCCTTGAGAAAGTGGTCGCAAATCAGTTGTCACTACATCATAATAGTTTATTTGAGAAATTTCAATCAGGATTTAGAAAACACCACAGCACCGAGACGCACTGGTGAAAATTACAAATGACCTCTTAATGGCAGCAGATAAAGGACTCCTCTCTGTCCTGGTCTTGTTAGACCTTAGTGCTGCATTCGACACCATTGACCATGACATCCTGTTACAGAGACTGGAGCAGTCGATTGGCATTTCAGGCACGGCACTAATTTGGTTTAAATCCTATTTATCAGATCGATCTCAGTTTGTATTTGTAAACGATGGCCTCGATAACCACCAACGTTAATCACGGAGTTCCACAAGGTTCTGTGCTTGGACCAATTTTATTTACCTTATACATGCTTCCTTTGGGCAATATTATCAGGAAACACTCCATAAACTTTCATTGTTATGCAGATGACACTCAACTATATTTATCGATAAAACCAGAGGAGAGCAACCAACTCTGTAAAATTCAAGCATGTCTTAAAGACATAAAACATGGATGACCTGCAACTTCTTGATGTTAAACTCAGACAAAACCGAAGTAATTTTAATCGGCCCTGAGCACCTCAGAGATCAATTATCTGGTGATGTGGATTCTGTAGACGGCATTGCCCTGGCATCCAACACCACTGTAAAGAATCTTGGCGTTATCTTTGATCGGGACTTGTCCTTTAACTCCCACGTAAAGCAAATCTCAAGGACTGCATTCTTTCATCTACGTAATATTTCAAAAATCAGGCACATCTTGTCTCAAAAGATGCAGAAAATTGGTTCACGCGTTCGTTACTTGAGACTGGATTACTGCAACTCCTTATTAGCAGGCTGCTCTAATAAATCTCTTAGGTCCCTCAGTTGATCCAGAATGCTGCAGCTCGTGTTCTCACTAAAACTAAGAAAAGAGATCACATCACTCCTGCACTAGCTGCTCTGCACTGGCTCCCAGTAAAATCAAGAATCACTTTTAAAATTCTTCTCTTAACCTACAAAGCCTTGATTGGTGATGCTCCATCATATCTTAAGGAGCTTGTCGTACCATATTGCCCCACTAGAGAGCTACGCTCACTAAATGCGGGACTACTTGTAGTTCCTAGAGTCTTAAAAAGTAGAATGGGAGCCAGAGCCTTTAGTTATCAAGCTCCTCTTTATGGAACCAGCTTCCAATTTCAGTCCGGAGGCAGACACAGTCACCTCGTTAAGAGTAGACTTAAGACCTTCCTCTTGACAGAGCTTATAGTTAGGGCTGAATCAGGTTTGCCCTGGTCCAGCCCCTTGATATGCTGCTAAAGGCTTATAGCTGCCGGGGGACGTGTTAGGATGCACTGAGTACCTATCTCCTCTTTTTCTCTCCTTAAGGATGAATTTTCATCTCTCAATCACACGGTACTAACTCTGCTTTCTCCCGAAGTCCTTTTGACTTTACGTCTCATGGGGTCATCGGACCCTATGAGACGGCATAGATCCTATCTGCCTGATGGATCGTCTGGGTCGTGGAATTCCTGCTCATGACTACGCCACTGTCCTGTTGAGACTCCGCCCACTCCTCCTCCCCACCGCCATCTGCCTGATGGATCGTGGAGGTCTCCATCGTGGAATATGCCTACTATGAACTATTCATACACTCTGTCATATTCATTGAATGTATTTTAACTCTAAATCTGTCCTTCTGTACACATTACATCTATTGCATCTGTCCATCCTAGGAGAGGGATCCTCCTCTGTTGCTCTCCTCCAGGTTTCTTCCCTTTTTTTCCCCCTGAAGGGTTATTTGGGAGTTTTTCCTGGTCCGATGTGAGGTTTTGGGGCAGGGATGTCTATGTGTACAGATTGTAAAGCACTCCGAGACAAATTTGTAATTTGTGAAATTGGGCTATACAAATAAACTGAATTGAATTGAATTTGTTCAAGCCCGAGGTGACCTCTGACCTCAGGCTTCTAGCATGCAGTAATGTGATAGGGGAAGTGGCTGCTGACCACGTATGGTTCCCATAACGTTGTGTTTCCATGCTGCATCTTGTCTGTCACTGTGTGTCCATGCAGTCTTTTTACATCAGACAAACTGGATTGTCCGTGGTGTGTGTTCGCTATTTGTGCACATGCATGTTCACACATGTCTGTGTCTACACGCCTTCTCTTCATTCTGAACTCACTGCCTTCTCCTGTTTCATTGCACCGACTTTCACTGACTCATTCTTTTTTCGTACGTTTACCTTTATCTTGTCACACAACTTCTCTGACTCATTCCACTCCCTTGTTGTTCTGCCCTTTTAACTCGGATTATAACTGGATTTATCGTTCTCTTTCATATTGACTTGTGAATTTAAGGTGCTGACTCACTCATCACACCCAAATATCCCTTCTCCCCTCCTCCTTTCTCTCTTTTGCCACGTCAGCATATCCTGCCGTTATTGCTCTGTTTTGACTGAAGTCACTGCAATAGAGAGATGGTATTTCGAAGAGATGCAATGGGGGGGGGAAAGTATAATGAATGATGTTGCAGATGTTTTACTCATATTCTAGTTCAGAATTGTAAAAAAAACTAAAGGTTCCAGATTTAGCTCTAGATGAGAAGTGTTGCCTTGATTTATGATCTGGTTTGTAACCGTTACTTTGACCAGTATCAACCTCCTTTACATTATACTTGTGCATTATACTATAATTATAATTATTTTGACTTGTAGTGTTGTATTTTGTATGTACTTTAACTAGAGCATGGTTATCATGGCATTCTAGGTTGTACAAAATATGTTCTTGGGCTTTTAACAGACAGACTGTGACACAGCAGGAACACTATTCAGATCAGTGTTGTCATAGTAACTGGGTTACAGGTGCAGACACATGCTGTCACAGTGAGTGCTTTTAGGGCTCTAAGTGGTTGGATATCGGAACATGCTGGGACAGGATTGATGTGGTCTCACATACGCACACACATTATGTCATGTTATTAATCATTTCAACTGCAATGTGGCACCCAGCGTTGAAACTGAGCCTTACTGTCTCTTTAAGTTGCGGTTACACGGACATTTGTAACACAGTGGGGTTACATGTGTATCACAAAAGATGCTCTAATGATTTGATACACATGTGTGTTTGTTTCCTTCTTACAGAGGCCAGCTCCGGCTCTGTAGCAGCCATCCTGAGTGTAATTGTGCTGTCTGTACTGGGAGCAATTGTTGGATTCTTCACCTACAAGAACAAGAAACTGTGCTTCAAAAGTAGACAAGGTAATTCTTGCAGACTAATTAACTAACTGAAAAAACAATAAACGGGATACTTAACTACTGTACGCAAGGCTTGATCACGGCACCTTTTGACATCAGGACATGCGAGTAAAGATGAGTTGGGTTTCTATTGCTCTCTGCTGCAGGAGACTACTGCAGATGGTTGACTTGGACCATCGCAGAATCTCAGCCTTTAATCAAGCTGCCAGCATCTTTAGCAACGCAGACTCGAGGGCGAGATGGGTGCGACCTATATCATAATATCATAAGTTCTATGGGTCAGCATTCTTTCTTTGAGACATAGTAGCCTCCGCTTTATCTCTTATACAGTGTTGTCAACTCACACACATCCTGCATACCAATACTACTGATTCAGCAGAGTTTACTTTACAGTCAACATGAGCCAGAGGTCGTTCAGCTTAAGCAATGTCGGGCAAAACTCAAATATAGGTAGATATACGTATATATGTAAGTAAGATTATTTTATTAGGATTATAATGTGAGTATTAATAGCTAGTATTTCTAGTTGTATTTAAATATGAATACAAATAATTTTAATATAAATTTAATGTTCATAAATATGAATGACTCTCACTCAGCGGTCGAGAGTTAGCATTGTAAATAGCAATGTAAATAGCAGGTACAGCGTTGGGGCAGCTCCATTGACAATAAATGGCCAGGCTGGACAGCACAGAAATGACTTGTTTTGAGCTGATTGTCACAGTGGTGACAATAAGCAATTCGAGCCAAATAAATAGTTACATCCTCGGAAAAATCCCCCACCGTCACTTTTAATTCATTGTCGCTTAACTAAATGCGTGTAAAATCCAAACGGTCATGGAAGGCTGTGTCTGCTTCAATTCCATGACTGTGTTAATGCGTCTATCTGACTTCTCTGTGACTAGAAGCGGATCCAGAAGCTGCACGCAAAGCTGATGCAACCGAGGTTCAGGCGGATCCTCAGGGTATGTTTCCGAAAGGAAGGCGATACAAACACACAGATCAAACACATGTTATACTATGTTGACCTTCTTTTTCCTTTTTGCAGTCCTCAGTAACCTACTCAACTCCTCCTAGACCGGCAACGATCACGTGACTGGACCAACGACTGGCAAGCATAGTGTCAAATCTCACTGTTAAGCTCTACCTTCTTCTGGAGAGCTACATTACTGTGAGGCCCTCGAGCAGGGCTGTGTATGTCTGTGTATGTGTTTGTGTGTGTGGGTGTGCGTGCGTGTACATATGTGGGACTAAAAATATGTGAAAATTGAGGGGTTTATGGTTGTTACAACATAGCAATTTTCTAAATTAATCGGACAAACGTTCTACTATTGTGGACATTAAAGAGATTCAATCTCAAATTAACCATAAAACTGCATTGTATGGCTACTATCCAGTCTTAGTAATTCAGTGTGAATATAAACCAGTGACAGTTATTGGTGATTTAAATGTTTGCCTTTGTGTTAAATTCTAAAAAGTGGATTTTATGTTGTGCTAATTCTGTCATTGTTTGAGCCATACATTATTTTGAAAGTCCAGTTGCAACAGCCACTTAATAAAAAACTTGTTTTCTTATTGTTGTAATAGTCTGCAGTACAAATGCAGGATAGATGGATAACAAGGGGATAACTACCAATGTATTCTTGCGAGGAGAAATATTATAGGATAGATTCTGGGGATGCTATATGGTCCAATGTGTGTTCCTCGGACCAGTGATGTCACTGTATGTGTGTGTGTGTGTGTGTCTATTTTTTGGGTTGGTGAAGGGGCTTATTATTATTAAATCTTGTTGGGTGACTACCACTTCTCCTCAGTCAGATAATAAATCAGAGTAATAGAGTGAAATTTCCAAATCAACAAAAGAAAACTTCTCCTCAGTTCATTAATTGCAAATTGATTAAACAATCAAACACATATGCATTTATTTGACAATGTTATATGAACATCTAAAAGTGAAGTGGAGTCTCGTCCAACCCTATTTCTGTCAATGAATGAACGTTCACCTGACATGGACAAATTCAACAGAGGTCATGTGGTATTGTATTAGACATTGTTCTGATGTAGCATGTGGCTGTCTAGTTGTGATGCAGTAATTTATCCTCTATAGTGCCTTTCACTGACACAGCCTGGCTTGACCAATTTACTGACACACAGGGAAGAGAGCTGGGACGATACAAGTGAAAACAGGCAGAATAGTAGTCGAATGTATGAAAATATACTCGACAATTGAGGAATGTACAATCTTAATTAATTCATAATCATGTCGGTAGTTGAAAAGCCTCCCCTTGGACTGTTAATGTATGTGAAACTGTTACATTATTGTATCCGTTCATAGTGGGCTGTTTGCTGTTTTATTCCAATACTCTTTTAACAGCCTCACATTTCAGCCCTAAATGTACCCTCTCTGCGTGACAGAAACGTGACAGCCACTAGCTGTCACAGTGTTTTTTTTCACTTACAGACACTATTCACCTGTGATTTTTATATGCATTTTACATTTAGCAGTGGTTGATCATTGTGAAATGCCTTAGAAGCAGCGCTTGTGCTTAAAAAAGAAGAAAATGAAAGAAAACCCAACAGTTCCTTTTTCTTTGTGGCTGTAGCACAAAAAGTATTATCTATTGAATGTCTTTTTGTTGCCTCGCAGTTTTGTACTTGCTCTGCTCCCTTTACATTTTTAAATAGGGTTATAGAGGTTGCATAGTGCTGCAGTTTATGTAAAGTGTGTTAATTGTAAAGCACCATATAGCTGCAATACAGGACAGAGACTGTTGCTCACAGCCTAGCCTCAAACTGAGAATTATTCATAGTCTGTGATGTCACATTTTGATTAATCCTACTGTGCAAACTATAGGCTGGACACTGTGTCAAAGCCCTGTATGAAATGCCTTCTTATTCTTTGATAAAATGTGTCCTGACATTTGGGAACTAAGTGTGCCGGAAGTCTCTTACTGCATCTGCGACAATGGCACGGAGCGATAATGCACAAAATACCCACTGAGTAATAGTACAAGCTTTCAGATGTAGCCACCGATGCCTTCAAAACAAAACATCATCCTTTTAATGCAGTACTTCCTGCACTCCAATAAGGAATCAACAAAAGCGGTTCGCTGCAGTGTATGTTCAGAAACCTTAGGAGGCCGAAGCAACGATACAGCCCTTCAAAAGGCACAAGGAATGCTTGTGTTTTGAGCATTATGGTCCAGTCCACATTTAGTTCCGGGCTGTCGTATTCCTTGTAAACACAAACTTGTGGAGCATAGCATCCAAACCATAATCTATAACCAAGGAATCGACTTATTGGGTCGAGAAGTGCACTTCCCAAAAAGTGCTAAGGCATCAATAGGGCGCTGACCAGTCCTGCCTTATATCTCTTGAACCTTCCAGAGAGGAAAACAAAGAACAATGTCATCATCAGAAAGTAAATGATAAAGAGATGTTTTTGCAGGGGATTTTATTAACAGTCTCTATGGGAGAAGCACTTTGATTTATCAAACATACAACACAATTCATTTTTGATTTCGACAAATGACTCTTCCTTTTTTTTTTTTTTATACGCTGTGTTTTACTTTTGTTTTCAGAATTACTTTTCGTCTGGCACTTGTGTTGTTCTTCAGGAATTGTGTAAATAATGTTTTAGGAGTCAATTAAACCGTTTTCTTGGGAGTTTGTGTTTCACCTTCTTGCTAGATATCTTTGTACGGCATGCATGTGTGTGTGTGTGTGTGTGTGTAACACAGTAGGTAAAAAGAACTGCTTTATGCATCACTAATTTTAAATAATGATATTTCAATATTCTTATTTTTACATCTACATAAGTTGTTGTTATTTTTTTCCCATTGAGAACAAAAAAAACAGGCATCACACAACATGGCGTGAAATGTTCGATACATCAGGCATTTATAGAATGTAACTCATAAACACCGGTTATATGAGTCAATGATTGGTGACAGATCCTCACCTCTGATCCTCACCTGAGAAGTCAAATGTGGGAACCTGAGTACGTTTTTTTCACCAAACGTATACACACATAATTCCCGTATATGTACACATGTTTGTTTTATACCCAGCAGCCATCACACCCACACCAACTATACACCGTCTAATTAAACCCAGCCCCGCGAGCGACTGTGCCGACTTATTATTCACAAAGTAATGTCATTGATTTTATTCCAAGTAAGTCAGACTAAATTATCTTTCATGGTTGCAACAATAAAACTCGGCTGTGTTAGTGTCTGCGGAATAAACAGCAATACCAGAAGTGAGAGACAAATTGAGATAATCGAATTCATTAAAAGTACCTATATTCCCCAGTGTACTGTAATACTTAATTACAAGTAACAGTGGTTTAGTTTTTAAGCATTTTTTCCCAGTCAAATCATTTTTTAATGTATTATGGCAGAAGCAGTTGAATGTTGTGTATGCATTGCCTGGATATAAAACATTACAAGGCATAAAGGTCAATCATCATTGGATTAAACCACAGGATTGAGCAGTTCCTCATGCTATCAAGTCTAATCTATAAAATAACTTCTACATAACTTCATCCATCAGACATTTAATGGAGTGGAAGTTTGTGGAGTAATATGCTGGAAAAGAAGAGAAGTCCCGAAGAGTGCATCATCATCATCATCATCATCATCATCATCATCATAATCATCCTTAGGAAACTAAAGCAGAGGAGAGAACCTCGTGTTTAAAATGAACTTTTCCTGTGCGCATTTACTCCACACATGAATGCAAATGTGCGTGTGCGCTTATAAAACAGTCTTTACAGTAGAGGAGGAGGACTGCGGTCACGTGATATGGCATCCGCGGACACTCGGTTAAGTAAGGAGACGCAATTCCTCTTCGTTTTATAAAAAACAGCCCACTGTGCAGGTATGAGGTGAGTTTACCTTTGGCCGTTTCAAACAACAGCACGTCCGATGTTACATTACATTACATGTCATTTAGCAGACGCTTTTATCCAAAGCGATTTACAATAAGTGCATTTCAACCTAGAGTACCAACTAAGAACAACAAGAATACAGGAAGTAACATTTCCTCAACATAGTCGAACTACAAAAGTACCATAAGTAAGTGCTATTTAAGTGCCACTGAAGTGCAAATCTGTGTTTTAATCCAGATATAGTCGGAAAATGTGTGTTTTCAGTCTCCGGCGGAAGATGTAGAGACTTTCTGCTGTCCTGATGTCAGTGGGGAGCTCGGACAGCAAACAGTCTGGATTTCGAGTGGTTAGCTCGAGGTGGAGGAGTCACAAGTCGGTTGTCTGTTGCCGACACCATGCACACGATGTGTGCATGGTGTCGGCTGTTTGCTGAACTCTGGATTAAAGGATACAAATCACTTTCTGCATCTCACTACTGCATTTTGTTTCTTTAACTCCACCGCAGCTGTTATTCTATTATTGCAAATTGCATTTTAGGTCTGGGGGAACGTAATTTTTGTGATACAGGGTTGGGTGAGTGAACCTCATGTTCATTCAGAGGTTTTAAATGCGGGAGGCGGGCCGCTGCAGGCTGTTTGTTCAAAGGGAGGTTCATTGGAAGTAGAGACTCATCTTTGTGAAGAGGAGCTGTGAAACTGGAGCAAATACTTACTTACAGAAAATACGTTTTTGTGACAGTCAGCTGTAATGGTATTGCTTGTAGGAGCAGTGTAAGGCAATAGGGACACACACACACACACAACTGTTAATTTCCTGTATTTAGTATTTTCTCAATTAATCTGTAATAACACTTTATAATAACTGCATGATATGAAGCATTAGTTAAGTATGAGTAAACACTTAATTCATCATTCGTAAAGCATTGTTCCACACTTTGTAAATGATGGATTCACCATTTGTAAATGAAGTATAATGCAGTTGTTATAAAGTATAAAATATGGGCAACACTTTATATTCAGTCGTCACCTCACAGCTGGATGCCACTAAAGCCTCAAGCTTCAAGCATCTTTGAGAATACTATAAAGCGCTATATAAATCTAATATATTATAATATTATTATTAAAGCCTACACACTGCTATAGGATCAACTAATAGTTTCACTGGTATGTCGTCAAATAACACTGCCAAAGGTTCCCCCTGTTGGCACATCTTCTTCTCTCCCTGCTGCCAGGGAGAGAAGTCACAGGAGAAAAGGCAGACAGGAAGCCCAACTTTGTTCTGATGATGGTGGACGATCTGGGAATCGGTGATGTAGGATGCTATGGCAATGACACCGTCAGGTCAGTTTCTAACGTATATGTAATGCCTCTGTCTCTACCTCTTTTGCTCACCAATTTTGTCCTCTATTCGTTCTACTTTCTGACTTCACCTATTCATTATTATCTCAGGGACGGGTTATGTGTGCAGTCGTGTTTGTGCGTCTGCGACAGAGTGATTGTGCACCTTTGTGTTAATCTCGCAAACTCCAGAATATTTTGGGAGCTGATGCTCTAAGACCCGTTGTGTTTGCGGTGACTCACACCTTCTCAAGACACTAAATGCACTAAACTGACTCTGTCGGGAGGGGCCGCTTGTGAGAACACAGCATGTATGACCCTCAGCCACTAACCTGTGGCTAGAGACACAATGGGGCCAAACAGTTGGTACACAGTGCACACTCAGCTTGGTGAGGTTATCTTTGTGTTTTGAAAAGATAGTGAAGTGTATTGTACGACTGTGAGCGTATTGCTTGGAAAACCTTGTATAAACACATGTGTAATTGATAAACTAAATTGTGGTCACGTTTTATTTTGTGTGTCACTGTATTTCCAGTGAGCCAGCAGGCACACTACCAGGGCCCTGCTTCACCTAAACAGAGCATGGCCCTAATTATTGCTATTATTTACACATGTGTTTACCCGGCAATGTAATGTCAAACGGCTGCTGGAAAAAGGAATCGTACAGCAGGTCGTAGCAGACACAGCTGGCAGAGATCTGCACCGAGTACACCTTATTAGTTACCATTGTCTTTTATCGTCATCACAGCCTGCTTATTCCATCATGTCTGTGATATGTAATTATATATGTGTCTTGTCTCTCTCTGATGTGCTGCTTGGAATTAAATTTGTATTAAATTCCTATTCCTAACTATACTTATTTACATCTGCTCTTTCCCTGTAGGACTCCTAACATAGACAGACTTGCCTCTGAAGGGGTAAAGTTGACTCAGCACATTGCAGCTGCTCCCCTCTGCACCCCGAGCCGGGCTGCTTTCATGACGGGACGCTATGCACTCCGCTCAGGTAACAAAGTTAGTGCAGAAAGGAGCATCTCGTCATATTTGTATAGCAATGTTTGGCAATATGTTCCAACGTTTGTATTTGTTTTATTTCCCCTCCATAATGTGTGTCTGTTGACTAGGACTGGGGAGCGCAAGCAGCACACAAGTACTGCTGTTCCTCGGTGGTTCTGGGGGGCTGGCACCCAGCGAGACCACCTTTGCTAAGAGGCTGCAGCAAGAAGGATACACCACCAGCCTCGTGGGTAAGATCACATAATGTGATCATTCATTGTGAAATGTCTCCTGTGTCTGTATAGTATCTGATTTTATATGTAAACAATTTTGCAAGAAGAAGAGCCTTCTGTGTATTCACATTCCTGTCTCTGCTCTTTGTTTTTGAGTGTCCAGTATTTTATTTATTTCTCTCTTTCTCTTTGTGTGTGTCTCTACAGGTAAGTGGCACTTGGGTTTGAACTGTGAACAGAGAGGGGACCATTGCCACCATCCAAACCAGCATGGCTTCAGCTACTTCTACGGCCTGCCGTTCACCCTGTTCAATGACTGCGTGCCCGGAGAGGGGAGTGATATCATGGAAGATCTCCAGCACGTACTTGGTAATCTGACCATGCTGCTTGGAGTTGGAGTTTTCACACTGGTACGGGTGAATTGTATTTATTTCTTTTTTTTCAGCTGACTCGCCCTAGAATTGATCACAGTAAGGTACATCTAAAAAAAACCATAGAGGCACATAATATGAGAAAAAGATGGAAAGGCCAAACATGAAAAACTAAAGAGTTGCTGTGCAATTTACCCCAAAGTCAAATAACTAATGTGTCCTCAAGAAGGCATGAGCCACAGGGTTAAACAAATAGAGTATGAACAAAATCTGCAATTGTGTTTCACAGGCAGCCAGTAACCTGTTTTAGGTGAAAGCAAAGTAGCGTAGAAACCAAAACGTTGGGTTCGTAGGTCATATGAATGGCAACCAGCTGTGCCACAGATACAACAAAAGGTTTAATAACAGGACAACTGAACTAGTACAGCATAAATATCAACTCAGTGACCATTAAGAAGACAGAATACTATAACACTATTTTAGACCTTCATTCAAATACTGTATGTATGAACAAAGTACACAATGTACTATTTGTTTCACTGTTGACAAAGAGTAACTTTCTCGGTAACGGTTTGGGATGTCATCTAGTGGCAAAATCATGGAACTACAGTCCCATACAAAGTGTCATGGTACCACAACATTACATTGAGTGCATTAGGCCTGCCGTAGCTTCTGCAATTGTGGAGATGAGAATGTCAAATATTTGTTGAAATATAATCAGAGAGAATCCACAGTTGTCATTTTTTAGGTTTTGGTTTGATTGAATAATACAGTTTAAACTTCACATATGTATGTGTATATAATGTGATTAGATTTCATATAAATGTGTATCTATTATATATTTTCATGGATTTTTTTTATAATTATCAGGGTTTTAAACCAACTGGATGTGTGTGTGTGTTTTGTGTTTTCAGGTGTGTGTCCATGTGTGTGGCCTCCTTGAAGTCAGCCTGTGGCTATTGGTAGCGCTTTGTTTTCTTAGTATCCTCGCAACCGCTGTGTGGTATATACCCTTGAAACACCTGCAGACATGGAACTGCATCATCATGAGAAACCAAGAAGTGATCGAACAGCCAATGACAGTGGAGACAATGCCTCAGAGGTTGCTGAGAGAAGCACAACACTTTATAAAGAGGTACGTGTGTTGGTCTATAACAGAACATGGCATCACAAGCATAAACCCCGATGTACTTACTGCACCAGGACTGTGTCAATATGTGGCTCATTGATGTGTTTGCCAGTTCTTTGTTTTTGCACATCACTGGAGGTGTTTGGCACCAAGGAATTCACAACTGTACATCAGGGATTGGCTACCTAGGCAACACTGTTAATGGGATTTATTGACACAATAATTAAAGTGTCGTCTTGTCCTTCATCATACTTGACATAAAACCTTCTATCGTCCTCTCTTCAGGAATGTTGATCATCCATTCCTCCTCTTCTTTTCATTGGCCCATATCCACACGCCACTCTTCAAAACACCCGCCTTTGCTGGCAAAAGTCGCCATGGTTGCTACGGTGATAACCTAGAAGAAGTGGACTGGATGATCGGTTAGTGTGCCAGTGAGTCCGTCTTTCAATCACGGGGTTTGCAGTTCAATCCCCGCTCTAGTCAATGTGTCGTTGAGAAAGACACGTAACCCTGAATTGCTCCCTGTAGCCGTGTCTAGGTTCTATACATACAATACTGTTCTGTGTGTATGTGACAAAGTTACACAAACCTAAAGGCAGATTGTCCTTTAAGCATAAGAAAAGTCAGAGCAGTCGCTATCTGAATGTGAACCCTCTCTAATGCTTTAATTATATGTTACAAGGTAAAATCACAGAGACGGTGGACTCCCTCGGCCTTGCCAACAATACTCTGATGTACTTTACGTCAGACCATGGGGGACACCTCGAGGATGCTGATTCCATCGTCGGCCAGAAAGGAGGCTGGAATGGCATTTATAAAGGTAGACATCAACTTAAGCTGTTCTGAGAGGCAGGCTTAAAGATAATTATACAAAGAGCATGTCTTTCTTACTGCATTTACTGCAACATTTGGGCTGTTTGTGTTGTGTAATCTATCCTATTTACTCCCCTATAGGTGGGAAAGCCATGGGAGGCTGGGAGGGGGGGATCAGGGTGCCTGGTATTTTCCGCTGGCCTGGCAGACTGGCAGCTGGAAGAGTAGTGGACGAACCCACGAGCCTCATGGACCTGTATCCAACACTGAAATATTTGGCCCATGACACACAACCAGACAGGTAAAGACTATGAGTTATTTCTTTGTATGTGTGCAGTCTCATAAAATGAGTCATATTTGTTTTATTCTTGGAAAGGTTGAAAAGTACACCGAATCATATTTTACAGTTACAAGAAGAGGAGAGAAAGAGCTATAGAATAACTTTACACTTGAGCCTAATAACGGAGGTGTTCTCTAGCCGGATGATTACATTGTGAATCCAGAAGCACCTCAATATCTGGAAACGAATACGACTAGACACTGGTTAAGCTAATTTTGCGAGCATTCTAGAAGACAAATTGGCAATTTCTTTTATTTTTATATATATATATAGAAAGTTTATGAAAGAACTAAAGGTTAAAAGTCTACAACATCTCTCTGCATGTACGGTTTTGTTAATGCTCTCTCGCATAATTTTACAACACATTTGTGTTTCTCACTTTCTCTTAATTGTCCCTCTCTCCCAGACATTTGGATGGCTTTAACCTGATGCCACTGTTGGAGGGAAAGGTAGAGCGATCAGAGCATGAATTCATGTTCCACTACTGTGGAATGTACCTGAATGCAGTACGCTGGCACCCACCTGGAAGTGAGTTCACACACGTAGACACAGAGATGCAGTCGATCATTAGCAGACAAATATGTTTGACTTTTATAAGGTCTGCTGGTTCACTATAAGCCACCTGTGTGGATGTAAAACTAAAATCAAACGGCATTCACAAATACCACAGAATGGACCTAAAATAAACCAAAAGTAGAAACTTAAGACGATATACACTACCGTTAAAAAGTTTGGGATCACCCAGACAATTTTGTGTCTTCCATGAAAAATCACACTTTTATTTATCAAATGAATATAAAATATAGTCAAGACATTGACAAGGTTAGAAATAATGATTAATATTTGAAGTATTAATTTTGTTCTTCAAACTTCAAGCTCAAAGGAAGGCCAGTTGTATAGCTTATATCACCAGCATAACTGTTTTCAGCTGTGCTAGCATAATTGCACAAGGGTTTTCTAATCAGACATTATTCTTCTAAGGCGATTAGCAAACACAATGTACCATCAGAACACTGGAGTGATCGTTGCTGTAAAAGGGCCTCTATACACCTATGGAGATATTTCATTAGAAACCAGACACTTCCACCTAGAATAGTCATTTACCACATTAACAATGTAGAGAGTGTATTTCTGATTAATTTAATGTTATCTTTATTGAAAAAACAGTGCTTTTCTTTGAAAAATAAAGTCATTTCTAAGTGATCCCAAACTTTTGAACGGTAGTGTATGTAACTGCATATATTACAATTTATGTTAGTTTATAACAAAGTGAAATGACCCAGACGTATCTAAGTGGCCGACATTATAAGAGCCATTTGAATTCTCTCAGGGCTAAGGAAAGTGCTTCCATGTTTCCTTCTGCTCAATTAGCAGAGGAAACACTGGACAATCCTTTACCAAAGGAAAGAGGACAATGCTGACCCACAATTCCTTGCGGCGGCCACATTTAAAGTGACGCACCATTCGACCGTCCACGAAAACAAACAATATGCTTATTTGCACAGGTATAAACATTATTTTTTATAAACTAATGGGATCATAATGATATGAAAATATATATATTGTTTAATTTGATATATATTTATTTACTTCAAACATGTTGGGGCTGCAAAGTGGTGTAGTGGCTAGCACTGTCGCCTCACAGCAAGAGGACCGTGGGTTCAATTCACGGTCCTAATTGGGTGGTCCTAATTGACCTCTAAATTGCCTGTAGGTGTGAATGTGAGCATGAATGGTTGAATATGTGTGCCCTGGTTGGACTGGCGACCTGACCAGGGTGAACCCTGCCTTCACCCAATGTCAGCTTGGATCGGCTCCAGCGCCCCGCAACCCTAATGAGGATAAGCGGTATGGATGGATAATGGAATGGATGTAACAATTAAGAAAAAATAAATAATTGAAACAAGAATATAAAATGAACAGTAAATATAGTAAACTGTCAATAAACACAGTATAATTCTCAATAACAAGAAATAGTCAATATAAAACAAGCTGGGCCTTTGAAACTTTTAAAAAGCTAAATATAAGCGAATAACCGCAAAATATTGATATTGAACAGAATTATTGGCATTGCACGAGGGCCTGATCAGTTTCCTCTGAAGCAGTGTTGATTCAGTGTGCCAGCAGCAGGCAGGAAGGACCTCTGGTTTCTCTCCTTCACGCCACAAGGGAAGCAGTCCCTCACAAAAGAAGCTCTTTATAAAGCCTGCATGCTGCAAAATAATAGATTTCATGGGGCCACGTTGTCGTCCTGCTTTGTTGTCGTTTCAGCATCGTAAACCTACATCAGTGACATCCACCTTTGTATTATGTTTACTTGGTTTAGTAGTCGGATTCGTTAAGCACCACGGTTGTCTTTTCCTTTCCCCTCATGAATTCTCCTTCACATCTTTCCTTGACCCCATGACGTTATCCAAAGAGGTCAAGGAAAAGTGGTTAGGAATAGACATTAGGAGGTCATTCTTTGGACTGTTCGACCACAGCCCATGATTTTCTTGCAAAGCAATCAGAGCCGATTAGTTTAGAAATACATATTGTTTCGATTTTTTTTGGAGGTGTTTTATGCTTCTTATTAGCTAAAAGGTGAAATATGTAAATAAAAAAAGATAAACATATGTTCTATATCAACATCTTTCAATGCAAAATCTGAATATTTAAAGTCAGAACAACTTCCCTCAGCCCAGTCATAACAAAAGTAGTAAATTAGAACTAGAATTAATAAAAACCTAACAAGGCTGTTTGTGTTCTGTCAACATGTGAATGCTCACATCTGGTGTGTGTTTCCATCCAGGTGACTCCGTCTTCAAGGTGCACTTTTTCACTCCTAACTTTTCTCCCCCGGGAGCCGGGGGCTGCTACGACACTAAGATGTGTCTGTGTCATGGAGAACATGTGACGCACCACAACCCACCGCTGCTGTACGACCTTTTACACGATCCCTCAGAGTCCCGCCCGCTGACCCCTGATACTCAACCACAATATGCTGAAATCCTTGAGCAGACCACCAAAGCAGTGGAGAGACATAGAGATACCCTCACAAACCAGCAGGTGTCTGATGACACTCATTCGCCCGCCGACGCAGACCCCCAAAGCGTTCAAAGCCAGATGACATTGGACAAGATTTTGTGGAGACCCTGGCTTCAGCCCTGCTGTGGGACTTTTCCCTTCTGTGGCTGCAAAGAGGACACAACAAATATTTAAGGCGATTCTTAACATTTAACTTGTGGTTGATTTAGAAATGTGGGAAAAGGGTATTGTACTCCGTGCTTTGAAGTCTGGAGTCTTTTCGTTGATGAGCTTTAAGTTCTGTACATATTTACATCTTTTGCATGTAAAAAGAAAATAATACATTTTTATGCAAATATATACACGACCGTTCAAAAGTTTGGGATCACTTAGAAATGACTTTATTTTTCAAAGAAAAGCACTGTTTTTTCAATAAAGATAACATTAAATTAATCAGAAATACACTCTCTACATTGTTAATGTGGTAAATGACTATTCTAGGTGGAAGTGTCTGGTTTCTAATGAAATATCTCCATAGGTGTATAGAGGCCCATTTCCATCAACTATCACTCCAGTGTTCTAATGTTACATTGTGTTTGCTAATCGCCTTAGAAGACTAATGTCTGATTAGAAAACCCGTGCAATTATGTTAGCACAGCTGAAAACAGTTATGCTGGTGATATAAGCTATACAACTGGCCTTCCTTTGAGCTTGAAGTTTGTAGAACAAAATTTATATTTCAAATATTAATCATTATTTCTAACCTTGTCAATGTTTTGACTATATTTTATATTCATTTGATAAATAAAAGTGTGATTTTTCATGGAAGACACGAAATTGTCTGGGTGATACCAAACTTTTGAACGGTAGTGTAAATATTCCAGTACTTTCATCAGAGAGCTATAGGCTCATTCACCATTTTTTTTACTAAATTGGCTGGCAAAACTGTGAATACCAGTGTAACATCAGAATCTATAGCACACAGCCACAGCAGCCCACAGTCACAGACCTTCGAATCACACGGATATTGTAGAAAGGAACTGTGTGTGGTCGTAACGTTCACTTTTAAAAGTTACCTCTAACTTACGGAAAATAAAGCTTAACCTATTACATTTTAATCATAGTATGTCTGGAATGCCTTGAGCAGATTTCTATAAATCTTTGCATAAATGTCCAATTGGACTCAAGGACAAACTTGTTAAACCTAAAAAAAAATGTTTTTGTCCATTTCTCAAGAATTAATATACCAATTATGCCAATTTCACACAATTCAAGTAGGATACAATTATGAAGTGAGGCGCTAATTCTAGTTCTGATCAGTCGTCTAAAATTTTCAGTGCACAAATATGGGTAAATATGTAGTTTTAACTGTGTGCCATTAGAGGGCAGAGTCTGACTGCTTGGATGAGTATTTTATTTTAAAGGGAAATTACCCAATACAATATGCACAACTGTGTTGTGTAAGCCCTGTCTAGAGGTTCAATAATTCCAATTCACATATACACTTATAGATATTTCAGTAACCAATTAAAAGACAAGTGTGCGTGTGAGAGTGTGTGTGGTATTAATTATGTCTGAATATAATCAGGATGATATGTATCTTCAGAGCAAAACATAAGTCTTAGGTACACATACATAACTTGTGCACATAGCATTTTGATATTGCTTGAAAAGTTTGATATTGCATCATTAGCGATTAGCTGAAGGTGACCAATGGAATCCCTTCCCTTGTGCATTTATGTGTGCTTTATAGTGATTAGAATAATACCTCCTTAAAAGTATCCATCAAGAATGTCAAAGCATAAAGTCCACTGCAGAACAGCATTGCGCAAAGAAACTTAGACAGAGGGATGTTAAACACCAGTTTCGACCAAAAGGACACCCTGTGGCTTCACAAATATTCAGTAATGGAAGATTTAAAAGTCTGTGTGAACTCTTCCTTCATCAGTGTCATCATCATCATCATTAGTGTTGGTTCCCATCTCCCTCCAGCAGTGGCTGGCTGTCAAGACATAAAAGTTTCCAAATCTTTCTCTTTCCTCTTCCTCCATCTCCTCAAACAGCTTTATTCATCTCCTCCTTGTTGTCCTTTCTTCCTCTTTCACTCCCTCCAGACATTTCACCTACATCTGCAGGTGAGGAGGGCAATCTCATCATCACCATCATCAATGTAATCATTGCCATCACAGTTAGAGCATTTGTATTTTTTTCTCCAGCAGAAACCCGTAAATCAAACACTCAGCAAGTTCATTACAGTAGCTGCTGCATTATATCTCTAGCAGTAGATCATGCAGTCGTCCATACTTCATGACATTTGGCTGTACGTCAAAGTTATTGATGGCTGGTGGGATATAATGTTACTCACACACCCTCGCACACACACACACGTGTGCACACGTAACCACACAGAAACATGCATGTGTTCACAGACCTAAATGCACACAGTATATCATGTGGTTTTGAATAGATCAGTGACTTTCCTTAAAGGTCAGTGATTTACAACCATATATCTCTTGTATAAAGCAGGTTTCACAAACGGTCATAGCGAAGGGACTGTTGTTGCACTCTTCTGATTTAGTTGTGGGTGTGTGCCTTAGTTTGACTGATGCTAAGAATAGAGGTCATTATCGAGCAGAGAGTATTTGTTTTTATGAACATTGTCAGTTAACTGGCAAAATATCCTTCATGTGGGAAATCTGTTTTCTATCTTGGCAGTTAGCTTTCATTGCCATTTCTAATGAATGGCAATGTGCAGACAAGACGATTTTTGTATGCAGGCACGTGCACAGACATTTTTTGACATTTTTTCTGACAGTTGAAGCATAAGCAGCAATACACTGATGATGCTGTCCTCGACCTGCGTTTCCTCTGGGCAGCATCAGACCGCTAGCTTACATGTTCTTTATGAATAAAGATGCATTATTATATAGCAACAACAGTACACGCGTTCTGATTGGCTAATGGGTCGTCATGCCAGCCACGTATTGCCCTCCTCGCTGGTCTGATACGGATCCGTATTGCCCTCTTACGTCATTTTCAAAATGAGCGATATTGTTAGACATCAACAGACATCCCTCTGAACAATACCAGAGAGGCCTTATGATTTTTTTTTCCAGTCTGGCCACGCAAATCCTAGACTAGCCCCTGTTAAATAGAACGGAATAAGAATTCTCTCTCTCTCGCTCTCTTCTCTCGCTCTCTCTTCTCTCTCTCTCTCTTCTCTCTTTTCTCTCTTCTCTCTCCCTCTCTCTATTCTCTAAACATAACTAACGTCAGTAAACAGTTGCAAGGCTTTGAAATCACGGATTTCGTGAGTTTTTGTTTGTTTATTTTTTTACCAGTTGTGACGTCATGTTTTCAGCAGCGCTAATGTTGTGGTTGATTTATCACAAACAACGTTAGGGGACAAACACCGTCATGACCTGTGTGTCTGATGCTGCGGGTCAGAGGAGAAGGAGCACTGCACGGAGGAGGAAGTGGAGGAGGAGGAGGGAGGGGCGCGGCGGGGGGGGGGCACGTGAGCTCGTGAGCGCCGCGGAGCATGTCGGGGCGAAATTCTCAGATAAATGCCCCGTCGGATATTAAAACACATTTGGGGGGACTTGATGACAGAAAGAGTAACTTTTATTCTTAAATACTGATGAATGAAAAGAGTGGCTCCAGGAAAAAGGGCACTTTTCTCATCCAGGGCAAAAGGGCTGGTGCTTGAGCACCACTAGGGCTCCATCTGTGCACGTGCCTGTTTGTATGTAATACCTGCTAAACCACTCAAATATTTGCTTTCTTCAAAAGTTAAAAGAATAGTGATAGCACTCTCATGGCAGGGCTTTAATGGGGACATACTATATAAACTCCTTTGTTCAGTGCTTGTGCAAATACATTTGGGTTTCTGACATGCCAGTCACATGGCTCATTATGAAACTGTGGGTCTTTAATTGATTAGTCATGGAAAATGAGAATCGTGTGAGTTTTCTTTTTGAATTAAGTAAATATGAAAGTAAAACAAACTATTTGTTTAATTCTTGGCAAACAACAGTCGGGTGTAGTGACTTCCTGGACTCATCGGCACAGTGAGGTTGCCATGCAGGTTTGGTACCATTGGACCTGTACAGAGACTATATGCCATGCTTACTGACCATAAGCTGCACAGAAGTGCAGTACGATGGATAAACTGTTCTTAACGAGATAGTGGGCGGTTACTCCTAAAAATACAGTTTCTGTTTGTGTATGAATTATTCAAATAGAGACACAGCTCAATGAGCTTTATTGAGAGCCTAACCAGTTGTTTCGCCGTGTCTGTTTAAACTAGAGTAATTGTCTCATGTCTCTTACTCTATAGATAATGCACAGATCTCATCTAACGGTGCAAATGAAAATTCAAAATGGTGAATACCAGTCCACTTTAGAGGGCATCATATGCTTACACAACATAGTTGGAGACCTACAAAACATAGTCGCTGTGTGTTGGCTGTGGAAGGAAACAAAAAGAAAATTTATTTTTAAACATGAAAATGAGGGCAGAGTCTCTGTGGCCAGTTAGTGGCCATTTTATTGTTCAGCAGAGGTTTTCTTAAAACCACAACTGGCCTCTGTGGTAAAGCCATCACATACCATTACAATCTACAGTCCATGTCCAACAAAGACTGCACTCTTTGCCCTTTTAACACTTCCTCAAAATGAAAGATGTGTCTGCAGTGGGTTGAAAGGCCCAGGGCCATGACCAGGGAACTGAATGAAATATACACAACCCAATGTTAACAAGTTCATAAATTAAGCAGAAAAAGATTTCACAGATGCAACCTTATTCTCTAACTGAACCTAACCAACCAGTCCAAGTCCAATCCTGCTCCATCAAACTATGTTTCTTCTTATGGTAAATATAATTGGAAAAAGGTCTGATGGAATCCTCGAGACATATCGTGTCCGTTTCCTTCTGCTGCTGTCCATCAGCCTGATTTGCTAATTTTGAGATAGTTGGGTCTGCATTATACCCCACTTATTTAGTTTGAGTAATAAACTTGGTTTATTACCTCACCTCCGACAATAGATTGTTGTGGCAAAGTACCATTACCGCACCACTGGAGGTAAAGATGTGTGTAATGGAGAGAGAGGGATTCAGGTTTTTAATGAATGAGGCTTTTAGAGAACACGACGGAGGCGTTTATGCTATTAGTGCCAATTGGATTTGTGTTTATGTGTGTGTGTGTGTGTGTGTGTTTATGTGTGTGTGTGTGTGTGTGTGTGTGTGTGTGTGTGTGTGTGTGTGTGTGTGTGTGTGCGTGTGTGTGTGTGCATGCAGTATATGTCTCTATGTGTAAGGACACAGTGCAGAGAAGAGAATATAATTGCTTACGTAGCTGCATGCTTATTTATGGTGAATATCAGTGTTGTAGAGACAGATTTTTATAAATGTGTTAGTTTGTGAGATTATATGTGCGTGTTTCCAGCAGCACTGGGAAAATGTGTGAGTGTGAGATAGACTCCAGGGGATGAAATGTTGTCTCTGCTGGGGAATATTTTAAGTATACACACACACAAACACACACACACACACACAGACACAGAGACTCGCTACTACACTCTAACTGACTATATGCCTTTCTCAATCTCTGCATGTCTGTACTCTGCTTCTGTATCTAAATGTAGATCTAATTCTGATTCCCGAGACCTGTGGTGGAGTTGTACTGCGTCAGACCACGTTGTGTTCTCATGCATGTGTGTGTTTAGTGTGAAACAGTGTGGCGTAAGTGTGTTTCATGTTGTGTACCATATGGTCCACATCACCCCTCACAGGGGACAGAGCTGTAGGTAGGAAACAGCACTTGAACTGGCATGCACAGGCACGTATTCCACACTCATTCTCTCACTAATGTGGAAGTACTTGATGGTCACAAACAAAACACTTGCAGACATTCCTACATAGACACACAACTACACTCGTGACATTCACAGTTTTAACATGCAGCCCCTTTTTGCAGACAGGAAGTCTTTAGTGAGGTGGGGTTTGATGAGGAACAGATAGCTAAATAACTCAGCCAATGGGCCAATCTTATCTCATTACACACAAACAGGGACTGTGCTTAATCTCTCGTCCTCTCCTTTTGAAATGACAGAATTTGTCTTCAACACTTATTTGTTTTTTCAGTTTAGCCCTCGAGAGCAACAGCTTTCAGATGTTTTCATGCCCAGGCGCACTTTGATTTAGGGCCAAAAAAAGGAACAACTGCTGCAAAATAAAACTAAACTACTTCCAGTTCGTAGAACGTGTCAGAGCGATGTGTGTAATCTGGGAGAACTACAGGCTTTCAAAGTGAGACCGATTCTCACATCTGACCTCAACATGCAGGAGCACACACACATTTCCACATGAACCTCAGGCTGCATGATGTCTCAGGGATGTTGGTGCCCACGTATGATAAGCTTCCAGAAAACGACATGTATTGCCTCACATATGTTCACTCATCTGAGTGATTGCAAAACGTCTCAGTAGGACGCCAGAGTGTTCAAGGCTTTCTTTTTATTGCCCACAACATTCTTTGTTTCTTTTGAAGCATAAAGGTTTGAACCTGAAATGCAAAAGCATCACTAGTCATTGTTGTTTGAATTAGATGAAAAGAAAATTCATGCGGCTCTCCGTGTTTGAACTCTGAAAATGTGGCAAAGCAAGGAAGGGAGAGAAAAAAGAGTGACACCTTGGGAATGTCTCATCAGTAAATGCATACAATAAAACTGGGAAAGGCGCGACACATATTGTTATTATTATTATAAAAGAAACTCGGTTAACAGTCGGGGTGCACAAGTTCATCAAGGATAGAATAAATATTAATGATAGAAATTAAACAAATAGGTGGAACTGAAACTTGCTTACGGAGAAACAAATATTTAAAAGTAATCTAATCTAAGAATATATTCGTGATTGAATTTAGGACAACAACAAAACGGGAAGTCGCATTCCAATAAACATATCATCAACACAACATGAAATTGAAAAGCTAACAACAAAAGGCAAATTGCTTACAGTGAAAGCACCCAGTTCTGGACAAATGTTTAGTGTTCAGGCCGTTGCTGCCCACAATATGCAAGTACAGCTGAAAGCAGTTAGAAGCATTCACACCTCTAGACCAGATGTTCCCTCTATATTTCATCGAGGCAGTGTCCAGGCTGGTGAGGAGCAGAGGGATCGGACCCAGAGCCGGAATGAATAATGGAAACGTGGTGCGATGGTCAGTGATTGAGGGAGGGGTGGTGGGTGATGGAATGAATGATAGTGGGAATAAAGAACGTGAATCGCAGGGCTTGAAGTGTGACCAACATGATACAGACTGGTTTATGATAAATTGAACAAAAAGTGTATTTTTCCCCTCGGAGCAGGAAGAAGGAAATGGCGGGGCGGGGGGGATTCTGGTCATACTGGTTCATACTGTAGGAGAGGGATATTGACAGAGAAATGAGCAGGTGATGGAAGTAAGAAAAACACTCCACTATGATTGTGGAAGAAATAAAAAGGGAACAAGCTGATGCTGAGTAAGAGAAAGCAATCTCGAGACACTAATCAAAAGCTTAAGAGGCCGACTAGAGATGGAGGATAACAAGTACAATGGCAGCAGCGAGAAGATGATGCTTTTGGAGAGATAGGCTGAGAACGATTATGGCTCCAAAAGAAGAGAGAAACTTGTGTGAGCATGTGCACAAAGGAAGGAACAGTGGTGAAAGGGAAGTAAATAGAGAAGCAAGTAGTGTAAGGCCCTGTTCTGTGTCTCCTCTGTGTCGCCTGTGTATCCTCTGTCTTCGCTGTCTCATTGATTGTTTCATTCCCTGCACCTGTCCTCAGCCACTCCCGTCTTGTTACTGTCTCATGTCGTACACCTGTTTCCATGTCGTACACCTGTTTCCCCCCCTATATATTGTGCCACTCTTTCCCTTGTCTCTTGCTGGATTGTTGTCTTTTTTCTGTCGTCCTGTCTATCATGTTGCTAATGTGTATGCGCCCTGTTCTGACCCTGCCTGCCCTGACGCCCCATTCTCTGCCTTTCCCCTTTTGGACCTTTTGCCTTTTTTTGTGGAACTTTTACCTCATTAAAGAGCGTTTTTTTTGTTATTCATACTGAGTCCTGTTCGTTCCTCTGCACATGAGCTCTTGCCCCTCGCTACCCGTGACGCCAGCCGTGACAAGTAGTAAGGGTGAGGGAAAGAGGCAGAAGTCTCACAACTAAAATAATAAAAAGATGCATTATTCAATATGGCTAAAAGTATATGGAAACCTCCCACATACCTTTGTGTGATATAGTTCTAGGACTGCTTTTTTTGCTTTGGGCCAGTGGTGGAAAACAACATTTACCCAATTACTGTATTTATGTACAATTATGAGGTGCTATGCTAGAGTATTCCATAATGTATGCTACTGTGTACTTCTACTTCAGCTGTATACTTCTACAACGTTTCAGATGCAAATATTATTTTTGATACCTTGAGCTAGTTACTTTGCATAGTCTAAATAATTATACAAAATCAAATGAAGAAATTAATGATTCACAGGCTTCCCAGCAGTATATGAATACATTAAAATGTATCCCACCTTTACCAGCTGCAGCATGAAAGGGATGAATAAAGTGATGCATACATAATTATTATCCAATGATATAATGTGATATGTTATTCCGAAATGGTATCATTCATCTTGAGTATTAATAGAGAGAAAAGTATTATTCCTTTTAATTAAACAAAATATCTGAATAATTCTTCACCACTGGTTTGGGCAATGCCCTTTGTCTTCGACAAAGGTAATTGCTGCTGCTGCACACACAGTGAGGTTCAGAAAGAAGTGTTTTTTTCTGTTTTGGCCTGAAGCCCTATCGAAAAAAATCTCTGTCCAAAAAAAGAAAGCCGCTCCAGGTTATGGCCCCAAATGTTCAAAAAGCACAGAGCGTATGGGTGTAACATGTGAGTGTCCATTCACTGTTGGACATGTAGCGTAGCTATGTGGTTTGTTCTGTATAGGGACAATAAAAGGAGAGAGAGAGAGAGAGATGGATGGATGCTTGGAAAAGGGACATCTTATCTTGAAGGAGAAATAGAGATGACATGAACGATTGAAGGAGTAAAAAGGGGAGGCAGCGTTCCTGAGAGAAGGCTGAAGACTGAAAGACGTATTTGTCATCACTGAAGAGATTGGAAGAAGAGAGCAAGATGGACCAAGGCATGAGGAAGAGAGAGAGACAGAATGAGGGAGAGAAGAGAAGGGACACGAAGAGAAATAGTGAAGGGTTCAGGGGGCATAATGACAAAATGACAGGAGGATGATCGAAGCATGGGTCATTTTTACCCACAGGAGAGAGAGAGTGACAGAGATGGTGGAGAGTCTGGAGGCGAAGAGGCGACAGTGGACTGAAGGGTCACTTTGTTTACGGCGAGAAGGAGAGATTGAGGGATATTGATGTGAGGAGGGAGGAGAGAGATGAAGAGAGACAGCCTGGGATAGAGAGAAAGCCACTGGCTCTGAAAAGAGCAAAGGATGATGAAGAGAAGAAGGGACCGAAATGATGAGCCGAAGAGGGAAAACAGGGAGAGAGAAGCTGGAATTCTATTAGAAAATGGAGTTCAATGCATAGAGGCAGTTCTTTGATGTTCTGTGAAGATGCAGGACACGTGAGAGGTCCAGTCTGCAGCAACCATACAGTTGTTTTGATCGAGATAAGGGGGTCGGCAAGGATTTAAAGAAAAATAAGGGCTTTGTCTCTGTGTTAGATGAGAGAGCTACAGACAAAGAGAGAGCTGGTTGCAAAGAGAGGGCTACGGAATTAAAGAATGAAAGAAATTAAGAAATTATCTGTAAATATTCTGTTAGATATAGGCCACAACTGTGAATAAGGAAAAGACCAAGATTAGTTCAATTATGAGAAAAAAAAACAAATTGTCAGGAACTGGATGTTGAGACAAAGCAACAGTGCCTGAAATGCAACTTGTGTGGAGACAAAAGAGCCAAATATGTCAGCAGAAATAAATGACACTGCTTCGCTTGTGGGAAATGTTATATAGATCTAATCTTATTAGTATTGATTTTTACATTCTAATTATTATAACTACATTAAACACTTTGCACAACCTGCTTTAGCAATATTCTACTTAAATACATTAAGTATACCAGAGACGATGTTTTGGAGGGTTGACTTCTTCTCTCCTGTCCTGAGTGGGAAACACACGAGTGAGGGAGACACAAACGCTGAGTCACTCAGTTGGTCGGAAAATGTTTGAATGAAAGAAAAAGAGTAACGGAGAAGAGAGAGATGAAGGGAGTGGCAGGAGTGATGTCATGCTTTTGCTATCATTAAACATGTCTAAGTCAGCCCTTTGTTTCCCTCCTCCGAGGAGTCCGACTGAAAGCACAACTGTTTCTTCAACAATAATGGCATACTGCAATGTGTCTCCAATGTAGGGTGTTTTGTGATCCTCCAATGTCACGGGGAGTGTAACAGGGTGAGGCTCAGGCGCAGAGAGACAGAATGGACAAAATATAAGTCACAAAAAGGCGCTCTTTAATGAGGCAAAACAGTTGAAAAATAAACAAGGTCCAAAAGGGGCAGACAGGGTCGGATCGGCCAGGGCAGGCAGGCAAGCAGGATCGAAGCAGGCAGGATCAGGAACACAGACAGGACGACGGGAAAAGGACACGGAACAAGAGACGACAATCCGACAGCAGACAAGGGAAAGACTGACACAATATATAGGGGGGGAAACAGGTGTACAACATCAGACTAACGAGACAAGAGTGGCTGAGGGCAGGTGCAGGGAATTAAATGAGAGAAGACACAAGAGACATGGAACATAGGAGACATGGAACCGGGTGTTACAGTACCCCCTTCTTAAGGGACGGATACCAGACGTCCCAAAGGATCAACAAGGGTGGGTGGAGGGGAGCCGGAGGAGGGACCAAGGGCATGGCAGAAGCAGTCTGGGGGGTGGGCCGGCGGGCGATCACCAGGCGAAAGGCGCGCCGGAGGGCGGGCCGGAGTACAGGGATGGGTAGCTGAGGTACCGGGCACAGGAGAGGCCGGGGTCTGGAGCCAGCTGGGATGGTGACGGGACACTGGGAACTGTAGCAGGATGAGATGGCGACGGGAGACTGAGAACCAGAATCGGGAAAGGGGATGACTGCGACGGGACACTGGGAACTGGAGCCGGACCAAATGGCGACGGGACACTGGGAACCGGAAGCGGGCAAGGGGGGAACGGCGATGGGACAGACGAGAGTGGAACACGGGGAACTACTACCGGGTGGGAAGGGGACAGAATAGGAACAGGGACCGGCCGGGATGGAGACGGGAGAGAGGGAACTAGAGCCGGCCGGGACGGGGAAGGGGCATGGAGAGGTCGGATCGGCCGGGACTGCAGCACGGCGGAGGCGGCAGTGGGAACCGGTGGCGACTGCGGCACCGAGGCGACAGCGGGAGCCGGCGGGACACAGGGAATGCCGGACAGGAATGCCGGCGGCTGCCAGGGGGCAGTGGAGAACGGCCGGGGCTCCGACAGGCACGGCGAGGGCTGCTGGGGTTGGTAGCCAGACAGGGCTGAGCGGCCGCCTCGCTGCATGTCTCCAGGCAGGACATGTATCCTGGATACAGCCTCATCACTGATGGCATACTGTAGGTGAGAAAATGCAGAATATGAGGAACCATGTGATAGAATGAATCTTCAATTATCAGGTGATATGAGGGCACAAGCCGTACTTTAACTCAATAATTGGAAGGCCTGAATTATCGCCTTGCCTTTCGGCTCATTGGTCGACTGAAACTTTGAGGGCGATGGGAACAGGAGGGACCAGAGCCGGCCGGGGCAAAGACGGGGCATGGAGAACTGTGGCCGGCTGGGACGGGGCAGGAGGAACCGGGACTGGCCGGGACGGAGACGGGGCAGGAGGAACTGGGACCGGCCTGGACGGAGACGGTGCAGGAGGAACTGGGACCGGCCGGGAGGAAGGGCATGGAGGAACTGGATCGGCCGGACTGCAGCACGGCGGAGGCGGCAGGAGAGGGAACTGAGCCGGCACCGGCGACAGGGAACCGTCGGGGCATGCAGCACCGGTCGGAGTGGGAACCGTCGGGGGCTGCGACACCGAGGCGGCAGCGGGAACCGTCGGCGGCCGCGGCACCGAGGCGACACAGCGGGACACAGGAATGCCGGATAGGAATGCCAGCGGCTGCCAGGGGGCAGTGGAGAACGGCCGGGGCACCGACAGGCACGGCGAGGGCTGCTGGGGCTTGGGCTGGTAGCGAGACAGGGCTGGCGGCGCCGACCCATCAGGCGACCGGGAACCGCAGCCGGCCCGACCCGGCTCGCTTGAGAGTTGCAGATCCCTCAGCTGTACGGTCAAGGAACTCTGTTGGTCGTGGAGCTCCTTGTATTTCCCAGAGATTAACCGCTCAATTCTTAAAAGACCCTCCTCTTGCGTCTGGAGAGCTGAGCGCACACTGTCCTCTGCTGAGCCAATCATGGTCCGATTGTTCTGTCACGGGGAGTGTAACAGGGTGAGGCTCAGGCGCAGAGACAGAATGGACAAAATATAAGTAACAAAAACGCGCTCTTTAATGAGGCAAAACAGTTGAAAAATAAACAAGGTCCAAAAGGGGCAGGCAGGGTCGGATCGGCCAGGGCAGGCAGGATCAGGAAATCAGACAGGACGACGTGAAAAGGACACGGAACAAGAGACGACAATCCAACAACAGACAAGGGAAAGACTGACACAATATATAGGGGGGGAAACAGGTGTAAGACATCAGACTAACGAGACAAGAGTGGCTGAGGGCAGGTGCAGGGAATTAAATGAGAGAGAAGACACAGGAGACATGGAACATAGGAGACACGGAACATAGGAGACACGGAACCGAGTGTTACATCCAAACTAAACAATAATATGTCATTTCCTTCCAAAATGACCCATATGAACAGTTTTGGAATAAATTCTCCTCTCACCCCTAAGCCCATTGATTCCACAAACACGTACATCTTTAAACTGGTCATGAATATAAATACTTAAGTTCATTTATTTATTTCAAAGGCACAGATGTTAACTAAAAGCATCTGGAAACTGTAGTTTTTAGCAAATGTTTCTCAAATCGAAGACATTTCTTGAGGACTATTTTCAGTTGCAGGATAATGCACAGTTGATGAGCTATGGTGAATATCAATGAATGAATCAGTGAATATTTTTTCCCATTTTAAAATGTTCTCTATCTAAGCTAAACTGTGAGCACAAATACATGGTTCACATACATTTAATAACACACATATACTATAGTTATTTGTCATATATTTCAAGTGAAATTCATCCCTGATTCACATGAGGCAGAAACCTGCTGCTGCACTTCTTTCTGTGGACTCAGACTCTCGTGCATGTTTTTTCAGTGACGTCAACACAGGTGTTTTTACCATTTCCAGCTGATTAAAAACACCTGCTTCATTGCATCGCTGGGATGTGGCGACGTGAGAATGACATTCAAAGTTATGTAGAGCTAATCCAAATAATTTCAGAAGACAGTAATCTGAAGCGTCTAAAACACAGAGTGAATGATGCAGTGTGTTTTTTTTGCAATGTGGTCCTATTGACGTGATGTCAGATAACAGTACCTCTGAGAAACTCTTCACTTGTGTCTCTAGTCAACACCTATTCAACACATGCAAGCAAAATAAATCAAATACATATACTATATAATATAGGGATTGAGAAAGCAGTGATTGCGGGATGAGCCTGTGCTTTATTTGTGTTGTTCTTCTCCCTCGAAGTCCCAGCACCACTAAATATAGTAACACAATATTGTGTAATGTCAATATTATCAGCTGAGCACACAATCCCACTCACTTCAGTGTCTTCCACAAAATAAGAAGAAGAAAGAAAATGCATTCTTGGATTACTTTTTATTGAACTTTTAATTTTTAAACTGAAAGGAATTGCATGCAACGAACGGACCACAAGACAGTAGAAGAGGGAAAAAGCCTTTTTCCCATTATTCTAATGTCACAACAACAGATTGCAGAAACAGCCGGGGGAATATTCTGAAGAACAGAGCTTGTTGCAGCTGTGTTGCAACTAAGAGGTGTGACATAACATTAAAAAAAGACATCAGGCTTTTACTTTAATGTATTTCATTATTACAATCGGATTCATCAAAACATGCAACGCTGTTGGGATACGGCGGGTTTACTCTGCCTGTTTTTAAGACCTAGAACTTTACTCAAAAATAAACATGAAGTGAGAGTCGATTTTGCAAACCCCAGATTGAAGGTTTGAGGGTGAATTATGTGTCACAGTAAATCCTAAGGGAATAGAACCGAGTTTTGAATTTTCCCAACTTCAAATGATTAAGAATGCTTGATCTGCGCAACATACCGAAGTCAGCAGCATCCGGTGAATCTGCATCAGACTGTGAAGTAGAGTTGTCGGGCTGAATCTTCTTTTTGTCGGTTTGCCTAAATATGAGCCAAAGCCTATGGGGGATATTTCCTTTCCTCGCCCCTCCTTTGTCTTGATGGGTCTCATTGTCTTTACCGCCTCTCTCATCCCTCTTACTCTCTCTGACTCTCTGTCTTTGTTGCTTTCTCTCTGCCGTTCGTTCATCCATTTGTTGGTTTGTGCAGTCATCCTTTCATAAGTCGCTTCTTCCTTTGGTTCCAGAGCTTTTCTTCTATCCTTTCTCATCTGTGCTTAATCTCTCTGGTCTATATGCGTGTGATGCTCTAACAGAGGCTATTTCACGCAGGCTATTGTACTCTACAGAAAGCACAGCATTTATTTTGATGACCTGCAAAAGCATCTTGACATGGGCATGACAATCCTATTTGTTACATTATACAAATGTTTTACTTTAGGTTGGGGTAAATGATTTAGTTTGAATTCATGGAAAGGTTTAGCTCATGATTACAGCTTGGCAGTGAATCATAATCTATATACACTGTACCTCTCTGAGTACATATGGTTCATATCAGATTTGTATAAAATCATCTAAATTGAAGTTTGTATTTATATAACTAAGGTCAGAGTTAGAGCGTAAAGTGCATAGTGTTACTGGACTGAGAAAGATGAGACATTCTGACATAATCTAATTTATCCACTTGCACACCTTAATCATCATTATCGTCTTTTGCCCTTTCACGTATTCACTAGTGCACACACACATGGGGCCCTTTCACACACAACATCCCACTGATTCTACACACATGCATGAACATACACCCCCCACCAGTCGTGCCTTGAGTCAGAACCCCTCTGACTCAAAAACCTCCTCTGATAAATCTCTCATAGCATTGCCTCCAACACAGACGCATACGCACAAGCACGCATGCACACACACACACACACACACACGCACACAGGGTTTATGGCAAATGTAGATGAGCCAAGATTAATCTCCCTTTGCACACAATCCCAGAGTGACATTCACACACATAATAAAGCATGTGTGAATACATCCTCACACTTGTGTTTCACGCACACACAATGCCACACACGCACACTTGGATATATTGCCATGAATTTTTAATCAGACATAAATTTGGCCCTGAGGATGAATTAAGATAACGTTGGTGGTTCCTTGACTTCTCGCCCATATCAGGTCAACATTTGAACGTGTCCGAACTGTGCTTTATGACCAAATATCTGCAAAAGAATCGCTCAGCTGTACTCAATATTTACTGCTAATTAGCATATGCTACCATGCTAAACTAAGGTGAACAATATACCTCCTTATCAAGCGAAAGCAACACGTTCAGGTATATTATGGAGTGTTGGTCACCCAACACACAATCACTATAGTTCAGCACATAAAACAGACAAAGAATAGACTTGAAGCACAAGAATATGCTTCTAGTTGCAGTCACACGTTGACATTGTGAGGGAAACGTGGGCTGGAACGCAGTCTGTGTAGATTCTTTCCCAGATCTATCGATCTATTGGAAGATAATACAAAGTTAGATATATAAAACAGAAGTGTATCTGTTCCATCAGATGCCTGTGAGACTGTCTTTGTGAAGAGCAGCCCATGGGCCCCGGCCAGCAAGAAGTCAGGGCTCGCTTAATGTAAAGTGTCTCCATATGAACGGAGCTTGAATGTGTCCTGTTTTGATGGCGTGAGGGTTATTGTGTTGAGATTAAATTAATTCCTCTGCACACAATTGGGAAAGGATCCCATTAGATTGGCTAACAGCCGATTGTTGTCGTTTGATTTTATATAATTTAATAATATACATGTAACCCACCAAGAAAACCCAAAAAACAACATCACAGATTAAGTTGAGTATGGTACAAGAGTGTCCTGCACTTCTTAACATGTTGCCCTCAGACACATTCACAAGCAGCCGTATGCATGATGATACACAAACAATCAAAAACACCTGATCTGCATTTTTTAATTCCAGAACATTTGACAAACAATGGCCAATTTCAGTATTTTTTAGGAAGAGACAGTCAGCTCAGAGCTAATAATGTAAACGTATTGTAACATTTAAGCAGGAACAGACACAGGGGGATGAGGTATATTTAGTATATCTGATGCTCTCTATAAGTCATTGTGCAGAGAAGAGAATCGCTTCAGTGACATTAATATAAATTTTTGACTGACTCAGAAACGAGGGAATAAGAAGACATCCGCATAACTGTGCTTTGATAATATCCTGTCTTTATTGTAAGTCTGAAATGGAAGTCCCTGTCTTTCCATTTCCTCGAGTCAATGCTCTTTCTCTTCTTTTTCTTATTCCCTTCTTCTGTTTCTCTCCTTTTTATTGCCTCCCGCGGCGCCCCCGAAAGACGATAAAAGATGAGATTACATTAGCGAGACCTCCTTTTCTTGCCTCTCATGAGGAGAATAGCATAATTACTGTGTCTGGGCTTAAGCCAGAGTCCCTCGACCCTTATTATGATTTAAGAAGCCTATATTATAATCAGTTGGACCACACTTTTGTTAAAAAATTGACAGCTCAACTATTGAGTGGATTATAGGTCAGTGTTTGACATGTTATAGCGTCCGGTGTATAAATAGAGGCATGACCATTAGAGAAGGTAAAGCGTTCTGAAGAATTGTCCTGAAGTACTGGAAACATGATGACAAATATTGTGTCAGGCCTCCTGCCTCCCTGAGACTTTGTATTATAGCTTCCTGATACTAACCAGCTCTCTGTGTGTCATGGAGTCTTTTATTGCTCCCACATTGAGCTTTCTCTCTCATCTTTTATTATGGGTTCTTCTCCTCGTAGATATTCTTTTCTTAGTCCTACTCTTATCTGTCTGTTTTTTTTTTATCTCTGGCTCTTTCTCTCTCTTTCTCTCTCTCTGTCTCACACAAGCACACACAGATGCGTGCAGGAGCATACAGGCGCGTTGACACGTATGCACCTGTAACAAATTGGTGCAGAAATATCCTTTCCAATGAGATACAATAATATCTAGATCTAGCCTCCACACACAAACACAGAGAGAGAGAGAGAGAGAGAGAGAGAGAGTCTCTTTCAATTAGACACTTCTTTCTCTGTGATGTTTGTCACACTCCTTGTATTCTTTTTCCTCGTCAGTCGGTCCCCCTTTCCCCTCTTGTCTCTCTCTACTCTGACTCATTCATTCTCTCTCCAAGCCCCGCTATCAGTCTGTACCCTGTCTCTGACACAAAACAGATGTCTCTCCATCCCTCCCTCTGTCTCCTTCCTTCCTGCTCCTCCGCCTCTCTATCCATTCACTGTGTGTGTCTTCACCTACCTTCAGTTCTCAGCACCATATTTTCTTCCTCTGCCTTCGTCTTATTGCTTTCTTTGCTGTCCTTGGTGTCTTGCAGTCCTCATTCTAACTTTGTAATCTTCCTCTATTAAATGGGCATCAGCACTGTACTTATTTCCAGAGGACCAAGTGCTCAGACGAGACTTGTTTGACTGTCTTTGTGAACAACGCAATCCATGAACAAGAAAACACTCTCATAAATCAATGCAGTTAGTTTGCTACTTTGTTGCTGTTGTAACTTTGCTTCTCGTCTTTATTATTATTATTATTATTCTCAAGCCTTTATTTAAATCTCTTGGTTTGATTTCCATTCATTTAAACATTGATTGATCCGCTTACTTTTTGGAATATGATACCGTTCCTGTCTGCGTCTTGGCTTTAGGAAGACAAATACATAATCTCATCAAAATGTATTTTCATTTCTGCAACAACCATCTGTCTCTAACTCTATATCCACCATCTTTTCATTCAGACTCTTCTACAATACTGTATCACCCTCTAAAGAGTCTCATAAATCAGCTGCGTTCACTTCACATTGAGCAAACTTGCATCTGCCCTTTGTTAATCCTCTCCTTGTTTGTTTATTCCACATTCCCTCCTTTTCGACTCTGTTATCCTCTGCTAATCGTTTCCATCCCAGATCACCTAAGGCGAGCGAACCTGCTACATGGCATATAGTCTCATTATCTATGCCACCTGATGAGTGTGTGTCAGTGTGTTAGAGCAGCTTGTCTCTATTCGTTGGAGGGATTTAATGTTGGGAAGGGGCATATTATGTGCAAAGTGCCTTGGGTGTGTTTGTGTGTGTAGGTGTGTGCGTGTGTGCGTGCATGTGTGTGTGTGAGAGAGAGTGTAAATGTTTCTGTGTCTCGAGGTGATAGAAACATTTTCAAAAAATTACAATTCAATTAGCAAATCGCTGGTTCTGTTGCTATTAATCAACCCAGAATTGCACAACAGAATGGATTAGTTTGTTTTAATGGGCCCAGGTCCCAGTGTGACTGAATTTATTAAATCCGATGAAGGTTTATCTTCAAAATCACAAGGTTAGAAACGATAGAAACACTCCCTTCTGCAATATTCCCAGGCACCATCCCTCTATCAATCCAAAACTTCCTGTCTGCCTTCGACGTCGACATGACTCACAGAGCAAAGCATGAACACCATCTTTCCTTATTTTTTCACACATATTAGCTTTGAAACCAGTCTACAGCCCTGTGTTGAGCAGATGCAACACTATCGCTAGCTCGCTGAGCTTAATCAGGTCTGTATTCATCCATTTGCCTTTTGGGGATTTGGATTGGGGTTCATGAGCAAAGCCATAAAGCAATAATTAATTAAAAGAATACATTTAAGCAACCCATTTCGAGTTTGGTGATTGAGTGACGCTAAGCTGCTCTACAGCTTGAGGTGTCGGTCAAAAACATGTGAGATCAAAGAATTCACAGCTGAAAATAGTCTTTTTTTAGCTGTGTAAATAAGCTAACTAAAATGGAAAGTGTCTCTTTCTGTTTGTATGTACAGTAGATAGATAGATAGATAGATACTTTATTAATCGACAAGGGGAAATTTGTCGTAGCAGTAGCAGCACCAATAAACCAAACACACAAGAATAAAAAATAAAATATAAAATATAAAAAACAGGGATGAAAGATATAGAAGCATACAAAGCAAAATATAAAATAAAATATATATGTATATATACAACATATATGCAAACACAATACACAATACTAATGACAAATTAAACTAAATATAAAAACACCAAATATAGACAGTGTGCAAAATGCAAAGTGTGTGTATGTGTGTAGTGCAAATGAAATATGTGTGTATGTGTGTAGTGTAAATAAATGAAATGTATGAAGTGCAGATCAACATAGTATGGATATGAGTCTGTCCTTCAATTTTCTCAACAACTTTGGCGAGTGTTTTGCCACTCGGTGTCTGATAACGCCTCACCACGCTGTCAAAGAACTCCACTATAAACCCACTTGCATCAGAAGATATAGTCAGAGCAACTTAAATAGTATAAAGAGCAACATAGTCCACAAAGGAATTGGTGGATGTTACACTGCCGAACGGCATGCAAATAAATACAGAAAGGAGAGAGCGAAGCTCCACGGGACATAATATTAATTATTAATGTTCTAATTATTCTAACGATTCTCAATAAAGCTGCATGCAGCAACACCAGAGGTCAAGCAACCATCCCATTCTGAACAGGCGCCTTTTGAACAGGCACTGCACTGGTCTCAATCAAATCAAACAAACTCAATAAGTCGAGTTGCTGACAAAAACCTTCCAGCTTAGGCTTTGTTCCAACCACACTCTCCCCAAAGACTCTTCATCTGCAATCTATAATTTAACTGTGACTTTGTTATCCGCATCCAAGCAAGGTTTGCAAAAAGTTGTCAAAAGTATTGCACATGCAGTAACTGGGCCCCTGCAGGTGTGTGTAGGAGTGTGTGTAGGAGTGTGTGTGTGTGTGTGTGTGTGTGTGTCCTGCAGTGATCCAGTTTCCAGTGCCAGTAAAAGTAGGCCAGCCAGTTGAGCCCATGAGTCAGTCTTTTCTCCTGAGAAAGGAGACTCCCTGACTTGACAGCATCATTAACAGCTGGCCGACACACCCTACCTAACACACTTATAGTCTACAGTAGATTGACACACACACACACACAGACAGTATAAAACCACACAAACACACACACAGCTGCTGCTGCGTGTGCCACAAAACACCCAAAGGCCGCTCTCAGCTGTATCTTGTGATGGATACTGTAACCGTTTCTCTCCCCTGGTGTAAAAAAGGTGGGGTTCAATTCAATTCAGTTTATTTTACTTTCATATCGTACAATATCACAAATTCTGAATTTGCCTCAGGGCTTTACAATCTGTACACCTAGGACATCCCTGTCCTAGGAGTCGGACCTCACATCGGATCAGGAAAAACTAGAAATAATAGAAACAAACTTTACTCGGGGGATAAAAGGGAAGAAAACTTCAGGAGAGCAACAGAGGAGGATCCCTTTCCCCGGATGGATGGAAGCAATAGATGTCATGTGTACAGAATGAACAGCAGGAACAGGGCTGAGGTTAAAGCTGACAGGAACCTTGTTGAACTCAGTGACTGAACTGAGCTTTGCTCTGATTTTGATTAGATTATTTGCAGTGGTGTGAGAAGTACTCAAATATTTTACTTTGGTAACAATACCAACAGATGGATATGAATATAACCATTAGGAGTCATTCACTTTAAATACTGAGTAAAAATACCATAAACAAAATGTACTTCAATTCAATTCAGTTTATTTTGTATAGCCCAATATCACAAATTACGAATTTGCCTCAGAGGGCTTTACAATCTGTACATATAGGAAATCCCTGTCCCAGGACCTCACAACGGATCAGGAAAAACTCCCATGAAATAGAAAAAAATGTTTTACTGCAAATGATAATTTGGCTTTGTGTGAACTAGGGTTGATAAGTGGCCTTTGTTCTTGCTTATGGGAGACATTCAAGTCACCAGCTCACAGTTAAATTAGGTCATTCATGCAATGAAAACCCAGCCCATCTTTCCACAGCATGGACTGGTCAGTCTTCTTCAGGATTTTATTTTGACAAAACACATTCCTAATGAAACCGATCCTGAATGAATTGTTTTAATGCTAACATGAGCTGCTAATGGGTTTAAGCATCAGTGTAAACACAGCCTTTTGTGAGGGGTGGTATCACTGTGTGAGGTATGTGACATGAGAGTTGAGTGTATGTTGCTGACTGAGAGGGTAGTTTTTCTTTGCTTTCTCTTCTTTAATTGGGACTATACACTCTGTATGTAGGCACACGTTTGTTCGCCCGTGTACTTAATATGAGGGGCACTTGTGGCTGATGTTGCATCTTGTCTCATGTCACCATCTGTGTTCCCATTATGTCACGTCTATGACATTTGTATGACAAAAGGAGGCTGTGGTTACAACATGGAAGTTATGATGCAAATAATTGCTACAGTATACATCTTCCATTACACTCCAGTTGAATTGCCTCCTTTTTCTTGTGATCATTACTACACTGGTTGATCTTTAACAAGATGCAGCTCAGGAAAATAAACATCCTGTCTTGATGAATGCAAGGGGAAATGAGTCATACCTATAAGGGTAAACATATATGTGAATTTGTTATTAAGACATACACTAATAGGTCTCTATAGAGGGACATACTGTATGTGTGAACCATATGCCCTTTTAAAATGACATAAATTGGAGCTGCTGTGTTAGAGTTGATGTTATGTAAAAAAAAAGAAGCAAAAGCTATTCTGAAACCATTGTGTAATCTGCAAATATAATGATTATTACTGTTAAATTAAAGACTTCAGACCCTTTATGTATTCTCATAGCAATAATAGTACCATTTATTTCATTTAAATAAATATATTTGAAAAGCACATTCATGATGGGCGAATCTAATGAGGCGTTGAAGCTAAACGTATTTTTCACCCCAAAGTGTATAGTTGTTGTCAAGCAACACTAAAGATCCGGCCTCTCAGTGGGTGGTGGAACACTTCACAGTATAAATTACACTTAAGGAATACAATGCTTATGTTACTGATGATAATTTTAGCTCAGGACATTTTTAAATAAATATTCCACCTGAACACACGCATTTCAGTTAAGAAAAGGCCTCCAGTAAAATAGTTTTACTCTATAAAATAAAAAGATTTGCCTGCCTGTTTTCTATTTCAACGCACAGGAAATCAGCATACACTAAACCAGATGAGTAGCTGTTGTCTGAAAGCTGGGGGGGCCGTAGCGTGTCTCGTTGATGTGCCAGTCAGATGACAAAACTGTGATGACACCATGAATTGTGAATATGTGAAAACTAGCAGATGTAGTAGAAATGTGTGTTTTGTATTAAGAATTACACAGTTGAGTTTCAATGCCGATAAATAATATAATTTAAGTGTGTGGCTGGAGTGCTTTCATGTATTATTTTTGCTTTTTACAACCTTTCAATGTTTTTGTTCATAAACCAGAAATGAGGATATGATGATCGTGACAATGACTGGGCTGATGCACTATCGCTGGATTGTAGATCATTGGTGTAATTGGAAAGGTTTGATAACTAGTGACCGTCATCAGTAATTATATTTAATTTGTATGGCACAGAGGGTATAATGTATGTACACTGACAGTCATATAGTTGCATCCAATGCAATCTAGACATCTTACTCATTCTACAATCTCTTCAAGAGAAGGGAAAGTGAAATAGATTCAACTAAAAAGCCCACCTGATGCTCTCTGTTAGTTAGTTATATGCTTCTAAGTTTACAATACAAAAGAGGATTGGAAATGATTAATTTTCTCACAAGAGATCCCTGACATGGAAGCATAAAATCAGTATGCCACAATGGATAGGAGTGCTCCAACACCGTAAAATAAATCATTCAAAACATGAAAAACCTTAGCAGAGAACAACTGGCCTATTGAGCACAAAATAAAACTTGAATGTTACGTCACTATTTTTCCCACTATAAACTCAAACTAAACTCGCCTAAAAAAATCACTAAATGCTACTTGTGGTTCCTAGAGTCTTAAAATGTAGGATGGGAGCCAGAGCCTTCAGGTATCAAGCTCCTCTTTTATGGAACCAGCTTCCACCTTCAGTCCAGGAGGCAGACACAGTCACCTCATTTAAGAGTAGACTTAAGACTTTCCTCTTCAATAGTCTTATAGTTAGGGCTGAATCAGGTTCACCTGGTCCAGCCCCTAGATATGCTGCTATAGGGTTATAGGCTTCTGGGGGACGCTTTAGGATACACTGAGCACCTATTTCCTCTTCTATCTCAGCTTATGGCTGAATTTACATCTCTCCATTGCACTTTAGTAACTCTGCTTCCTCCCTGGAGTCCTTGTGACTTCACGTCTCATAGGGTCCACTGGACCTGGCTGTGTCAGATGCCTCCTGCCTGGTGAGCCGGCCTCCTGCCACGGCCCTGCTGTTTGGGCTGTATACAATAAACTGAATTGAATTAAATGAATAGGTGGTTCATTGCAATCATTTTGATCAGGTCTGCCTTTGATCTGTGAGCAACTTCACATCAATAAACTCTGCATTCTTTTGTTTATTTGTTCAGTAATCATTCGAGGAATGATTATTTAACCAAATGAGGATATTTCTGGCTTGTGTTGTAAGTTTGCTTGCTAATACTTATTAGACATATATGAGCAGTGCACTGTAATAATGCACTAGTTTTGTCAGTAGTATGAAAGAAAATAATGTCAGTTACAGTAAATGATACAAAGTGGTTACACATGGAAGTCAAGCTCAATAAATATCACTGTCAATCCAAATCATCAAAGAAATCTGATAAATGCCAAAGCACCAAGGATGTGTTACTAGAGACGTCACACTATGGATACTGTAAACCACAACCTTTCCCTTTTACCAGCTGTGAACTACTTCAATGTGTCAAACAGTGTCAATCAACAAGATACAGCTTGACAGACTCAGAGCTCAGTCAGTTTGAGTATTTAGCGGAATCAGAATCCACATCATAAACAGCACTTGTTGAGAGCAGATTTGAGCACAGGGTGGTGCCTGGAGTCGCCCTGCATGCTGCTTTGGTGTTTTATTGCATTTCCCAAGGAGAGCATTATGATGTCATCAACATGTGTCTGATCTACAGTTAAGACCCTATTTCCTGGTTGGACAGCTGAGCTGGGGATAAGGAGTTTTTGTTCTCATAATAAATCCAAGGGAAAGTTTCCTTCCTCGCTGTTGAACTCAGACTAGGTGTTTTCTTTTCTCACTCTGACTCGACCCACACTCACACAAGCACACATTCTGTAGGTTGGACCATATTTCTGAACAAAACTGTGCTTCAGCTGTTGACACAACAGTTTGAGTTATTTGATCCATTTTTATTTATAAAATGAAGCTGTTCAAAATACAGCACAGGTACATTTTAACTCATGAAACATTAACAATAACATTTAACAATTTCTCCCTTTGTGACAAAACACTGGCGTCTTACAAGACAAATAATTTAAAACTTCAAAGAGGAGAGGAAACATGCCAACTATGAGCTGCTGGCATTGTGCACACACTTAGGGCAGGCTCCATGCATACATTTATACCATCTTTAGTATCTAAATAATCACAAAGACCACTCTTTAAAGAATTGCTTTCTTGATTTTTGAAAAACAATATTTGTCAGTTTGAAACCCACAAATAAGTCCTGAGAAGAGTTCGGTACAAAAAGTCCTGGAGAAGCTGGTGTTTGGGTGGTTTGCAATGCTCGAGTCTGTTACTGTTTCAATGAAATACTGAGGCAGTATAATGAAAATAAGGCTGCCAATAGTGTTACTGTTTTTGCACCACAACAAACTAAAACATTGATTTGATAATTAATACAGTAAATATCAATTTTGCATCCAAGTTGTATTTTGGCAAATTAGGTCCCAATTTGCAATGTATATTTGGTAAATATACACAAAGATTAAACAGGATTATATTACTTTTGAAGGGCAAGCAACCTCTTTGTGTAATGATGTCTTGTTTCTACAATGTTAAGTTACCAAGTCAGTATAAAACTGTATGCTCTAGTTCAGTGTTAGTGGATGAATGTGTAAAGTAATGAAATAAAGCAATCTGACAATGTCAAGCATGTTTTTCTTTCAGCTTCACCAACATGTGTTTTCTTTGGTTCATCAATACCTACGTTTAAATAAACAAAGCACAACAAATAAAAGCGTCTCTCCAGCTACAAGAAACAACCCTCCTCAAACGCACATTATTTGTTAATGCAGACAGACATAACCTACATGACGTTGTGTCTGCAGAGAATCTCGCAATTATTGATATGAAAACGATACAGTATTGAAAAGTCATACCAAGTCATACATACAAAATACATACATGAGACATATACTAGTTTATAAGAAGTGTCTTTTCTGAGATGGAATAGTATCTCCTGCACGGAGCCTTGCAGTTCCTTTGGGCATGTGGGACAACCACAGTGTTAACAGAGTTCCTTCACCAGTACAGAAGACGGGTGGTGCTGTATGTTGATGTTTACTTCACCCGGTTATATAACGTGCAGATAGGTCGCCTGGGTGTCCACACCTATTACATTTTTGGCAGTGCATCTGTAAAATCCTGTATCCCTACTTGTCGGGTTTTGTATCACCAAGGAACCCTTTGGACTAAGGTAGCGGTTGCCATAGATACGAGCCTGAGCCATCACCCTCAGCTGTTTCAGATCTGGTGTTTCCCAAGCGACCGTTGCCCGTGGTGTTGCTATTGTCTGGCACGGCAGCTCCACAGCCACCCCGGGGCGTGTGTAGGTCACAGGGGAGGGGCCTGATGTGATGCGTGGGGGGTAGGCGATGATGATGACGGGAACCGTTACGACTGAAACTGAGGAGGAGTCGACGCTGGTGGATCTGCAGGAGTAGGTTCCCCGGTCGAACACAGAGGCCTGTTGCACTGTGAGGGACCCATCTTCTTGGACTGAGTACCTGTCAGAGTCACCACTCTCACCCAGAGACAGGACCTTGCCACTGGGCATGGTCCATGAGAGAGCGCCCTGGATGTGTCCATGGGTGTGAGAAGCAGAGCAAGGCAGCCGAAGGGTCTCTCCATTAATGATGCTCACCAAGGCAGCGGTTCTGGTGCTCATTGCTGGCTCTGAGACAGGGCTAGTTGAGCGGGGTGGAGGGCCAACTGGATGAGGTGCCGCATGCAGAGACTGGGCTCTGTGTGGAGGCGCTTGAGTACCTGGGATTCTTGAGCTAAAGGATTGAGCTGAATGCAATGAAGCTCCTGAGCGAGGCGCCTCGATGAAACTACTTTCCTGCGCAGGCTTTTCCACAGCCACTCCCCCATGTGGAGATCTGGCCTCGTCTTGTGGCTCAAAGACCTCCAGCTCCACCTGTATCCGCGTCTGTTCTCTCTCCCCTCTAACCACACATGCCAAGGTCCCTCCATCACTCGCCCGCACTCCTCGCAGCTCCAAGGACCCGTTCCGGTGCACAATGAGTCGGCTGCCATAGTAAGGAGCTGGCAACACGCCGTTACCAGGCAGAAGCCAGGACACACGAGGGGGAGGGGAGCCTTGGGAGGGGCATGGCAAAAGAACAGTTTGGCCTTTCACCGCTCGCTGCTTCACTGTCGTTACCACACCTACAAAAGTGTTGGTAGAATTTTTAGTACCTGTTTTACTAGCAGCTATACTGGTACTACTACTGCTGCTACTCCCACTAAACGCATTTCCTCTGAGTGTGCCAGTACCAGCTCCATTATTAGACACGCTGCTGCTAAAAACTCCGATATTTCTAGAAGTACCACTTATCCTGCCATTGTTTCTACTGGTGTTAGCATCATCATCAGCCTTTCTTGCAATTACTTCATTATTATAAGTCGCAGGATTCCTTTCTGCGCTATCTCCTCTGACTGTGCTGGGACTGTTACCCACCCTATTAGTGTTACTCATAATGCCAGGTCCGTTTTGATTTATTCCAATGTTATCCGGTTTAATGTCTAAATTCTTAGCCCCGCTCACCCCAACACTGATGTCACTGCTTCCAAGTTGTGTTGGGATTCCACTGACTGGCCTGTTCAATCCAACTCGACTATCACTCCTAATGGCCGGATTAAAGCGGCTGGTTGCTATCCTAGAGCCAGTGTTTGGAAAAATGTGTCTTAATCTGCCATTACGATCATTCTGGCCTGTATTGCTGCTGTTATTGCTGCCAAGCTTGCTTGTGTCTGCATTGGTAAATCCATACTGGTTTATCCTTGCATTATTCATGCTATCCCCTGATCTACTGTAAGGACCACTGCGGGGCTCATTGCTATTGCTCCAACCTCTTCCTCCAACCCAGCCACTCAGTCCATGGTTAGGAGCCTCCACTTTCAAGCCCACCACCATGCTCCTCTCCCCGGCTGGGTTGCTTGCTCGACATGTATAGTTTCCTGTGTCGATCTTTTGAGCCAGACGAACCTCCAGAGTTCCGTCTGAATTGGCGACAACCCGCTCAGAATACAACACTGATCCGAAACGTCGTGGGATGACACGGCCTGTTGGGGAAAACCATGTCACTGTTGGAGCAGGAACTCCTGTAGCCTGGCAGCGAATTGTGGCGGTTACGCCCTGACGTACTTTGATGACATGGTGGCTTCTGAATTCAGGGAAGTTTGGTGGAGTTGTCATGACCTTTATTTTGACCTGAAAAGATTGAATTTGTATGAAGAAATTTATTACTTCATTATTTTGTACTCTTTTTTCGTGTTTATTGTGAATCAAAGGACTTTTTATTATAGGATAATATCCCAACATTTAGTATATATAAAACCCTTCATTAAAAAAAAATATGGAAGTCTGAGAAACAGTTTTTCTTACCTGCATGGTATCTTGACCTCCTTGATTCTCAGCATAACACGTGTAGTCTCCCTCTTCTCCCATACCCACTGCTGGAACCAGTAACGTCCCATTTTCAAACACAGTTAACCTCCCTGCTCGCCCGCCTCTGTCTTCCCCCTGCAACACGCTGTTGACCATGGTTCCATCTGGTAGGCTCCAACGGACTGCTGGTTCAGGCAGTCCTGATGCCTGGCAGTCCACCTGCAGGGAACGGGGTCGTTATTGCTATCGTTGAGAAGTTTTTAAAAGGTTAGCTTTTGAGTAATAATATATTCTCTTTGTAATAAAGAGTGATGCATACTGTTTTAAGGCTGTATTTAGGCCCTACACAAAATTAAACTCACAGTAGAAAACACTGCTAAGCAACACAGATTGCAATTAAAGCTCATTAACGTTACAATAAAAATACGAAAATTAAGAGCATTGTAGTCTTCTTTCACCCCGCTTCACATAGTTTCCCTTAACCGTTAAATATTTGAAGGAGTATCCCCTCAGGGCCACTGATTCATAACCTGACAGGTTGTTCTTTTCTTTTTGAGTCCAAATAATATGGAGCACCTTTTTGATGAAAAAAAACCAACCAAAGACAGCTTGAAGCTGTAGAAATGTTTTGCACCACGCCCAGCGATAGAAGACACCCATCACACATCACTGTCTACACACAAAATAAGGATCGAAAGGTTCAACTGGCTTTTAAGTTTTAGGCATTAATTGGTTCAAGTTTCTAAAAGAGGTGTGTGATATACTGTATGATTGCTGTTAATAATTGCTTTTTGGTTTATTAACTAAACATCATTACTGGGAGCAATGCAGAAAAAACGATTCAACTTTTTTTCTTTATCTCACCTTCAGTGGCTTTCCCAATGACACCACGTGAGTGAGTGGCTGCTTCGGCTCGATCGTGGCAGGCTTGGTGGCCACAGAGACACGCAAGAGGCGATAATCATCTGAGACCTTGTTCCGCGCGATACAGAGATAGTCTCCAGCATCCTTCTCTGTTACTCTCTGGACTGACAGGGTGCCATTAGTGTGCACCTTCAGACGTCGGTCAAAACTGTAATTACAATTTGAACAAACACACACACAAATCACAAGTATACACTTGAGACATGATACTAGCAGAATTGCCAGAAGATATAATCGTACAACCAACACAATTTAAGTGGTCACGTTTTTTTCTCCCACGTACCTAAAGTGCATGTCCACCAGTTTCCTGTTGGGGGTCCTCCAAATGATAATGGGTGATGGGTTGCCAGTAACAGAGCAGTGGAGCTGCAAATAAAAACCATATTGGACAGTAGTAATGTAGGGTGATGTGGAGACTATATGGGCTTTACTGAAAGGGGAGATGGGTGAGGGATGCAAAGAAGCTGAGGCTCTGCTTTTGTAAGAGGACGAAGAGGAAGTCATTATTGTGTTGTTTACAATGCTGGGAGACACTTTGGTGTTATTCGTAGACACTGTGGAGAGTGGGGAGAGAGAGGAGAGCTTTGCTTTTTTGGTGTTGGTCAAGTATGTGGGGGAAGAAGTTTTATTTGTTACAGGAAATAAGTTAGTAGAATTGGGTTGGTGAGGGTAAGAAGATGAGCGAGAAGAACTCGGGGTGAGCGTCATGGTCCTGGCTCTTTCAAAGAGCGATGGAGCGGAGAGTCTAGCGGAGTTGAATGGATTTGATGGGTGGCTAGGGATGGACAGAGTTCTGTCATGATGAGGTGAAGTTAAAGGGGGGTTGTTTAGTCTCCTTTCTCCTTCTGCTCCCCTTTCAATGTCTAGCCTCACTGTTCTCTTATCGGCTCCAACAGCATTACTTGCTGTGCACTCGTAATTCCCTGAGTCCTTTGGTCCAACTCCTCGAATATGTAGTGTCCCATTGGACAAGACAAAAAGGTTGCCATGGAGAAACTGGGATGGGCGGACCAGAGTCCCATCTGGGATTCGCCAGCGCAGAGTTGGTGGCGGGGCACCTCGGGCAGAGCAGTGAGCATAAACAGGCCTTCCTGGAAACAAGAACAGGTGTTCCTCTCTGGGTTGCTGTATCACCGGGGGCAGTGAGGACACATGAACACGGACAGAGGCACTGGTAGCACCTGCTGAGTTCGAGGCCACGCAGCGATACACTCCGCTGTCACTCGGTAAAGTTACTGGGATGTGGAGGGTTCCATTTTTGTCCATAGTAATGCGACTGGTGGAGGCAGCAGTGGAGGTCAAGACAGAACGATCTGGAAGAACCCAAGAGAGCAGGGGGCTGGGAACACCATCCGCCTGGCACTCCAAGTGCACCTCTCCACCCAGATGAATGGTAGCTTCTTTGTAGCTGGCCAGCTGCATCCGAGGGGGGCGGGTCCATACTTCAAGGGTTGTTAGCAATCTATCATGCAAGAGTAAAGCACGCACAAACTCAATACATGAACACATGAACATTTAGGGGTAACCCAAAGGTATGCATACATAATTTGAACATGAATCCATGAAACACGGCCTTGAAAAACAAAATATTCGAGTTAAACACACATAGTGGTATCGGCATTTCAAAACAATGTCATATAGAGTCATTTGCATGTGATTATTGACAGGTCTGCTTGCATTCTTTATATATATCTATATATATAGATATATATATATAATACTCAGAAATTAAATTGCAGTTTGCCATCGGCCTGTGTAATTAATACAATAGTTTTTGCCCTGGTAATCAGAACTAAATGGTATATGTTGCATTAATATTCTGGTGTCAGTAACCTCACCTGTCACGACCAATAAAGCTGTGGGCACTGCAGATATACGTGCCCCTGTCCTGTAGCTGAACATTGTGGATAACAAGGGTGCCATTTGGCAAGACCTCAAAACGTTGAGCCCTGGAGTTGATTGACATCACCGCTCCTGAGAGAGAGAGAGAGAGACAGACAGACAGACAGACAGACAGCAAGAGAGAGCAGCAGTGAGGAGACAAATTGGGGAAGAAAATTAGACACAAATACAGTAAGAGACAGAGGAAAGGAGGATCGGGGATATGCCGAGTGAAACAGCATGTAATAAAACCAGTGATGCAGTGCACAAAATGTTCCATTACTTTCTTGAAATATGTCTTTCCCACATGGCAAGCAGGAGAAAAGCCTATTGTGTGCAAGCGAGTGCGTAATACTGGGTGTTAATGGGTCATTTCATATTTATTTAGTTATAGTACATACTAAAACTGAGGCTAATTTTCCTTCCACATCTATGACCTCAGGATGTAAACACAAACCGTTACTTATTCTGTTTTTAAAGGTGCAGTCTGTACTTTTTAACAGTATGAATTAATTATTTTCACATGAATAATGCCTCAATGTGGACATTAAACGTTAATATAAAGTGAAGATAAAAACGTAAACCTGAATGATACATTAATGAATTTAATGATGTTTTGTTTCTAAGATGTGTGTATGCTGGAAAAAAAGGACAATGCACTGTGTGTACCTGTGGCGACCTTCGTCCATGTGATTGAGGGCTTTGGCTCTCCTTGAGCTTCACAAGCCAGCCTAGCAGTGCTCTCTGCTGGGAACGACGCTGTCCTGATGTGTGGGTCTGCAAACCTCGGTCTGGATCTTACTACTGGGGCCTATGGAAATTATTTTATAAAGAGATCATCATGGCATAGTAATGGATACTAAATTAAATTTTTTTTAAGAAATGGAAACCAAATTAATAACAACAAAAGTGGAAAAACGACATTACTACCACAATGTAATTAATAGATAATTTGGCCAAGTGTTGACTGTATGAATCAATACCAAACCAAAACAATACATTAATCAATGTTTAGTTAAGAGGGAAAGGAGACCCTCCCCAATTTGTCATCAGTAACTAAAAGCTTTATTCAAAAAAGCTATCAAGCTTTAAAACAGAGGGTAAAATTAATATGTGAATATAAAACTTTTTGAAAACAGGAATGATCTTTAAACATTGTTCAGGTGGTTCACAAATACAATACTGTAATCCTATATTCTGAATAATTTGGGATAGACCCAGTGGTTTGGTCGATTAAGGCTTGTCAAAAGAGCTCTGGAAATGATTTAACAATTCATTATCTCCAATCCCTTTGAATTAGGGTCTCTAAACACATAATGTTGCTGATTATGGAACATGTGTTTTTCATCTCTTCTTTAGATCTGGCAGGGACTCTGGTAAAGCTCAGGAAAACCCATGAAATTCAAAAATTGTTCTAAACATCCCTTGGTTAAATAGCAGGTCATGTGGATAAAGATTACGGTAGACTATTTTCAGATATATTGTGCATTTCTCTTTTGCCCAAGGGCTTGCACAGTAGGCTGTAGTTTGTGTGTGTGTGTGTGTGTGTGTGTGTGTGTGTGTGTGTGTGTGTGTGTGTGTGTGTGTGTGTGTGTGTGTGTGTGTGTGTGTGTGTGTGTGTGTGTGTGTGTGTGTGTGTGTGTGTGTGTGTGTGTGTGTGTGTGTGTGTGTGTGTGTGTGTGTGTGTGTGTATGTATGTGTGTAGGGGTGCAAGTTCATGCGGATGTGTGTGCTATTTCTTTCTGGACCAGCACTCACTTAGGAAATACATCTTAATTTGAGTTCCACAGCTGACAACAAAGACAATATTTTTATATAAGGTATATGAACCGCATAATACATTTAAGAGTGCACTTAAATAATTACTAATTGAATGATTGGCTGAAAGCAAGGAGCAGGAAAATGGGGAAACATTACAGAAATTAGCAATTAAATTAACAAATGAGAATAAATCGTTGCACTAACGTGGCTCTTACTTCGATATGCTTGTTTCAAGATCCATGTCGGGTCAAATAATCCACGAAATAGCAATAGAGTGTTATATAAATTAATTTGAACTCACCACAGGGGCGGCAGCGAGTGATGGCGAGGGGACCCAGTGTGGCCTGCTGCCATGTGAATCAGGAATAGAATTGGCAGCAGGGTTCTTCCTCTCAGTAGAAGGTCGACTTTGGTTTGGAACCCCAGAAACGGGCCTCCTTTTGGGGTCAACATGGACAACGCTCGGCCTCTCTCTGGATGATGCTGTGCTACTTGTTGATGTCATTATTGTTGTTGTCGTAGTAGTAGGTGATGTACTCGGTATAGCTACCTTTGCGGTAGTTGAAGGAGTTTTGGTTGAGATGGCAAATCTAGTCCTACTCATAGGTGAAGTAGTTGTACTAGTACTAGTCATAGTAGTGGAAGTGGGGTTGCGAATTGTATGAATAGATTTGAATAAGATTGTAGTACTTGTAGAGGTAGTTGTAGTAGTAAAAGAAGTAGCAGAAGATCTAATTGAGGAAGTAGTCGTGGAAGTGGGAGTAGTAGATGTAACAAAAGGAGTTATGGTAGTAGTAGTTGTAGTAGAAGTAGAGGTAGGAGTAGCTGTAGTACTTTTGGTTGTGCTGGGTGTTGGGATAATAATGGCAGTTGTAATAGGCATGATGGGAGTAATAGAAGGGGTTGTTGGGATGTTTGCAGTAGTTGTTGTGCTGGGGACTGGAGATGAAGTAATGGAGGAAGAAGTGGGTAGAAGAGAGGTGGAGGACTGGGATTCATATGGTACACCCAACACATTCATCCACAGCTCTTCAATGTGTTTGCTTGGGGGTCCATCAACATGTTTACCTAAGGCGGTGTGTGTTTCTGTGTGTCTCTGTATGTCATGTGAATATGTCCTGGTGTGTGTGTGTGGCTCATCTGTCTGTGCGATTGCAGTATCCAAGTGAGTGGGTTCTGTTGTTGCGGGGTTGAAAAGAGTGGACCCTGCAGTGTCTGGGTTGTTGGCTGAATGAGTCACCATGTCTATATGTAACTTTGTGGGGGATAATGAGGTTCTTGCAGAGGAAGATGGAGTCAATGTGGGGGAGTCAGATTTTAAAGTGGAGATAGTATCAGTGTTAGAATTAGGGGGAGACAGAATATACAGTGCCACATCATTTGGAGTTGTGGACGCCAGCAACAACATATTCATTTGATCTGTGGTAGTGTCAGGTGTTGCAGCGTGTGACCTTGGGTTGGTAGCAACAGGGGGAGGTTGGGGTGGGGTCAATGGGCGCCCCCTGGGCCTGTTGATGATTCGACTTTGCTGTCCGATTCTCCTGCGAGAATTCCAAGGCCTTTGAGGCCGAGAGTTTGGTACCAAATTAGGGAATAGTCCCTGTGGGGGGCTTTGAGGCCTGGTCTTAGATGGTTTAGTGATTGCTTCTGGCTCACCTCCTTCACCTGGTTCTGGGACAATTTCATTTGTTCCTGAGATCGGCTTATATGTGACCAGTTCTTCCTGTGTCTCTGGGATTGTCACTGTCTCTGTCTGTGGAATTACTTTCTCTGTCCCTCCCTCTGTCTCGTTTTCACTATCTGTTTGTGTTTCTATTGACCCCTCTGCCCCTTTATTTATCTCTGTCTCTATTTCGGTGTCTGTGTTTGTCTCTGTGTGTTTTTGTATTTCTGTTTGAAAGGGATGATTGTGCTGTAAACCTTCCTCTTCTAGATCAGTGTCATCAACCGATGACCCTTCAGTTTCTGCTTCCCCATCTGCTGTCTTAGTTCTACCTCTTTCTGTAATATGATGTCCCTCGTGTCCTCCTGTGTCTCCACTTTTGCCTCCTCCCTGTGGTTCAGTCGTGGGCTTTTCTACTTCGATGGGCTGGCTGTTATTAGTATGAACAGTCTTTTGTCGTATCTTAGCAAGGAGGTCAGCCCACTTCTGAGGGTCTATCCTTTGTTTGTTTGTGGTAAATCTATGTCTGTTCTCGAAGCGGTTTCTTCTCTGGTCATTGGATGATAAAGGCCCTCCTCCTTTTCTCAGGGGGCCATCCCTCCTCAGTCCAGGTCTTCTGGGTGTTCCAATGGGATAACGTCTATTTGTGGGTGGTTGGAGAGGTCTTAGGTGCTTCCTATTGCCAAAAATACGTTTCTCTTCTTCTTCCTTTTCATCCCCTGATCCTTCCTCCACGAGTAATGGAGCGCGTATCTTGGTTGACCTGCCTGCGGCTGACTGTGGCCCTGTGGGAAATAAAATCCTAAGTGGAAGGAGGTGCTGTGAGTTTAACTCCAGCTGCATAGACAGAGAGTCACTTCCGTACTGGTTGACAGCAATGCAGCGGTAATGACCAGCATTCCTCGGAGCCAGGTCAGGCAGAGACAGACTTCCATTTGATTGTATAGTGAGCCCACTTGATACAGAAAACCCCTGCCTTACTATGTTTCCATCTGGTAACACCCAATTCATATGAGGTGCTGGTGAACTAGATGCATTGCAGGACAAACTGATGGGCTCCCCAATGTTTCCGGTGACAGGAGGTCCCACTTGCTCACCTGAAGGCGGTACAGACGACCCCTCCACTGCCAGGTGCAGGGGGAGAACATCTACATCCTTGCCTGCCCTGGCTATGCAGTAGTACATTCCTGAATCTGAGAGCTGTACTTTGTGTAGAAGTAATCCAGAGGCTGAAGCCTGGAGTTTACCATCTAGACTGCTGGAGGGGGATAACAGCATGGATCCATCTGGGAGAACCCACCGTACTTTGGGGTTACCAGAACTTAAAACAGAACATGATAGCTCCACCTTACTGCCTGCTATTGCAGCCAGGGCCATGGTGGTATGATTAGTTGAAATAAGCACCCATGGGTGAGAGCGAGAGGCGGATGTTGAGGGATTAGAAGCAGGGTCCGGATGAGCGGCGACCCTTGTTGAGTATATAAGTTTGACTTTGTGTCCGTTAGACTGCGCTCTGTTTAGCTGAATGCTAATGGATGGCTGTAGCAGCCACTGAGGTCTGACTTTCACGGAAGCTTCGACTCCAGTGTAATAATGTCCATCTGTCTCTGCTGCCTGCCTATAGTGGTAGGCCAACGCCGGGGCTTTACTCAGCATGATCTCCCTCTCCAGGCGAACCGCAGTCTCACTGTAGTAAGCAAGAATCCTCCAAAGATTTTCATAGCTCTGTTTCTCCACAGGGCACTCCAGAGAGAGTGACAGAGCAAGGGGGAGAGGAGAATAGGAGGAAAGAGAGAGATCTGGAGGGGGAGCAATATCCTGGAACTCAGAAGAGTGAGTGATGTTGCATCCCAGATCGACACTGTTGCCCTGTTGATCAGACAGACTCAGAGAGGCAGTGCCTAAAGACTCTTGGAAGGTTTCCCTTGTTTGGATTTCACTGAGTTCTTTCTCCAAAGGTGTGTCTCTTCCGGGGTATTGGATAACAGGTAAGGTGCATGCTAGTGCCGTCTGGTTAATCAAGCCCTGACCTTGGAGGGAATTGGGCGAGGCACAGATCGGACACTGAGGGCCGCTGGAACATGTCATTAAGCCTAATTGAAAGAGAGGGGGAGAGAACATTATGTCGTAAATGACATCCGCAGCATTAGCCTATATTTCATTTATCTGCACACATCAATGCTGTCAGCATAGATTAGTCACGGCAGGTAAAATCTGGCATATCGATGAGACACATTTCATGGTCCAGCCCTCTTTTACATCTCAATAACAGTCACAAGGCCAATTGGATGAAATTAAGGAAAACAAAGTGTGTGATGAAAAGCAGGTGCAGAGATGTCAGAGGTATCAAGATAATGAAACCATATATGTTATAAAGTTCATTTTTCTCAATCTATCATCTGTCTGGGTCTGCCATGGTATAGTACAGCATTTAGACTGCTGCTGCTTATTGACTTGAATTCTTAACAAATGAGTTTTCTGTTAATCCATTCCCATTGCTCCTTCCTACCGTATCTCCTAATCTATTTATTCTCCTTTAGTCACTCAAGGAATATATATTTTGTATTCCCCACCACATTTGTGCGTCATTTTCTGAATGAATATGGTTCAGAGGCACAATCAATGACCTCCATAACACATTTACACAGTGAAAACTAATAATATTTCAGACGTGACAGTTACCTGGATGAGCCAGTCTCCAAGTGAGAAACCAGGTCATACTACAGTCACAACTCCATGGATTAGCCTGCAGCGCAAGAGTCTCCAACAGAGGTGCTGTCGCTAAGGTCTCTCTGGGGAGAGAGGTTAGGCTGTTGTTGGACAGGTCTAGTTGTCTAGAAGAGGGGGAAACGGAGCAGAGAATAGAATTAGGTGACAGAGGGAGGGGGGAACACCAAGTTGTAATCAAAGTTAGAAAGGAATGGATGAAAGAATGGGAGTGGGCAGTGAGAGGTGAGAGGTTAGGGGTAAGAATTTCATTTATCATCTCTTATAATTTCCATCATCATCTTCATGTTCAGACCCACATTATTCCTCTGCAGTATTTATACAAATGGATCTAAAAAGGTTAAAGAGGCAATGCTGTAGCTTTAGTGTTTGAGGTGTATTTGTCTAAATACCAATAACCAGCAATATAAGTGTGACCCTTTTCATCAGACTATTAGTTTTCTTTGAGAAATGTTTAAACATATTATAACAATGATTATTATTTGATGTGCTTTAAGTGTTAAAGCTCACCTGAGGGTAGAGAAGTAATATGTATTCAGTAGGGAAAGTGTGCACAGACTGTGAGGGTGCAGCTGATGCAGCCTGTTCCCTTGCAGACGCAGCACCCGGAGGCTCGTCAGCTGGAGCAGGGCCCGGGGGTGGATGTGCTGGAGGAGGTTGTGATCCAAGTACAGACGGAGCAGTGAGGTCAGGCCAGAGAAGGTCAAAGATGAAGAGATCTCTCTCAGCTTGTTATAACTCAGCTTTAGTATCTGTGGGAAGGGGGAGAAAATAGAGTGAGCAAAAGCAATGAAGGATGAAAGGAGTAATCAAATAAGAAGCATCAAAGCTGACTAAGAAACCAAGTCGTTGGGATGAGCATGAGTGTCACTAGACACAATGATTGTAAATTTAACTCATGACAAATGATGTGAGGGGAATTGAAATTAGGATGAAGGATTTAAAAACTAATTGAAAGCTAAAATTGACTGAATGCAATCTGTCTACATTTTAAATGAAGAAGTCTGTGCAGGAATCACTTCCACCGGCTCTTCACCTCACATGTCAAATTGAGACAATAGCCCAGAGCACATAGCCTGAACATATTTCAATGATGGGAGATTATGGATTCAGAATTTATGTTCGAGCACTGGGTGTCTTCAACTTTTCAAATATGGAAATTAACCCTTTATCCTCAGCAGAATACTCAAAGGGATCCATTGCTAGTCTAGTCAAGTGTGGAGAACCCATCCTGTTTTTAGAAGTCATGTCAAGAAAACCATGTTGTGGAATTGTGTTTCTGTGAAAATTATGATAAATCTTCTCTGCAGGGAGGCGATTTAGGCAGACTTTGGCAGAGCTCCAGCTGCTTCCGGATCTAAAATGTGAAGATGTCTGCGTATGGATATATATGGATCCTATTATCACACAATGGCAGATATATCAGCATCTGCCTGTGAGATGAAGGGAACAATTGCTTGTTGAGTAATATCACCCCACGGACTGCGAACTCTGTCCCTAGGATGCTGTCCAGTATTTCCCGTCACTGAGCAGTGAAAAGAATGACTGCACATCAATTATGCATTAGTTATGATATTAGATATTTGAACAATGTGCTTGATAATGTGAACAAAATCATACAAACTGTTATATTAATTTGCATACTGTCTTCCCCGATGAAATGTAACATTTATATTTGTATGAATCAATGTGTATCAACAGTATGACTGCAAGATTTAGGCATATTTATCAATGTAGGGACCGCTCTTAGTTGTACTATTTTGACAAATGCTATATATCTTGATAATGCCTGCATTATTCATGGTGCTAAAAATTTAAATTGGTTCCGTCAGCCGTTTATTATACTCATCTCTCTTAATTAGGGAGCTATGTAGGCTATTAAATATAAGTACCACACACAAAGAAAGAAAGTTTAAGAGCTGAGCTTTCTTTAACAAGGGACCTTTGGAATAGTGCAGGAGCCTCTGTTTGACACCCCTGCTGGAGAGGGAATAAAGTACCCTTTATGGAGACTGAGTTCAAATTTGATTTTCACAACTGTGCACTGCAGAAAAAGAGTATCAAAAGAATCAAAGATTTATTATTTGAGAAGACGATGATTTATTTTCCCTAGTAACCGTCATATGTTTTGTAATCCAGTATTAATAGTTTAGTTTGGCACCGAGCATTTCAGGACACCTGTTGTTGTTGCTCTTCTTTCTGTTTACCTGTAGTGATTTCAGATCTCTGAATGCTGCATCTGGGAGATGGTGGAGGTTATTACTGTGGAGCATCAGAAGCTCCACCTTCTTCAGCCCAGCCAGAGAACTGTCATGGATCCTGCTGATGCTGTTGAACCTGAGACGTCAGGAAGTCAACAAATACTATTATTTCCATATTAGCACATTAATTAAGTTCAGCTTGACACCTGGATCCCATCTCTGTGTTTGCTATGTAAATAAAAGCACTTTATTATTGTAAGCACATCCATCATTTGTGTTTGTGCTTAAATGCATTCCCTTACCCTAAATTTATGCGGCGTGTGTACAGAGGCAAGCCAGAAGGTACGGTAAGCAGGGAGCGAAATGTACAGTGGACTTCGTTGGCCTGGTAACAGTTGCAGCTCCTGGGACAGGCCTGCCCCTTCTGCGCTGCAAGTGTCAGCACCAGGAGAGTCAGCGGCACACACACACTCCAGTCCATCTTTACTCCACAAGAGGAGAAGCAACGCTGGGATTATCTCTGCCAAAGAGGAAAAATATCAAGACTGATGGAGGGCAGTAAAGTACACCACAGTGACATCTCACAATCCAGATGAGAGCTTTGCTCTCTCCTTCTCTCTTTTCTCTCTCTCTCTCCCTCACACACACAGTTACTGTATATTCAAACAGCCCCAAAACAAAGGTATTTGCAATATGTAGCCTACAACACATGACACTTTCAACCCTCGAGACACATTGACACATTGCATTTGTCTGAAACAAAATAGACCTCTGGGCTATCATGTGGGTCTGTGTGCCAAGTAGGAGAATGATATATTTCACCACATAGCCTACTTTTGTTTTTTTTAAGTGCAGGAGGATTCAATAAGAGTAAAGGAAATACATCAAATCAGCCCCCTCTTTCTCTCTCTCTCTCGCTCTCTCTCTCTCTTTCTCTCTCTCTCGCTCTCTCTCTCTCGCTCCCTCTCTCTCTCTCTCTCGCTCTCTCTCTCTTATGTCTAATCTGACACAAGCAAACAAATGCACTTAAACCAATTCGAATTCATCAAACTAACTGCAATAGCTTTTAGAGGGTTTTTCCAATTTGAGACTGAAATGAAAGTAAATCAGGCACTGTTGCAAGAAGCATTTGTGATTCATAGATTACTGTAATGCATAGCCATGGTTGATACGATTAGAGCATACCTTTAAATCCTCCGGAGTTACTTCCCAGAAGTATTCATTTTGTCCATCAAATACTGGTTTTAATCCAACTGCACGTTTCGGAAATGACATAGGCAATGAACCAGTTCATTGGCCAATAAACTCGGAGATTTTTGAAGTGAGAAAGTCACTTTGGTCAACTCCGTACAACAAGAAAATCCTCAAGGTAACACCCAACAGGTCCTCTCGTGCGTCTCGTGGAAAGAAAAGTAGCGCTGGAAGCGGCCGGCTGGCTAACGGCAAAGGCGTCTGGCGCTGTGTGTGCGCGCATTTGTGTGGATGACAGGGGATGTGTGCGTGTTTGTGTTTAAGCTTCGGAAAAGGGTCTGGACTGAAGTGAACTTTGAGTGACGCTCAGGCTGAGGGGTTTGTCCAAGGAGGGGCTTTCTGGAAACACGGGGGTAACAAGTAAGTGCGCTTCTCAGATGTGTTTACGCTGCTTGTTGGCCAAAGACGTGGATCTCTTCCTGACGAGCTGCAGCTCCTTGTACCCTGCCTCACTTGCCACACAACGCACTGCATAACTTCTCTGCTCACTCCATCTATTTTCAGACCTAATTATGTAAATAGGTAGGCCTATGCTTCTCGATAGATTCACCTCATCAGTGCCTTTTTTTCTTACATTTAGCCAAGCTACAACATCTTAGGATGAGTTTCTTCCACCAGACTCCCACCTTCTCATGTGTTTTGTGAACAGCATATCACTTGTTAATTAATTTAATTGTTCCATAATAAATGATCTGTAAAGTTGTTGTTTCTTCAAATGTCCTTTATAAATGGTCCCAAACCTTCTGAAGGAAACAACACCAAAAGGTTTGGGCCAATGCAACGTGTTTTTTGTATCTTTAAGAGATCCAGCTATGTCCATTGAATGCCCATCTGACACTATTAAGTTGTGGGTGAGTGTGACAGACAATGAACAAATACTCGATGTAGTGTTTCTGTAGATTCCCCCAATGTAACTCCAGACAGCTCTCCTGAAATTTGGGTGAGGGCAACTAAACAAGTGACTGTCTCTTTCATGTGATCTCAACTTTTCAGGCGACTCATCATGATCACACCTCCTCCTGAGAGGACTTAAATGAAGGGACAACAAAAATAGACTGAGGCTCTTCAGCTGTTGTCTTCTGTAAGCACATCCCCCCCCCCCCCCCCCACCATCCTTGAATGGTACTTATGGTACTTTTGTAGTTCGACTATGTTGAGGAAATGTTACTTCCTGTATTCTTGTTGTTCTTAGCTTGTTTGTACTCTAGGTTGAAATGCACTTATTGTAAGTCGCTTTGGATAAAAGCGTCTGCTAAATGACATGTAATGTAATGTAATGTCCGCCTTTGTATGTATGAGTGTGTGTGTGTGTAGGTGTGTGTGTGTGTGTGTGTGTGTGCATGCTTGCGCACATGATTGCTCATTTGCGTGCATGCGTGCGTGTGTGCGTGTGTGTGTGTGTGTGTGTGTGTTGGAGGTCCCTTCCACATGGTTTAGATATAAGTTATTAACATCCACATTAAGTTTCATATACAGTTTAGGTCTGTTGACATGGGGGCAGCCATGCGAGAAAGCAGCAGCAGATGTCAGAATAGGGTCACCACTGAATTCTCACATCAGCCGCCTGAATAATGGATTGTGAAAGTAATCTTAAATGACGGTTTATCCCCGGATCTCCACCAACCTATAATCCATGTCACTGGAGGCGATGTTGGGGCATAACAGTTTGCAAGCTGCACTGATTTCCTGTGCTTGTGATATGGCTGTGATAAGCATTAGGCCCAATCCCAACTCACTTTGTGACAATATCATCCCTGTATTGGAATGCATTGTAACATAATACATGAATCAGTGTATGTCTGCCTGGAAGGAAAGTAAGAAACCAAGACATAATGTAATAGCAATGGCACTTTGGGGGAGTTGACCGACTGAATTAATGATTGAAGGGAGACAGAAGAAAGGGAGAAAGAAAATGAAGCAAAAGGCATTACTGCCTGTTGTTGACTTATCTTATAGACAGAGATGCTGATTGTTGTATTAAATAATTAATTAATCAATGAATCAAGTAGTGAAATGCTAACTGCCTTACAGTCCAAAATAATTACATACAGGCGTTCTATCTCAGACACTCTCCAACTGAGACTTTAAAAAGTAGGTTGGTCATCTCTCTATATTTTTGTCTTTGGTGTTTGGTGCTATCTAGGTCAACCAATGGAATGCTTAGTCATGAATTCAGGAAGTAAATAACTCGGTGCCACGAACCAGCCCAGACCAGCTTGCCGATACATAATTTCAAATCATGTGCATTATGTATTCTTTTTGATCTGCCTTTGATGTGTGGATAAACTTTCTCTGAAGTCCTCGCTAAAAAAATCATTGATTTTATTAAGTTATGTTGGTCTCCCAGCTCTGATATTCACATTATTGGACTTGACTGCAAAATGTGTTTGGACTTTTCTCTCATTGCAGTACATTTTTTATCTCTACTCAATGTTTCAAAAAATCTCTGAGTGATACAAAATAGTGGAGAGAGAAGAAGGAATTTGTATTTGTTCAAAGGTGATCTATGGGTACATTTAACTGGATGAAAAACAATCATCATTATGTAATAAATGTCAAATCTAGTTCATGCATTTTTTAGTTCACATGTTGCACCTTGCAACAAAAGAAAAAAAGTAAGAACAAATAGAAAATAGTATTACAAACATACCCACTGTCTATCAAAGTCATTCCAAAAACTGAAAACAGGAATAGAGGGATCAGAAAGGGCAAGAAGCCAAGAGCTATCCATAGAAAAAAAACTAGACCTTTAATTACTTGTGCATGACCTCATGGCTCCATGCCGGTTGAGGCTGTGGGCTCATAAAGTGCTTGGAGTCCAGAACAAGCACTTTCATTGAAATCAGCATTCGTACATATGCAAAATGGATATATCAAATATGAAGAAAGCATTAGTTTGATGCCTGGCACAAGATGTTATTTCAATTCAAGCAGCTCAGTTTGTAGGAATGTTACAAATACATAACCAAGTATAATTCCACCTGAATTACCTTTTATTAATTAAATAACAAGAACAAATTTAATTTTATGCTAGAATAAAAAATCCCAATTATCTTTGTGTTGAGGGAACCAGTGCAATGCTTACCCAATCCCCCTTGCAGCACTCTATATCCGATGGTAACTGACGCATATGCGTTGTCATATTTAGTTCCTCAAAGCACTTGGACAGGTTAGGGAAGAATCATGGCGTTCAAATATTGAAAAAGTCAACTGGTGGCATGTTTACTTTATTGACTCTTTACCCTGAGATGACAATCTTTGTCAATCTTTCTTTACCAGGCAATAATTATTCTCAATGTAATCGAATGTTAATTATATTCCATAAATCCACCCTGGCTAACTCTGTCAAAGTCTTTTATTATTCATGGTTTTCATGACAGCTAACCTTCCTGAAGTCTGACTTTGAAGGAGTGCTCTCTCAGAGCCTGAGGGCCACACTGGGGCACCAGGACCAGGACCTTGGGGTCTATTATTGATTTGAAGTTCCAGCACTCCATGAGGTCAAGGCTTGCCTTGCCAATGAGAGCCTGGAGCTTAGGGGACCATGACAGGGGATCGACTGGACAGATGGTTGGATGGTCACAATTACCTTTTATTTTATTTTCCAACATGTAAGCTTTACTCTCAGTGGGAAAGTTATTTGCGATGGCAACGTGGTCATAGTCTCACTGTAGAAACTATACTAAGCTAACAGAACTTCCCTTTTGACCTTACTTCTGCCCGGTTTTATGGTACTAAAATAAATATATTTAATAGATTTAAGTTTGATCAGTTTGTTCTAAGAATGAGTGTTGGGGTCTACAAAGAGAGAGTGTCCTAAAAACCCGAAACCAAATATATGACACATACTGTATATTAGTATAAACTGCCAGAATTTACACAACAGAGTATTCAGTTTTCATTTGAATGATGGTCAGTTGTGTCTGGACACTGGCAAGCAGTGTATAGTCTTCATACAGTGCTGCAGCCATACAAGGAGATACATATGCAGTCACTGGTCATGGTCTGAGGGTCATATGGGGGTTATCAATAAACTATCACAGGTCTGATCCTCATTGTACTGTGTAGTCATGCAGTATGTGGATTGTCCAACATCCATATATTGTACACTATTTGAAGCTCTGGATATTCTATCATTGAATACAAATAATTTTTAAATATTAAGTTAATCTATTTCAATGGCAAGAATCCCAGAAAAAGTATATATATACCAGACCAAGTGGCTTCAGATAAACACTTTAGCATGCGGTACTGATTCTACTATAAACTAAATGTGAAGTGGGCATTCACAAACAGCAGGTTATTTGTTTTCTGGAGGAATTTAAATCAGCTACCGTCAAGTAATTTTATTAGTGTTATTACCCATAACTAACGTGACCCTCAACTGTAAGTGTACATACTGGCAGCGTGGCTTTGCAGTTAGAAATGTGTTACCAAAAGATGAACGTGTGCAAACATTCATCCTATAGAGGTGCTTTTTTTAGCATTACCTGTCTGTCTCTATCAGATATTTAGTATATGTAAGACTAACAGGAAGAATTACCACTTTGGTGGACAGCAGCTATTTATGTGAGAACATAAAATGCAGGATCCAAGTGCTTAAAGGAGAGAGGGATCACTCAGGAGATGCACGGATATAGCCAACAGATCCCTGTTGTGTTTTCTTGAATGGCACACAGAGCTTGTTTGAGTAAATCGCACACATGGACGGCAGAGAAATCCCCTGAGCGTTTGACCCTCAGGGCAGAGGAGAGAGAGGAGGAAAAAGACTGAGCAGTTTAAGAAAAAGGTTAAGAGGGGTCCATCAGTGAGCTGGAGGTCTATTATCTGCAGATGTAGCCATTATATTGTCACCCGAAGGCAACAGTAAATTGCTGTTAAAAAAACTAACTATTACAAATATTTGAATTTTTTTTAAACAGAAAACATGAGAAAAGATTTGGAAGTCAGTTATTTTCCAGTTTTTATTAGAATTATCCTATTCAGTTGTGCATTTGAGCAAGTGTAAATAAAAAGGGTTAAGAGTTTGATTTCCCATGGGACCACCCGTGCTGAGGCAAATCAATCACAGCTCTGTTGTTGCGGATGAGCAAAGAATGGCCTTCAAATGTTATAAATTAGACCTAGGACTCATAACAAGAGTATTTATGTTTTTGGTCATGTCCTCATGTCCTTGGAGCTTTATGCAGGCTCTGACTTCAGGATCAATAGAAGCAATAGATCAAATCAAGAGTAGGCAGGAGAAAATGGGGGGAAGAGAGAGATATGGACATGGGTAGAAATATGGAGGGAGTTATAACAAAAAGGCGACCCAGGCCTGGTTAAAGTAAACTCAGTAAAGGAAGGAGAGAGCTGATGAAGAGCAGAGACAGAGGGGTAGGGGGTTGACACCTATTGAGGAAGTTAAATAGTGAGTGTGGTCAAGAGAGGTGGGGGCTGCTGTTTGGGGATTCTGGAGGCATGGCGTCTGGTAGCCTGCGGTCCTTTACATATGCGCCCCATAACAGGGGCCTTAAATCAGCAGGAAACACTAACCAAGAGAAAATGTCAATAACAAAAGCTCAGGTGAGACATTCCTTTTTCTCTTTTTTTCCCATCACAACCACTTTCTTTTTACCCTTTCTCTGGGTTTCAGTCGCTCCAACTGGAGCATGTGTACACACGCTCGTCCAATAAAGATGATTATGATTCGTGCTTGCGACGACAGTTTATTAGCAGGATTACACATGATTTCATTACACTCAGACAATGAATTACTTATGAAAGACTGTTTAATTTCATGCTGTATTTTCATGTCTATGCAGAGAGCAGTTTTTTTAACAAAAGCGGCTCACGTTGGATTTATGTCTATTGTCATATCATATGACATACAAAAAGCATCAATCAATAATGTTGCTCATCTCTTATATGACTATATATAGATTTCATATATCTATCAAATGGGAAATATATTGTCTTTGCCTTTTTTGTCCTTTTTGATATTCATTTTGGAAAACCTCCCAAACCTTTGAATAGATGGGGGTCGGTCATCTTGCTGCAAAAAACACTAAAGAGAAGATGTAAACCACTCCCTGATATGAGATTAGTATCAATCTTCACATCCAAATCTAGGCATCTCTATGATCTTGTTTTTGACATAGAAATGATCAAACTTGAAACACTTTTTGATCGACAAAATTCCTCAGGGGCATGTTTCTGCTTTCTCTGCTGTTGCCCCTCACAGATAAGCACAGAAGCCCTATTTTTATTTTATCTGAATCCTATAGGGTGAAACAACAAATGTTCCCAGTTTGCCTTGAAACGGTTGAGGAACCCCCAGGATAAACAAGCACAGAGTAAAGTGTGTCTTTTTAATTATCTTATATTTTGAGGAGACCTATTCTTAGGTGCAGCTATTTAGAAAATTTAGTCAATTACTTCAACTGGCGCAGTTCAGCGTTCAGGTCCATAAAGTCATTCCCATGGAGGTGTGAATAAGCTGTCGGGCTAACAAGCTGTAACACATGATGGTTTTAAGAGGTTTTCTCTGCTCCCTCCAGTCCCTCTGGTCAGGTTTCCCAAAGTAGACATAGCCTGAAGATAAACTTGAAAAGCAAGATTCTAAGAACCAATTTAACAACAAAGTTGACATTCAAGACATGAGAGAAAAAATAGCGGAGAGATATCACTTTGACTGTTATTGTCACTGGCATGGTAACATTGGGCTTCATATGGTTGAAATGTAACATATTGCAGATTTGTGTTGGCATTCTTTTTTTCATTAGTTAAACATATCACTTGTAATGGCTGAAAAAGGAGACAGTTGGTACTTTATTGATGCAAAAAAGGAAATGTGCAGGAAAAGTGCAGCACCAGGATGGTTGTATGTTAACATGAGGTTTAAACCCAGGTCATCAGTCCTCTACCCAGACTCTAAATCGTAGCCTTATATTTGTAAGAATGTGTAAGAAATATTGAAAGAACTAAAAACTAAAGCCTGCACGTTATCGAGGACACAGCGCGAGTTGTCACAGAAGTTAATCCAAATGTTTAAAGTTTGGTTTGGATTTTAAACTAGGCCAATAAACAGATTATGTCTTGAAACACAAACTCAATTTAAGACAGAGCTGACACCTCTCGAAATAGGAAAGAAATGGCATTTCACAGCTTGCCACAGTAATTTAGCTGGTTTACCTGAGAGTGTTAAAAGTGGCAGCCAGCCAACCGGCCTACAGAAAGGGTTTGGAAAGGCTGTGCTCAGTGTCTCAGAACGGTCCTACTGCACTATGTCACATAACGTCATAAATAGTATAGACCATGGACAATGGAACATCAGGGATATGATAATGCTTCAGACTGCAGGGTGAGATAATGTGTCGCCTGGAGAAAGGGACTCTAATTTAGACTGGGGTGGTTTCTCTGTGTCACAAATGTCTTCATGAAGACAATTCTTGAGACAAGTTCACATTTACACATCAGCAAGACCGGAGACACACACTTTTCCTGCGGGGACACAGCTTTTATCTTTTTATATATTCTCTCAAACCTATACCTGGAAGTAGCCTCACACACTTGCAGACATGCATAAAGGGACCGGAACAGACGCATTGGCTGCCCTGCAGCTCAGACCGACAACATATGTAATTATCTCAGTGGAAAACTCTGACTTTTGCATTGAACCTTTCCGCAATAATCTAGACCGTCATATATAATGACTAGTCTTGCTCAGAAAAGTGTTGAAAATGCTAATTAAACTAATTTTGAATGTCGCACAGATATAGCACATATTAGTAGTCTCCTGGCAAGGTTTATTGCACAATACATGGCTGGCATTTCACTTCACCATAGTATTTATTCGGCCCTTTGTTTTGGTCTTTATTCAGCCTCATCTTTAGAAATTGTTCCAGCTCACACTCTGCATCGTGTAGTACACATATTGGTTTCAACTCCTGTTAGAAATGTGATGCTTCATCTATTACAATATCTTGTCCTTTGAATTATGTTTTACGTCATTGCTTTAGTATTCTGATCCGTAAAAGTCAGCTTTTAAGATTTCAGATTAGAACAGCAATTCAATTATTGAAAACCAAAAACACATAAGCTTATTTGACCATGGTAGTTCTACAAGTGAGATCATTGTGGGTAGAACTAACACGTCCTCATTAAAACAGCTCCTTCTGCCTTACAATACGAGCTCCCGTTATTCTCTATCCTGAGAAGAATCTTTTGTATTCTGGATGATGACAGTCCAACAGTAGCATGATACGTTACTGCCATTAAACCTTGTCTATGTGCCTGTGGTGTCCCTTCTACTCCACCCAATACCACATTCATTACCTCTTCTCTTTTCCGTTGCATCCACATATTTCACAATAGTAAAGACAGTGAGTGTGTGTGTGTGTGTGTGTGTGTGTGTGTGTGTGTGTGTGTGTGTGTGTGTGTGTGTGTGTGTGTGTGTGTGTGTGTGTGTGTGTGTGTGTGTGCCTTTTCATTGTGTCTCGGTTGTCCAGATGTCAGGGGGCAGGAGGCCTGCAGATGGTTGTCATTCCCTTCTGACAACGACAGGAAGAGCGAGATTGGGAGATAACCAGAAAGAGAGAGAGAGAAAGAAAGAAAGAAAGAAAGAGAGAAAGAAAAGATTAACAGAGTATGTGACAAACACAAGAACAGAGAGAGGGACAGATTAAATCCCAACAGTGGCAATGTGTCTAACACTCCACTGCTTGAGGGGACATTGGGTAGAAGGAAGCTGATGGAGTGAAAACACATCAGGAAGTTGTTCTTTACACTTTTAACCCTGATTCGAAAAGCTAAAGCTTCTGTTCTCACAGGGAGAACTTTTATATTTATATTTAGTATATTTCTACTGTAGACACACATTTATTATTTAAACATTTGCACTTGTTTTGCATTTTGTTAAAGATTATTCCTTTGTAAAAAAAATTTGAATTAAAAAATAGAAATTTGATAGATGATAATTATATTTACCAGACAGTAAGTATGTGCTATATAGCTTATTAATACAAAGATGGCAGGCCATCAATATGGATTCTGAACAGAAATCAGATTACTTCCATATGAAAAGAGAAGATTAGCTCAGGGGGATGCCTGTATCCTTCCATCCATCTAGTCAAGCATCCATCTTCCTATCTATCCATCTAGCCATCTATCTATATATCCATATATCCATCATCCATCCAATTTATCTATCTATTCATCTATATATCTATCTACCTACCTACATATCTACCTATCTATATGCCTGTCCATCCATCATCCATCCATATATCTATCTACTTCTTCATTTTTTCTTTCTTTTCAGTGTGATGATCCATATGTGCATGAGGAGAAATAGCCTTGAGCACAGAAGAAAGAAACATCTAAGTAACTGACGAAAGCTTTAATGAATGAGTAGATTACCATACAGAATATTCTTTTGATGTGAATGGTGGCATTTAGAGAGAATGAGGCACTGAGGAATGTTGGATTGGGCAGAACGAGGAAAGAGAGGAATGGAAAGATGAAGAGAAGGTTAATGAGGAGTCTGACGCCCCAGGGAAACTTTCCTTGGCTCCAGACATACAAATGCACACACACCTAAACACCGTGGTAAAAACCCACAGTCAAAGCTGTTAACCTAAATCTCAGTATATCAACAGGCCAACAACACAGGAAGGCTACCTCATTAACACATTAAATATACTCGCAACACAGTACAGGACAACAGGCTCTTTTGTCAAATGAGAACAAGCAAACAAATAAAACATGACAAGGAAACGGTCGAAAGCTGGCTGCCTGGAAGAAGTTCATATGTAAAGAAGAGGATATATGTGCCTGTTAGTTTGGCTTACAGCAGGTAATAAGCACATTCCGACCAAAGGGGGTTTTGGTTGTGATTGAAAACTATTTATTTTGCTCTCATATTTGTGAACATACTCTCCAAAGTGGAAACATTTGAAGAAACTGCTCTCAAATTGTAGCGTGAATAAAAATAGATGCCATATACTGGAAATAAAGACTAAATGGTACTGCGTGTATGTATTTGCAGCATGTTTCTTTATTTTGCATCATGTAAATGGAGAACTTGTATTGCTCCCTTCTTTTAGTCAAAGCATGTTAACACTTCAAGTCATTCATCCATTCACACCTACTCTTACACTGATGGCAGGCAGAGTTCAACATCCTTCAGGGCTAGTTAACCATACACCATGCCACATCGACTGGAGGGGCCAGGGATCGAACAACTGATGTTCTGATTGACGGACTTGAATGTGTTTCTTAATTTGCTTGTGGTGTTGAATTTCTGTAAATTTCCTGAAGTAAAAATCCAACAATCACACCAATGTTATGCCTTGATTGGCCATCTATGCAGAGGTATGAAAATAAGTTGGGATTGAACTTCTCCCTTCTATTTTTTTTTATTTCCGCAGCTAATGTTATCAATTTTCTGTCTAAATCTCCACCATTATCACCATATTTTAATAATTTTGCATCTCGTCTTTATAATGTTCTGCTTTTTTCCCTGCTGTGGCAGCTGTCTCCAATTTAGCCTCAGCTGCTGGTGATTGGCAATCAGTCAGCAGCCGAGGCCGCCCTCATGAAAGGGCTCAGTGGAGAGTGGAGAGGGGAGTGAGCAGAGGCGCAGTCTTGCGGTCTGCTGAGTGTGGTGTGATCCGAATAAAACATGCTATCAAACAGAACCTCGTTGTGCCTGGCTGATCCTTGGAGCTTTTGGGGGAAGCCCACGGGTAGCGGCGTGAGACCTGCTACACTGCCAGTGTAGCAGGTCTCACGCCGCTCCACTCTCCACTGAGCCCTTTTATGAGGGCGGCCTCGGCTGCTGACTGATTGCCAATCACCAGCAGCCGAGGCCAAATTGGAGACAGCTGCCACACCTGCGTTTAAGTGTTGTTGTTCAGAACTACTCTTTGTTTTCTTTCTATTTGCTTGTATTATCTTAACGTAAGTTACAGTGCCTTGAGCTCTCTATAATCATTGTCGGTATGGGTGGCAACCATTTGAAGAACAATCTGGAGAAACATTGTGTCCCATTTTTTCAAAACATAACCCTCAACAGCACTTCCAGATGTATCTATATATGTGTGGACATGGTCTTACTCACACTAATGCACCATAGCCTCTCCAAAGTGACCTTATTCTCTACCTGACAGTACTTGAGTCAGACGTGGGAATGGAGATGTGGGAATCATTCCTTTGTAGTTCAACCATGTGAAAATGAATCATTCATTGTTAAACATCCCGCCTGCAGTCCCAGAATTTAAAAATCACCGATGTCTGTCTCTACCTTTACATCTCCAGCTCCTTCCTGCAAGCTAAATGATAAAGATTGGACTCCGCAAGCTGCATTTAAAAGAAAAATGCTTGTCAAATGTCAGCGTGCCCAATGGGTTTGTGTTTGTGTGTGTTTGGGTGGAGGGCAATCTCTGTAATCTTTGACCAGCTGTAATGAAGAAAGGAATGTTCCAGCTTTGTGGTGTGAAGTGATAGGTGCCACACACACACACACACACTTACAAGTATTCATGCCGCACAGTCTCTGTGTGACCTACTCAACAAAACAGGAAGCAAACAGACCCACAAAGTAAATATAGAGTTTGGTGAGGTGCCGACATTCGAATGCATACCATATAAATCCAAACCAACACACTTTTGTTGCCAACTTTGTCAAAAGTGTCCTTGGCCTAAATGGGAGGGAAACAAATTATTTGTCATTAAATCTTCAAGTGAGTGCAACCTTCTTTTATTGTATATTAATATTAGCAAAAATCTCAAAGGACAGCTGAGCATGCACAGCAGGGTGCTTCAGACAACCAACCAGAGAGAGATATAGAAAGCTTCAATCCATTAGTTACAGTCAGCTCAGAGGAGTGTCTTTGGACCATTTTGGAAGGTCTTCTGTTGCTCTGTGCTACTCTGTATAAAAAGCTATGCCGTTAGAGATCATCAAATGTAACAGGGGGATTTGCATCCGGAGTCCAGAGTGATCCTGAGATTGTCTGATGCTGGCAAACCATTCAGAGAGTGGTCAGAAACTGGAAGGAGGACATGGAAAGAGGTTTAGTGGAGAAAGAGAGCATAATAGAGAGTTGAGAGGATGGGGAGCTTGGAAAGAGGATGAAAAGTAAGGTTGATGTAATTCTTTGGAGGGATTAATGATACCTTCCGCAGGGACATTTACACATGGTTAAGCACACACACGTACATACACACTTAAATTCATACAGACATATGGGCATGCACGCTTACACAAGCAGGATTAACCTTATCCAGTAATGATCACGTCACATCTGATGCTCTGTTCATGACTTCATGCATATTGGCCGACTGTGTGTGTGTGTGTGTGTGTGTGTGTGTGTGTGTGTGTAGGTGTGTTGGGGTGTGTGTGTGTGTGTTGTAAGATAAAGAAGCCTGATCCTAAAGGAATGGAACATCTTCTCTCTTTTATCATAAAACCCCTCTTTCTTTTTTTCACAGCATTAAAGGACAATGTAATGCTCCTCAAGAAAGAAGGGAGGAGATATAGAAAAAAAGGGAGATAAAGGTTAACGGAGATGAAGAGATTCAAAATGAAGGGAGATGAGATTTAGCAAGGAAATAAATGTAGGTGAGACCTGTAGGTTATATCTTGTCTCTTTCTACTGTATTCAATGTAACACAATTAAATATCACTGACCTGTATCTACAACATGTATAGAACATTATTACCTTCGCATTGAAAATGCGGAAGGTTATGTTTTGATCGCCGTGTATTTATTTATTTGTATGCGCGTTCCTCACATAACTAAAAAAGTATTAAACCGAATCGCATGAAATTTGGTGGGATGATTGGTTATTATCCGGGGACCATTTGATTAGATGTTGGGATCGATCGGGTCAAAGGTCAAGGTCAAGAAAAGGTCAACATCTTCTTGAAGCGCGTGCCATTTGGTGGGATGATTGGTTATTATCCGGGGACCATTTGATTAGATGTTGGGATCGATCGGGTCAAAGGTCAAGGTCATGAAAAGGTCAAAATCTTCTTTTTACCATAGCGCGGTCAATTTTTATCCAATTGGCATGCAACTAATGCCAAAATGTTCATAATTCAATGCCTAATCTTGTGATATGCGAAGGTATGCGCTCTACCGAGTGCCCGTTCTAGTTAGTATTATAATAGTGAGAAAACAAATAGTTACAAACAGATGATTTAAAATCTCACTGCAATTGGGTTTTCAGGACGTTGTTGATGTAAGATTCTCTGATTAACGGATATGATCAAATGAGTTATTGTTTAACAGTTGGATTCAATGGTACTGGAAATGTTGAATTTAGTTTGGGTCTGTGTTGTATTTGAGTTTTATTTTAACAGTTTTATTTTAACAGGAAGTGCTGCTCTGCCCATACAATCTGAGATCTGGTCCTGATGAGTTGTTTAAATAGCATCGAGTTCACCCTTTTGTAGATGTCCAATAATTTGTGTACTTTTCTTTTTCTTTGTCTGTAATTCAGTTAGTCCAGATTGTGTAGGGGCTGTGCTGGAGCAGGGTGCTACCCTCTCTCCTGCCCTTTTTCCCTTATAGAAAGTTGCAATAACATGTGTATCCAGTTACTGCACAGATTTTACAACAGGAGAGAAACAGCCAACCACTAAATGAAAGGTCGAGAAAACCCAGAAGCCTCTATGAAAGACACTTAAGTGTGCATATATCAACAAGCACCCAAATACACATGTATAGATAATGAGAGTGTGCACTCAAACGCACACATACTGTATCGAACATCCGCTGAACGTATACAAGACAGACGCCAGGGCTGCTGATGTCTTGGTAGTGCAAAGGAAATGGCGCAAACAAGAAATTCTCACATTATCTCCCCTTATTGTTTGAGAAGACTGTGCTCGATGATTTCACTTTCACTAGTTCTATCTCCCTTCTCATTCAGAAACTATCTGAATGTCTACCTCTCCTCCTCCTTGAGTGGTCGAAGTGTCATCAATCTGGGTAAATGTGGCAAGTAGGGACCAGAAAAAGGCTGCGCTCTGTACGGAGAAAATTGTTAAGCAAAACATAGAGGACATGAGCAGCTACAGAGAGGATGACAGCTCTGTGTAACATGAAATTCATGAGCCAAATTTGAACTTTAGAATTGACAGGATAATTGAGGAAGGTGCAGCTGTTTTAAAAAATGTGGCCTGAACAGTTGCAGGGTAACTGGCTAGCTTGGTGATAAAACACAAAGAGAGGCTTCAGTGTTAAACGAACGACAGCAAAACGAATTTGCTGAGGATGAAAGGAATAGTTTTACATTGTTTTATATTGAGGGGATCATGGAATAAACCAAAATTGACCAGCATAACCAAAATGAGCCCTTACACAGGAGGGCAGAAGATTATAATTGGGAAGAAACTAATACCAGCTATGGTCTTGAGCAGGCTTGATTTGCATTGGACTCTTGAAACCTTGAAGTCCAATGCCTGAACGTCTGACGACACTATGAGGACTACAATACAAGTAAATAGATGTTTGTTTTCCTGATGGTAAGCGTGCACTCATTCAACATGGGTGGCCAGTGGATTTTGAACCCTTAGCCTTCGCAGAATGTTCGTGCCAACTCTCTATGTGACCCAAAGAGATTAATTCAACCTAATACATCGGAGTAATCTTCAACATATTTTGCTCTCGTTTTTTTTGAGATCATCAAAGCTCTGCGTCCACTGAGTCACAGTCTCCTGCCCCTCCGATAAAGAGCACACTTCCCTCCAATATGTTCTCAAAGAATTACCTCCCCGTGGCGAGAGCCTATTTAGATCTCACTAATGCCTCTGATAGGGACGTCCACTCGGACAAACAAGCAGCAGATTCATGACCACGACATCAAACGCTCTGTGATTACTTTACTAGTGCAGACTTAGGAAGGCTTCTGGCTAAAATAGTTTTTCAAACAATAGTTAATTCATGAAATCCTGCGTTACTTTGATAACTCCACAAAACAGTTGGTTTCACAAACATTATAAACCTCAAAGGAACAATGAACTTGTAAATGGAGAAACTATAGTGAGAATGATGTAAATAGACATTGACAGCTTCTTGTTATTTAAATAAACATTAAATACACATGAACTATTCATCAACAAGTGAACAAGACTGAATAACAAGCTTTCCAGCTGTCGTAAGCGAGTTTAAGCTGCTTTCTGTCTGAAAGAAAACCAGGGGATCATCAATCCTAGTGACACACACACAAACACACGCTGACACAACCTCAAACACACACACACACACAGCGAGATCCCAGGAAGCTTCACTCTATCTAAATCCATGTTGCTATGATGACCACCAAGGAGAGGATGTGTAAAACTTAAGTCGTGGTTATGTAACGTCAGTTGCTCAACCTACTTGGAGCCCGGCAAGCTTTTATTTGCCACCATGAAAAGATCAGCTGATGACATCATCACTTTAGTTCAGTTCCGCATGGATCAACTCAAAGTCAAGATGTGCCACATATCTGTCAACCGTTTTATTTTTTGAATTGGAGGAAACCGCTTTGAGCCTGTTGAGACGGCGAAAGACAGATCAGATGTGTGTTGCTCCTCCTGGAACAGACATGAGGTCTGTTGCTATGAGAGACGGGGTGAACAAAACATTAAGGAGAGCATTAAATAGGCAAATGTAAAGTGAGGAGCACATTTCTTTCATAAGAGCTCAAATCAACCTCATGTAAAAACTGATCAAATAAAGTGATCTTTGAGACCTGATGTGTTTCCAATGTGCATTACTGGATCAGTGATTGAGGGATACTGCATGTGTTAGAATGAAAAACATACAGCTCTTGTTCAGTATGAATAGGTCCAGTGTTGAGTAGGGTTAGCAATAACACTGATCACTGATCCCTAGGAACCAATACACTCTTCGCTGGCCTAAAAAAATACACACGCCCGCAAACACACATTCTAAAAACTCATACACAAACACACAGCTACTTCAGATTTAAGCACTCCTAAAAACAAGAAAAAGACACAATTATAATCAAGAAACACACGTATGTGTGCATTCAACCGGTGATCTCGCACACACACACACACACACACACACGCTCACAGTGTTCCTTTAGAGGACATATCAGTGACTTTCAATCATTTCCTGGATACTTAACCACATCCAGATCATAACCATTACCAGCCTTATGCTAACTCTTGCCTGAATAAACCAGCTCTTCACCTTAAAATGTAACAATTTAGATCATGGAGATTTTATCCTCAAAGGATGGCCCGTCCCACAATGTGACTCTGTAAACAAATGTATGTCCCCCCGAACAAGAGTAATGCATGCACAGGCGGAGCTGTACAGATATTAGAATAAACATCTCCTCTGGGCCCTGTGTGACCTCCAGCATCTTAATTACTGACACACGAAAACACTTACAGACTGAAAAGCCAGATACTATTTGCACAAACACACATGCACGTTAGGAAGTATGCAGACATGGTAAACACCTACAAATATACATATGCAAACACTTTTGAGTACCAAGAGACTTGTTATATATACTAATCTTTCTGCATTTCTTGCACACAAAATATGCAAATACCAACACACACACACACACACACTTACACACAGACAATAGTTCTGTGTAATCTAGTCTCTCTCCTGGTGTAGCCTGGCTTGACCAGGTTTGGTTTGATTCTGTCTTTTGTCGACAGCAAGAACACGCAGTGCAGAGAAAATAAGTTCCTCTCTTTAACCTGATCTCCTGAATTAAGAACCATGAAAAATGATTAATCGTAGTTGAGGCCCACCAATTTATATTCCATCAGTCCGCTTCAACGCATAAATGCACCGGTGCATCAACAAACTTAATTCAGATTTAATATTTCTCCTCCGCGTTGATTTTTTTATTTGAGAAATAGGTTAAAGGTTTCATTTAGTCTAAGTTGTGTGGAAACTATGAAAGAAAAATCATCTCATAAGGGGTTACTATACTCATCAAGCCAAAATGTGATCCCACGCACTCTTGATGGAACTGACCTCATGACCTGTGGTGCAAACACAAACACACAGCCACACACCAGACTGCAAAAACACAGAATCATTCAGGTGCACAGTAAATAGTTTGTGAGATGGTCAAGGATTCAGGCGAGACGAAGAGTCAGACAGAGAGGTAAGAAGAGTTCACTTCCACAGTCAGCTTTTCCTTTGGCATCACCTTTCACTCTTAACACCTGGACCTTGACCTGAAGTAGCCGTATACGGACATAGTGGAGGTTCATCACACCTTGGGAAGTGTCAAGGTCATGGCATGACCACTAAAACCAATAAAACAGATGAAACCGCAACATATCAAAGAATGAAGGTCAAATGTATGTTGCATCATAAATTATGAAATTACTCACATGAAAATATGTTTCAGGAAGTACTGTATATCAAAAGTGATTCCACTTCCCTGCATCTGCACACAGTGTTTTTCTGAAGAGAAATGTCCATTATGGCCGATTCTAGCAGGACCAGAGTCACTGGGGAAATGGGTGCTTGTGATTGGAAGAGAGAATAACCAATAGAAAAGGTGTGCATTTAAGACCCGTCCACACCGGAGTAAAACAAACATCTTTTTCCATTGACTTTGTATTGCGTGAAGGTGCCTCATTGTCCTTGTAACAAACACTCACAAATGCCAAACAGCTGTTGTTAGTTGGATGGCTAGCAACAGGATAAAGAACCCAACGCTACGTTTTTATAAGCTGCCGAACCAAAAAACAGCAGGAAGAAAGTGAAAACTGTGGGATCCTGGCACTCAGTTTGCGTACGTGTGCACCACCAGTGCAGCATTTTGCCCAAATGTCCATTTTAAGCAATTTGACAGTGTGCAGTTTCTGTTAAATGTGGGTAAATCAGAAAGTGCCTTTCTACATTATTTTGCTAACACATTGCTAACATTAGCATGCTAATTTGTCCCATCATAATGTTGGTTCTCAACTGCACCCCAAGTAGACATAGGGCTAAAATAATCCTTTGACATTTAGTTTCAGTCCTTTGTTGTATGTTGAGGCACCGGTGTTCTTTTCGGCCGGTTGGCATCGTTTCAGAGAATGACCGATGCGTCTGTTTCTGAAGGAGTGGATGGTGGAGAAGGCAATATGAAAGAACAGTGGATGTACGATAAACCCGCCCCAAGGTTACAGTCACAGTGATTCAATAAAGTCCAAGAGTTGCCATTAGAATGGAAATAAAAAATGGTTCTGTCATCAAAATGTTCAGGCATAATTCTACATCGCTTGATCTTTGATATTACTAGAAAGTATTGATCCCTTTTGTAATGTATTCCTGTGGTGCTGAGTGGAGTTAATGGAATGTGTGTGTGTGTGTGTGTGTGTGTGCACACATCTCCAAAAGATTTTTTTATCTTTTTGAGCTATAATATTGCAGTTAGATTTTTCCTGACAGAGCAGATTGCAACTCAGGTTTAAACCCTGCCATGGTGAGGATGAAACTCAATGAAAGATGGATATTCTAAACAGGCCATTGATTCCAGTGAGAGACAAACCTTCCCTGCAGAGTGCTGTTTGTCTAAGTGTTTCTCCAGCCGGAGGATATTAAACCACCGGTGAGTCTGAATGCAGAGTTGCATCCAACAAGAGACAACTGTCTCCGTCTGAAAAGTAGAATACTGGAGTAACATGATGTTCTTTGGCTGAAGGAGGAGCCACATTCCCAGACTTACGACTTACTCCTTTGCAGACACACATCCATTTAACCAAATAAAAGACATAATGGAAAGCGTCTTTTTATGAGTTGAAATAGAAAGTATCACCAGTAATATTAGAGTGAAAATTAGATTGAAACATGCTGCACAGAAGCACACTGAGGGATTTATTGGGTACAGAGGTAGGGGTTTTTACTTTGAAGGGCACTTTGAGAGTCGCTAATGTCAGAGCTAAAACTGAAACACAGCCTCTGGTAAAACATGCCCCCAGACTGCCTGTGAGATGCACACACACACACACACCCGCAACACCCCCAAACACACACACACACACACACACACATAATTTCACTCTTTCTTGCAAACACACACCTGTTTGAGGCCCATGGCCTTGTCTCATCTTGCCTTAACACACCTGCTCTGTATTTGGCCAACTTTAAGTGTGAATGCATCAGGTTTGGCCTCCTGGGTTGTTTAACCCTTGTGTTGCCTTCGGGTCAATTTGACCCGATTCAATGTTTAACCCTCCTGTTACCTTTATATTTACTAACATATTTTACCCTTGAGGTCAATATGACCCCAGCTATTAAAATCTCCAGAAAATTATTAGAATTAATATTGTTTTCCAAGTTTAAGTGTGAGGTACTTTATGTTTGTTTGTTGACTCCCGAAAGAACACCGACATTAAACATTGAATCGGGTCAAATTGACCCGAAGGCGACAGGAGGGTTAAATATTGAATCGGGTCAAAATGACCCGAAGGCAACACAAGGGTTAAAGTTTAAGAATTCGTTAAACAATTGACCAATTGGAAGTGACCTCGACTGTGTAATGGTAAAGCAATCTGTTTCTGAGAAACAGACAGAGTTATCATCAAGTTTTGCAAAAGTAGCTACTGCCTCCATTCATACTCAGAGACAGAAAAACAGAAGTGAGCGAGGAACAGACCAACATTCCTTCTGAGCAAATCTGGACTGCGACAGATCTGTCGAAGCTGAAAATATGAATTCTTAGAAACCGTCTGGTTAAACAGAGAGGAGAGTTAAGGTGAACATATTACTTCTTAAAAACCGTCTGGTTAAAGAGTAAGGAGAGTTGACGTGAAAGGCAGTGGGAGCAAGGAGGCAATAAAGCCTGGCAGAAAGAATGGAGAATAAAGGGAAAAAGGGAACAGGGAATGAGAAAAGGCAGCAAGGTGGGAGATGAAAGACTGCCGCTCTCCTAGTGTTCTGCGGCAGAGGTAACAGGAGGAGGAGAAGGACAGGGTGGAGAGCGACTGAGGGTACCTTAACATCAAAGAAGAATATGAGTTTGACCTCTGCAGTAGAGGACAACAGGGTTTGACCCCTGACATCTGGAAAGATACAGTTACTTCAAAACATCTATGATAAAGCCATGGCACACCGAGTGGAACAAACACAGTCATTATCTGTTGTTTTCTCTTTTCGTTCTCTTCTCTTTCTGCTCTGCATGGCTTACTCTGTGTCGTTATCTCTCCTCTGTCTCACACATATATCCACTCAGCCTATATAGTAAATCAAATAAAAGCTCGTCGACTTTGTCTTTTCACCCTGAAACACACACGCACACAAAGTCAGAGATAAGCACGGGTGTGCTATGAATAACATTTAAATATTGCAGAGATTTAGAACGACTCTACCAGACAATAACACACTTGTCTCTGATGCCTGAATCACAGAGCAGAGCTCCACCAGAGACAAGTGTCACCTTCTCTCTAATTAAGATACTGCAGATTCTCCCTGTTTGTTTAGATTATCAGTATTCTGCTGCGGAGCATGAGCACTGGTAGGAAGTCATATCAGCATCACCATCAAAACTGAGGAGCAGAATACAAAATTAACAAAGCCATATTCACCGACAGGCTGGGCGGGCGGGGGCGGAGGGGATTCTCATTTCCTGCTGCCACCAAGATAAGATATTAAAACAAATAAATATCCCTTTAATAATGACAGTGGTGCTCTACCCTTCATGTTTAAACCAAATTGCCTTGGGAGAGATTTCTTACGCATGAGTTTTGCTCGGATTGCATGTTCTGTATTATGTATAATATAGGTGTTCAGGGCGTTGCCTTCCAGTCAATTGGCAACCAATCCCGGACCCCATCGGCTGACGACGACAGATACACCTTCAGGGGGAGGGGCTATATTTTGGGAGGGATCCGGTATAGCTCGCAGAATTCCGAGTCAACACTTTCCTTTTTAAATGCGCTGCTTATTGTTTACAGTCCGATCAGCAATTTAGAGTAGCCTAATTTACAAGATAATTTTATGAACCAATATAAATCTAAATCTTCAGAAGCTAGTGGGTTCTGAGATTACATTTCGCTGCGGACTGTTTATCTGAATTCCCCAGATTGAAAGAAAGTTGCCGTTATTGGTTAATACTACAACAGCTATAATCATTTTAATTGTGCAGGGTTTTTGTTATTGTGAAGCGTGTTGTGTTGTTTTGCTATATGAATACATGTCTGGACTTGATGCAGGAACTGAATCCACTCGTGCTTTGGTTTCTGGGGTGTTTTGTATAGGCTACAGGCTGTTGATCACACAACTAAAGGTGTGAACATTGTCAGCAATACTCCAGTATCTAGTACAGGAAGCTGAGGGCTGAGACAACTTTGCATTATCACAAATGTAAATGGTTATACTGTTAAATTATAACACATTAAGAGTGTGTATAATATTTGGAGAAGTCGCGCGCACTCACACACACACACACACACACACACACACACACACACATCCAGGTGGTTATCATTCCTTCCCAGCTGTAAACCTACTCAACTGAGTTACATCACAGCACAGAAAAACACCTGGCTGTACTTTACACAACACACACACATACACACTCAAACAGAAGAAACACATACACTCGTGCACATGGACAAAAAAATTGATTTACGTGTGCACAGCTACAAGATGCACATTCCATCCACGACAATGTAGACGGCTGTGCAGAGGTCGGGAGTAGATTCGGAATAGATGAGTCTCTGTGGACTGCGGTTGTGCATCTGTCGAGTGAATCAGCACTCAGACAGCACAGTACCTGGCTGGCTATAGTGACTCTGTTTGTCTCATCTGTCTCTACATGACCAGACTGCATAAGCACAGCCATTTGTCTAAAAGAGTCCTGTCAGAGAAATCACTGAGGCCAGAGGTGCTCCGCATCGTGTATGGGTAATGAGCTAATGCTGTGTAAGGTGACAAAAACAACTCCTGTGAGAACTATAGCTGTACTGCAACAGGAAGAAAAGGTTCAACATTGTTGGTTCACAACATTCAGTTTCAGGAAGGGAAAATGTGATTTTGCTAAAAAAAAGGCCTGTTAAAGAATATATATATATATATATATATATATATATATGTATAAATATATGTGGATATATATTATTGTAATGCTAATACTATAAAATTAAATAAATACACTCAGTGTGAGCTATTGTAAGTATATGCTGTAAATATCAAAGCCTAATCGAGAATACAGAATTTGAATCAAATCAATGCATCACTTGGCTGAGGAGAGGGATGGCTGTAGCATTCTACACTAACTGGCAGGAGTTGACATGCATTTGTTTGTTTGTACAGAACAGTACCTCAGGGTGCTCTGTAGCGATTATAAGGCAGACATTGATTTGATGGTTCACGCTCCGATTTGGTAAATAATCAAAACAAAAATGCTCGTAGTAGATACTTAGACAACAACTGGCTGTACAGACAACCTACAGGTTTTATTGTGTGCTCTGCAGGAAGTGATCTGCTAACCAGCAAACAACAATTTACTATATGTTGCCTCAGTTGTTGACTGTAAAAACATTAAAACCCGACCCATCATGTCCAGTAAAGTCAAGTATAGTCAATTCATTTAGTCAAAGCAAACAAGACGGACCGACTTGGCCAAACCTAACACAAACACTCGATGAGAAGACAAGGATAAACCCACCTGATGAAGCTCTTCAGGGAAAATGGTGGAAGCTTGTAGAGGTAGTCACACGCCATGGCTGAGGCAGCGAAATGTGGCAGGATAACAGAAAATGAGCAATAGCACAGACAACGACAATTAGGTGTTCTCTGCATTCATTTATTACACCTGGTAATTCAGCTCATTTTAATATAGCAAACACAGTGAAAATGTATAAATGAGTCCCAATGGGAATACAGAGATTAGCTTCATCCTTGAAACGTAGAGAACGTGGCCTTCAAGTATCACATGGGAGGTCACATACAACACCAATTAGGTTGCCTTCTTATTTGGGGAGAGATTGTGGTTTAGTGTAAAGCAGCAGCATGAAAACTTGAATTTATCCAGCAAAAAGAAAACAGAAATAACTTTAGTTTTCTGCTTGCTAAGGGGGAAAAACTGTTAGGCTGCAAGGTGTAAGATGATCTGATTTTATCTTTGTCGAATCACAGATAGCTCACACCCTGGTAATGGGCCTACAGTGTGTGTGTGTGCAGGGGGGGGGGCATGTGTGTGTGTGTGTGTGTGTGTGTGTTTGTGCGTGTGCGTGTATGTGTGTTTGATAAGAGAGTTTTTGCAGTAAGGAAAGTAAATGCCAAACTTCTTTCCTGTCTGAATGATATCCCAGGCCAACAGACACACACAGACTGTATTTTCATCTGTCTATCTCTCACTCTGTCTCTACTTGAGTGCACACAGATCAGGAAATGTCCATGGAAATGGTACACAAAAACACACGCACACACACTCACTCTCCTCCACCCCTCTTTAAGGAAAGATAGAGTGACAGTAAGTATTTGAGATACAGTTTTTAACCATCAACTATATGTGTAGTACAGATTTTTATAATTTGATCCATCTGTAAAAAGTTTTACCAGCAGATGCTTCACAAAACAATTTGACTCATTGTGCTTTTCTGCAAAAAATACTGAAAACAGAGGAATATGCACAACTGGACAGAAATGTCTAGTACGATTCTCCTTGGAGGGAGTAAGCTTTAAAGAGACAGTTCACATATATAGTTGTTATGAACTACAATAAACTAAAATAGCCAATTTGGGTAAAATGTTGCCCTAAACTTAATCCATAGGGCATCCTCTCCTGCTGTTAATTATCAGTAACAATGCTGACCTCAGCTGGACCAAGTGTGTCACTGCCGTTGTTTACGCTCCTTTGTGGAAAGCAGTGAGCATCAGAGCAAGCTGAATTATGGAGCAGTTCTGCAACAGAGATACTCTGATGGAGCAAACAACCAGACAGACAGAAAGATAAAAGGGTCTTTGAAAAGGAAAGTCAGAAAGACAGACATAGCAGACATATAATCATAGCAATAGAGAGGTGAGAGAGAGAGAGACATGGTCAAAAACACAAGAAAAGGTGAGACAGAAAACCAAAAAACAGACTAAAGCATCCCACTTGTAATTAATTTGACAGTGAAAATACTGCAGGGCTCTCGTCTTGGCTGCTTGAAAGATATTTAGGCATGTTACATCCCCACAATAATACCCACACTCAAAAACCAAGACACGTGCAAAAGCAAGCACGTATGCACACACAACAAAAGAACCTTGTATCACAGCTTTTCATAGTTTTTAAGATGAGGAGAGAGTGAAGAAAACAGGGATGAAAAACAAGGAGGGAAGTAAATGAGTTAAGCAAAAGAAAATGGAGAGTGAGGGTTAGGAGGAGGAGGGGGGATGTGGAAAGAAAATTGTGGAAAATTGAGAGGAGAGGAGCAGAGATGGAGTGAAGATCAGATGAGAGAAGATGAGACCCGATGAGGTAAAGATAGATGTTAGGAGAGAAGGCGAGAAATACAGTGTGAAAAGGAAAACAATTGAGGGACGCAGAGAGAGACAGTGTGGAGGAGAAAGGACAAGAAGGAGGAGGAGGGTAGATTAGATGGAAGAAAGAGAACCCAAAAGAAAATAAGCGTTGAGGTGCAGAGCGGACTGGAACAAGCCGCGCATGCGGATGAGAAAAGAGGAGAAAGAGATGCTGGAGAATCTGTGACCTCACATTCTCGGCTGCAATGATGCTTTGGAGATCATCTCAAGGTTGTCAGATAAGAGGGATCCCATCGGGGGGGGGGGGAGTTGGCCGACCAATCTGATGAGAGCCAGGAGTAAGACAAAGAAGCAAAGTACTGAGAAGAGGAAGGCAAGAGGGAGGCGAAAGGAACTATGAAGAGATAAGACGGGGATAGTGTAGCCATGAGAAAATTACGCATCAGTGAATGACTCAAGATGCTATGAGGCAAGGAGCAGTGCGTGTGTGTGTGTGTGTGTGTGTGCGTGTGTGTGTGTGTACGTGCAGATAAATGCATTGTCAGGCAAAATGTGCACAGTGTGTGCGCATTAGAGCAATGTGGTATTCGAAGGTGTGGAAGTAAGCATTTGCATATGTGTCTGAGTGTGAGTTTGTGTGTGGGGGGGGGGGGGGGGCTTGGCAGGAGTGATTAAGTACAATGAGCCTGGCAGCCTGTAAACAACCAGGCTGTGTTCCATGACTTAATGAGTTCCCCTTATCTGTTAACGTCCTCGCCTCCTTCCGTGCAACCTTTATATTTAGTCTCCTTTATTTCACCAGCTTTAGAAATGACAATGCCGGTTGACCCCCTGACCAAGTAGCTGCAAAACCAGGTGAACACGCTCAACATTGCGAAATGTTAGCATATTTACACTGAAATTGTTAGCATGTTATCGTGCTGAGCATCTACCTCAAAACAGCTGTGCCGAAAATAGTTCAGTCTTGATTGAACCAAGGAGGTAAAACATCCCACTCACAAGGTGCCTGAGACGGTTTCTGCTTAAAGCTCATGTCACCTCCACTCAGCGACATGTCGGCTACAGTACAAGACACAACAAACTCACTGACCAGGTTTTTGTTTCCAGCAAGTGATGTGGACCAAGGTGACTTTCCACCAAACAATAGAAACTTGAGATTTAGCAATTATCAAAAATCACCAAATAGTACCTCAAAATGGTCTCTATATGCTTTCTCATTCAGTTTTTAAATATTAGTCAGGGTCTGTAAAAATGTTCCAATCTCCACCATCTGGAAACATCTTTTGTCCACACTTCATTTCTGAGCTGCACTTAGCAGATGGACTTCATCACTTCTACAGTTAAACATAATAACCACCATTGTGAAATAACCACAATTATGGTGCAACCATTCAAGAGAGAATGGTACAAATTATTATATGTTCAATTAAACTGGTAGAAAATGTGTTTCTTTGCCCAAGTGACTTTTGATATTGTAAAAAAGTTGTCCCAACATGTAGGCCGGGGTTCTAGAAATGTTAAATTAAAATGTTAATGTAGAATGATTTTCCAGTTCAGTTCAGTTCAGCTTACTCTGGCTTCTTCTTCCCTTCCTGCACGCGCTGACATCAAACAAAGAAACACCTGGTCACAACTTGAACTTGTGCTTTCTAATGTGTTGCTGGCCATAAATCGAATTAACTGCAGTCATATCTAGTTAATGGGATTAGAGCGGGGACACACTGTAGGAGACATCAATCTGGTCTGGAAATCAGCCAATTTGGTTATTTCACATCTCACAGGGTCTCATTGGCCAGCTGGCAGGGGCTTCTATTCCCAATGATTTACAGAAAAATCTCTCTATTTTGCTGCAGTAAGGACTTAAGTAATTGCACAACATGTGCTCTCCAGAGAAAAGCTAAAGATAATCCATCTGGAATTATTTTAACATTGCTTTTAAATCTTAAGGAATAGTTTGACATTTTGAGGAATAAGCTTCTTCACTTTCTTGCTTGGAGTTAGAAGAGAAGATTGATAGCACTCGTGTCTGTACGCTAAACATGAAGCAGGCGGGCAGCTGCTGATGAGCTTAGTTTAATAAATAATGAAATATGTGGGAAAAGGTTAGCTTGGCTCAGTTTAAAGAACAAAAAAGTCTGCCGACAGCACCACTGAAAGTCCACTAAAATGTTTTTGTTTTATCAAAATGTACAAAACCAGTGTACAATTGTTGGTTTTACAGGGAATATGGACTAAAACTATTTAATTCTCGAAAGCAGTGACTTCCTGGGGGTCTTGTTTTAGTGGAGTCAATAATCCCAGCCGAGAATATTTCACTTTTTTTTTAAATTAATTGGTTAGCTTTAATTGTGCTGGTTATTTTGTTACCTTTCAACAGAGCCAGGCTCGCTACTTCCCCTCTCCTTTCACTCTTAATGCTGATCTAGGCACACCGTGTCCCGGCTATAGCTTTAGATTCACAATGGGCGGCAAGAAAGAAAATAAATGGGTCTCCAAAAAAGTTTTTCAGGATCTGTGTAAATTCTACCAAATTTGTTACAAATATAATTTTGGGATAACCAAAACTCAAATACCAATTTAAAACAAAAGAACTGTTAATTTCATACGTCTACTGTGCATCACTTGCCAAATTATGTGGTCAGGAATCACCTTAAATTTAAAAACAGAGGATGCAATAAGCAAAGCCCCCACCCCCCAGATTTCCTCTAAATTCCTGTGAACAGTAAAATAAATCTTCTAAATTAAGACATACAAGACATTTAAAATGCTCATAAATTGTAAAATACTGATATTTTTATTTTTCAAAAATGCAGCAAAAATGTTTTATGCTTGACACAATCCAGCCATCCGCTGAGTCAATAAACCCATATGAAAGAAATATGCAGTCAATCAAACATACATTAAATGTTATTTTTATATCATTTTATAAAAGTTTCTTTGCTTGTCATCCACAAATTGTTCGGCTTTCACTGTTCATGTATTCTGTTGACAATTAACTAAAATCTCTCATGAAGAAGTTACTTAGGATGAGAGGAGGTTAAATAGGCCACACTGTGACAAAGCTGCATGTAGTCGCACAGATGAGGCTGGGGGTGGGGGAGGGGGGGGTAGGGCTATCAGGAAAAGAAGATAAAACAGGGAAGTTACAAGATCACGATTAGGGCCTTTGGTTAGCCTACTGGTTAGGATCAGGGTTTGGGAGTCGGGGTTTCTTGTTCAGTTGACTTCTAAGGTTTGTACCTTCACTTTAGTAACCTACAGAGACAGAGTTTCACCATTTGTTATTTCGTAATGGCAGCCATGGCAGTTCTACATCTCTGGCACATGAATTGTCAATAAGAATTGGTTGAAATACATTTTCTGAATGCTTCAAATCTCATTATAATGACGCAACGCAGAAACAACCACCGCCCTCAAGCACTCACTGCTGGTTACTGCTTTGCGTCAAGTCAGCAGGAAAACCTTTGACTTCTTTCTCAAATAAAATCACTCATTATTTGCATAAGATGTTGGTGGTGGCTTTTTAATAATTCATTTCACTTCTTCGAAAGCATGTGGCAATTAAAAAAAATAATAGCTACAGAAGATATTAAGGAGAGGAAAAAAACGGTACGTTTGGAGTTGTGTTTGCCTTCAATGTCAAGTCAGACTATCAAGCAAAGCCACCCTGATCCTCCCTCCTCAGCTCCACCCAGACTGCTGCTGATTAATCAACTGTGGCTCAAAATAATTAATCAGATAGCAAACCAAACTCCAGACTTTAAAATATGGGTTCGACAGATTATTGGACACTGTGGAGAAATGTCAAGCTTTAAATTCTCACTTTAACAAGGTTTCAATCAGCATTAGGTAGTTCAAGAAGGGGCTCTTCTAGAATTACCAGGGCCCCTGGTAAGATGTGACTTGGAACCTCCTGAATCATCACCACCTGTCTGCCTTGACTGCAGAGGCTGCACCTATTAAGGTTGGGCGTATAGGAATTAAAGATAAGGCATTGAAGAGACATTTTAGGAGCAAGGGGAAAGGACAATAGGAAGGGATTATCGGGTCGTGGTTTTTGGCTGGTGCTCAATCAAACCAAGCTTGCATTATCTACACAGTACTAGCTCGTCATCAGATAGAGAAACAAATAGACAGTAGATGGTGTGAAAATGGCCTACACTTCAACTACTAAACAAGTATCAAGATGTTTACACAGTTAAGAATTATAGAAATGACTGCATAGCAAATATAGCCATTAAATAAAAGTACTGTGTACATACTACAGTGGGTGAGATAGAAAGACAACCAGCCCTGCTTCAGGACACGTATACAATAATATAGTAATATCTGAAATGAAAGCATTTATGTGGTTAAATAAGTCATGTTTTAATGCAATAGCAGGTAAATGCTTTAAATCATAATATATCATCTGTAACTTTCCCTTCTATTTACAAGAGTTTAACACGTAGCTGGTTAGAGTGATTCTTCACTAAATCTGACAACTCTTCAGAGGCCCTTTCATCTTCTGAAGCTAATTTCTGTCTCTTGGCACACTTTGCATTCCTGTGTTTTCCATATCACTCTACAGTATCTCTCTTCATCTTCCTCACTCTCACAGCTGTTAAATCCCTCTAAATAAAATCTTCTGAAGAACTGTTCCTTCAGCTAACGTTGTCTTTTTTCCAATCCCCTTTTCCTCTCTGTCTTTCTTTACATCCATCTCTTCCTAAAATGTGTTATTTTCTATTCAGCTTAGTTTGATCCTTGGCAGATAGGGCCTTTGATCTTTTAATGGAAAAAAATGCTACATTCACATTTCACAGGTTGTTCAAGTTGACATCAGCAGTCTGTGTGTGGTACTTCTTAGCTGTGTTCTGCATCTGCATCTGCACCTGCGTGTGCTCTGATCAGTCTCTGCACTGCTTCACCGTGCAGCACAGGTACAGTAGGAGATGTAAACTGATCCGTAACTGACCCTTTTGCCACAGCGATCCTCCTCTTCCTCCTCAGGTGTAGAAAAAGCAGGAGATTTAATATCCAAAGCAGGTTTTGAGACATTTGATGGATGCCTTGGCTCATCGCGTTCAAGGTTATGAGCAAATGATGCATAGAACTGCATCTCCCGGGATCCAGTTTGTCTTTAGTTCCCGACGTGCAACACACAGCTGTCTGTCTTTTCTTCCTGTTACTGAAAATGTCTTTCTGTCACTCCATCTGAAACAATCCTGCAGGGTAATTAGTAGAGGTATTTAAGTCTTTTGTTTTGTGTGTGTAGGTGTGTGTATGTGTGTCTGTGTGTGTTTGTGTGTCTGTGTGTGTGCGTGCACATGTGTGTGTGGTTGTGCGTGTGTTAGTGTGTCTGTGTGTTGTAATTATTTCCTTGTGTGTGCAAGTATCTTGCTGCAGTTATACACGTGTGGTGGAGTGTGTGTGTGCGGAGATGTGTGTGTGTGGCAAGTGCGTATTACTATACGGGCTATGGTGTGTGTATCCCTGGTGTGGATGCCCCATCCTCATCCCCACCACGGATCCAGGCGTCATGGGGGTCATCGGCGTCGCCGGGGTAACAGGCAGTGATCCTGGGGTCAGAGAGGTCATGAGCGGGACGTCATCAGGTGAGCGGCGCAAGGTCAGGGTATAATCGGGCGGGCAGGTGAGGCGCACGGTGTCCAGTGTACTGTAGATGTCCTGGGTGTCCAAGCCGTCCAGGGCGTCCAGCGTATCCAGAATGTGATGGCGATGAGTGTTGTTCCTCTTGTCTGCTGACGCAGCATCACACTCCAGCTGCTTCACCTGAAATGTTGAATGGTGAGGAAATGTCAGGAGATAAAGCAATGGTGACACAAAGAAACATAAAAGGAAATAAACTGAATAATTACATAATCAATCATGGCTGTGACCACAAAGTATGTTCATCGTCTATGAATCTACCAATTAATTTCTTCAATTAGTCAATTATTTGTTACTATTTTATAACATACAATATTCTTCAGCAAGTCCAAAATAACATATTCAAATTGCATGGTTTGTTAAAATCCAAAATATGTTCAATTAACAGTTATATAAAACAAAGAAAATCAGAACATCCTCACAATTGAGAAGCTGGAACCTGAGAATGTTCTGGCAACAAATCAGAATAGTTCCTGATTTATTTTTAAAGAATCAATTCTTAATTTCAGCTGTAATCAAGTTCCATGTTATTATGGTTAGGCTATAAGGCAATGTTTGCGAATTGTTTTGAAGTCAATCATTGTTTGGTGAATGTATGAATAATCAGTTATCAAATCAAATTAACTGTGTTCCATTGTTATGTGTAAAACGCAAACTTCTGACTCATCTTTTAATACAATTTACAAGAACTAATATGAAATGATTATACAACAACATGAAATCTACCAATGATCTTTATCTAATAATGCTTAATTATCACCTAGCTTTACATGCAATGTGATAATTAAGAATTATTATTATTATATATATATATATATTATGTAATCTTCACGTAAAAATGTAAAGGGCAGTAACTGGCAAACACTAATTGGCTTGGAGATCTGTCAATCAAGCAAATACATCTCCAAGCATACGGTTTGAAAATCACCACTATGACCCATTAAAATGTGTGAGTACGTTTATGGTTTATTCCAGTCAGATTTGCTTTAGATCCATCATCCAACAGTCAAACTGTGCCACTGCTATTCGTCATAATCATTAAACCACGTCTGACTTATTTAAAATCATTTCCAGTGGATTTGGCAAACCAAACAACAATACGATTTTTTTAAAGATCACATTTTTCCTCATCACGTCAGGTCTACTGTTGGTGCCCAAAAAGCTAAAAACACCACACAACCATATTTCAAATAATCTAATTCAATCATAAAAGCAGCTGCAATGTCAACTTACATTAATGTGGTTCAATTAACAGTATGTGACTGCTTTATCTTTTAGAGATCTGACATCACAGTCTAACTGTGGGAGATTTCAAAGCCATTGACTGAGCTCAAAAGAGGCCAAATGGATGAATTGGACGCAATTGGAAGCAATTCTGGAAATTGCACACAGCTCTCACACGCACATGCTTCAAAACACACTGACACATACACACACAAACGCACACATCCTTGCACTGCGAATGTCAGGAGATGACAGGCTGTGTTTTGCAGAAGAGCTCTACTGGCAGCTTCTCCACTGGCAAGAAAGTACTTTATTCAGTCTCAACCTCAAATGGCTTGATGCTACTTAAAATATCTATTATCATAATAACGCGTGCAATTATTTACAATCAGCAGGATTTCCCCCCCCCCCCCCACAAAATAAATGTAGATCCAGAAGAACACACACACTCCACGTTGTGGCTTCAGTTATAGTAAAAAGAAATGCACACACAAGCACAATGAATGCAGGAATAGACAACTCACCTGTAATGACCGAAGTCCCTCCCCTTGCAGGTGGGCCGCGACATCTCCGGGCGTGATGTCTCGTCTGGGGGGAGGAAGTGGACGTGGCCGACGATGCTCCAGACGCCTCTTGTCTTTCTTGTACAACAGTGCTGCGAATGCGAGGATGTTAAGAAACAACAGGGAAGCTCCCACCGCAATGGTCACTGAGAGCTCAGTTGAGTAGTCCTCGGTGGGCACGCGGACCCCGTCTTCCTCTCCCCCTTGGCCTAAAGCAGACTCTGGCGGCTGTGGAGTACCTCCTTGTGGACCTGGATGACGTGTACTACTAGGAGGCCAACCTTTGGCTAGACGCTTTGTGTAAGAATAAGGAGTGTCATCCTGTGGAGAGGGACTGTGGGTAAAGGAGGACACCGATTGGAGGAGCTCATTAACATGATGCAAGTGAGGGACCAGCTGGAGCCAGAAGGAGATTTTTGTGGCACGGTAGTGGTCTCTGATACGGGGCTTCAGGCCAATATGGAGATACAGCTGCTCTTTAGGGGTGTATTTAGACCAAGCCACTTCTTCAAAACGGTTAGGTTTAGTGTGGATGAACTTAGTATCTTGAGGAACCGGCTGGTTTGGGTCACTAGAAAGAGGGAAACATAAATAGTTCATTAACAAGTTATTTAATCATCTGGATGAGTTGGTTGTAATGTACTTTTTTGGTTATGTTTTAATCCATATGTATGTAGAGAGAGAGAGAGAGAGAAAGAACAGAGTTTCCACCCAAATATTTGCTGTCAAATGTCGTATTAAAATATATCTCTGGATATGACTTTTTCCAATCATTTCACCAGAGCTGGCACTCATCTTTCTAAATCAATATCAAACGAACAAGACCCCAAACTGCGGCAAGAAATATTTGCTCAGAGCAAAACAGGTTTCATTTCTCTTTAAACATATAGTAGCTCAAAGGGGATTCAGTTGCAGATCATTGATTTTTGTCCAATTAATAAGTCCGTTACAAAACATTTCAGTTACATAACGCACAGGTGAAACGCCTGCGGCTGTGTGTGGATAGTTGCGCCTCTAAAGATATATGTGTTGCATTGTGAAGATATCTGGAAAAATCACCTTCCTGACGCATACGGACAGGCATTTATTTGACAATTTACGACTTGTTTGTTTGAGCAGTGAAAAAAGACGTGAATGAAAGAGCACACTATGTGCTCACTCGTCAATCAACGCCTTATGAAAGGCGCAAAAAGAAGGCATCGAGCATAAAGACCAAACAAACACGCACGCAAGCTGAGGATTTATACACAGCGACTTACAAAGTAAGGAGCATCATATCCTCTTCTTTAAATGTAGCTGTCACACAGTGCCATCACCATGCAAAGTGCTCTCAACCAGGTGAAATCTTTCTCCAGAGAAAATTCTCCACTGATAATTGAAGTGCGCACTGAAATCCTAACAACCCTCCATTGTGATTTTGCTCTGCAATCACAGCACAGGCTTCAGACTCGAGACAGCTAACTGGATGCAACGTGATGGCCTTCATGCACCTGCATTAAAGACTTTGCGTCTTTTATTTAAATACCAGAGTCAAAATATGTACAAGCGCAGTCCTCATTTTGTATGTTGTGAGATAGCAAGGCTCTATGGTGATTTAGATCAAGGTCTAGACTCCAGATGTCTCTGTAAATCTGAAGAAGCCTCTGTGGAGTGAGCCTCGATTGGATTAATTAGTGGTAATTACTCTCACTTCAAGGACAACAGAAAGAGGGTCCACCCTCAACAATTACTTTTATCTTGTATATCATGTCAGAGTGGAGAGATAAAAGGTACTCTTATCAGAGTGGACTGTCGGGGATCTTAAAGTTTTAATGTGGATCTTTTCTAAAACTGTAGTATTTTGAGCAGATCAGTTCACTTTCAATTTAACAAATTGGATATGTAGACACTTTTTTTTAGCCACAGACAGATCATTTTAATTTTGATTTAATGTATTTAATGAGCTGTCCGTAACACTGCACCAGTTGTGATCATGACTGAATGAGGATGTCGAAAGAGCGACGAGGAGAGGAGAGGAGAGACTGAGATACTCTTCCTGCTAAAATGTGACTAAAATAATAATATCAGAGGGGAATACTTGAAGAAATTTGATGTGTTCATCCCAAACTTCACATAACTAGATGAGTGAAAAACAACACATTCTATTAGGACAGAAAGATGTGATTTGGCTGCACAATGTTTTTTTGTGTATATATGTGTGAATTTATGATCGATGTCTATTCACCGTAGTTCTTGTAAGGTGCTTTTGTACAAAATATTGTTTTAATGTTCATGCCCGTAAAGCCCTTAAACTGGCTTTAATGAAATAAAATGTAATGTAATTTAATTTAATTCAAATGTAATTGAGAAAAGATCAGAACAGAATAGAAGATTATTAAAGAGTGACCCATCAGTCCTTGTTTAAGGACATGACCTTGGTTTTCCTCAAGCCAACACCAAAAGAAGAAAGGGAACATCCAGATTTTGACATGACAGAGAATCTGCCAAAATTAGTCTGCAGTGGTGCTTTCCTAATTGTATCTAAAGTACTGTCTTCTCGACAGACCTCAGAGACCATTTGAAAGAAAATACTTTATCCGTTGCCTGTCAGCTCATTATTTTTGTTTTCCTCTCCCACATCATTAAATCACAGCTTCACTCTGTTTTTAATTCCATTTCAAATGAAATCCAGTATTTCATATTTGTGCATATGCAATTCAAATGTGACTTATCTTGATGGGAGAAGAATATAGAGAAATGGATTCAGGCTGATCTTGCACAAATTCCTACTAATTGCCGCCAATGCATTTCCCCATGCATCATTTGTGGGAAAGACATTTACTTAATGCAAATCGAAAGCTGTTATCATCGCCTCGATGCTGTGCATTTTCGACTGACCTCTCTTTGTGTGAACCCTGCCAGATAACTACACTCCATGGTCATGTTAACTATCAATCAGTCCACCAAATTACACATAAAGAGAATGTATGAGAAAGGCACTACGCTGTTCATCTTAATGACACCACAGACTTGAGTCTTTGCTGACTTTTTTCGACCCTGGAGGAGATTTGTTCCTGTAAAATCGAGAGTGAGCTGTCCACAGTTACAGCAACAACCGTCTGCGTTGCCAAAGCCTTGTCTCTGCAGCGCGTCCAAGATGGAGGATAATGTCTTTCTGACAACCGTGCATTTCCTTTCATTTTTTTAAATTTGATTAATTAGCCTGGCTTTCATTCGTTATCATGAGACATGTTCTACATGTGGGCGGGATAAGATAATGGTAGCCAAAATTAGAAGCGGTTTTCTGTGTCTAAGAAGGCAGAAATAAAGAGAACTGAGTCATGCTGAAGCTGTGCTTTGTTTGCTCTTGTTCTCTTGATTGTCAGACAGTATAGTCAGTATAGCAGGATTTCGTGAAACAAACGTCTCAGTGAACATTTTATTAGCTCACCCAGTCTTGGCAAAGTTGGTCCAGTAAGTCATGACAACAGCACTCAGCATCACGTCGTTCTTGGAGAAGTTACAGTTGAACAGATCAGTGGGTCCCACCATGGGCACACCAAACACGTAGGGCACCTACGTGGACACACACACACACACACACACACACACACACACACACACATATTGTCGGGTAGCGTACGGTAGGAGCCAACAGTTTACATTCATTCTCATCACTGAATCATGACATTCAAACATCATCCTAGTAAAGATAAATACTGTTTATGTGTAACTGTAGTGAACCTAAAGTCACTAAATCCATATTCAGTTTGATAGGTTATCCCCAATAATCTATAGTGACATCCACCCTCACAAACACAAAATGCATGCACATAAACATATGCAGTGCGCTGAACATAAGTGTACAAAAACAATATTGAAATCAAGAGTGTTTGTGTAAGAAGTCTTGTATTGTGTGCTGACAACATAGAGAGGAAAGTGTGTGTCAAGCCTTACACCCCAGTCCGTTCACTCCGCTCGGCAATAACCAATCGACTTGCGACTCCTGCACTTCGAGCTAATCACTCGACAAAATCCAGACTGTTTGCTGTCCTGGCTCCTCAGTGGTGGAACGAGCTCCCCACTGACATCAGGACAGCAGAAAGTCTCTATATCTTCCGCCGGAAACTAAAAACACATCTTTTCCGACTATATCTGGATTAAAAAACAGATTAGCACTTCAGTGGCACTGAAATGGCACTTACTTATGGTATTACTTATGGTATTACTTATGGTATTACTTATGGTATTACTTATGGTACTTTTGTAGTTCGACTTTCTTGAAGAAATGTTACTTTCTGGTTTCTTGCTGTTCTGAGTTTGTACTCTTGGTTGATGCACTTATTGTAAGTCGCTTTGGATAAAAGCGTCTGCTAAATGACATGTAATGTAATGTAATGTAAACTATAATCGTCACAGCGGTAAATATACAAGAGCTTTCAAATCAGACCTGCGGCAAAAAAACCTTCAGTAAACATTTCAACTATTTTGTGCTGTTGAGGATTGCTTGATTCCACTTATGAAGCACTTTGAAGAAAATCAATATGAAGCAGCATTTCACGGTTAATCTAAACCGAGAGCTCCAGATTCATCGCATTAAGATTTCCAACATTTTTGGGAGATTAGTCACTTTCATTTTTGCCTCAGTGTGAAGTACCCAAACTAAAAAGTCCTATCTTTACTCGTCTCCTTGATTTCTAATATCATGTCCTGTCCCTAACGTTATCTCTGGAAAGCTAATACAGCACTTTCACATCAACGTACCTCATCACCATGGGCAGAATCAGCCCAGGGCGGCGTGGCATCACTCTGGCAGTGGTGGTAAAAGGAGTAGAAGTAGGTGGGGGATCCATACTGAGCGTGGAGGTCAGCTGTGGCGATAGCTGGCGCCACCCATTGGTGGTCTGTGAATAGCGCCACTAGAGTCTTCCGTCGGGTTTCTGCATTGTCGCGGTCTGCCCAGTCCGTGTACATGAACCTTTAGTGTACACATTTCTAGTTAGCTATTAACAAATACTTCATTGTTGCTAAAGTTAATAAATCTATTCTTTTAAACATCCATTTGAAGGAATCTTTTTGACTATTACACTCATTGGCTTTCTTGCCAAGAGTTAGATGAAATGGTCCAACAACATAACCTCATGAAATAACACAAATTTTTCACACTGTGGCTTGTTTTCCCGAAAGTAATGAGTGATAACGTTGTAATCAGTATACTGGGTATCGAGATACTGGGAGGCAGATTTAGTTACCTTGGGACAGAGACAGGCTCGCTATTGTCTGTCTTAGCCAACTATCTCTTTACTATCGCTTCATATTTACCAAACATTCATTAGAGTGGTAGAATTGCTCTCATCCAATTCTGGACAAAATGTAAAAAAAGAAAATTCTTTCTTGAAACTGTTCCTGAAATACATTCAGAAATGTACAGACTCACTCACCGTATGCTCTCCCTCAGCGTATCTCGGCCTTCTGGGTATCCATACAAATTATCCACAAAGTCTGATACTGCGAAGTCAAAGTCCTCAGCCGTGATGCCGTCCTCTGAGTCCACAATGCCCTCCACAAACTTCACGCCCTCGCCCTGGTTAACCCCCAGCATTACGTCGTAGTTCAGAAACTCTCCCTGCTCCATCAGAATCTGAGGGTCATCCGGTATAACGTCACCATCAATCACTGGGGCGAAAGCCGTGTGATATTTGGCCGGCGTGATGCTCTGCTCTACAAGTTCGCGGTAACTCCGGCCCTGAAGGCAGGCGACCAGTTGGGTGCTGTCATCGATGCCGCAGCCCACCCTCTCACCAAGCTGCCGGGCGTACTTGCTTGGCTGGTAGTTAACTGCCCAACTGGCTAAAGCGCTGCCGCTCTGGATGATGGCTCTGTGAAACAGGTCTGAGACACACATGAACACACACACACACACACATACATAAAAACAAATATGAGCATAGGAAGCGTATCCACTAAGGCACACACATGTATACATTCATGGATGCACATGCACACACATGCATGAATGCATCCATTGCACATTTGCATAAACAGATGCAGAACTATTCCCACGGCAGGAAAACACTGGACTCAGTGCATTATTCAAAAGGATCATGGTTAGAGCATCTGGTTCAAGTAGGTATAGATAGATAGATATATACTTTATTAATCTCCAAGGGGAAATTTGTCGTCACAGTAGCAGCACCAATAAACTAAACACACAAGAATAAAAAATAAAATATAAAAAACAGGGATGAAAGATATAGGAGTATACAAAGTAAAATATAAAATAAAATATATATGTATATATACAGTTTAATTTATAATAGAAAAAAGAAGAACTTCATCACAATATTCTAATTTTCTGAGACAGTCCTGTATAACATATATGCATACACAATACACAATACTAATGACAAATTAAATTAAATATAAAAATATTAAATATAGACAGTGTGCATTTAAAATAATACAGCTGTTAGCTATATGAGTCACGGGTAGGCTGTATTATTCAGAGAATTCAAAGGTTTATTCAGGCATTTCTACCAGTAAATGAAAGCTGTATCGATCTACTGGAAACCATGAAAGGTTTCATAACCATGAGAGTCTCAGCTTCTAGAGCACCCACCTGATTGCCAACTATAATAGGTTCCCAACTGTCTCTCCCTTTCCACATCCGTGCCGTATAAGTTCAAATGACTCAAACTCACAAGGTCAGTGGGCTTTTTGTGCATTGGTTCTTCCTTACCCTCAGAGTAGTGAGACAAGGTGAGCAGGCAGACGCACGAGGCCCCGGCCCCCGATCCAAACACAGTGACCCTGCCCGGGTCTCCTCCGACGGTTGCGATGTTCTCTTTCACCCAGCGCAGAGCCTGGATCTGATCCAGCAAGCCGTAGTTCCCTTTTGCTGCCTGGTCACCTGTACTAAGAAATCCTTCAGACACAACACATTCTAATTAAGTCCAATGACTTGTGAAATAATAAAAACAATGAGAATTGATTAAACGGTATATAAATAATAAGTCGATCAAAAAAGGTTTGTCCTGCTGACTTTATGGAAAGTCATCTCCCAATACAAACACGCAGGGAGGTGATTCCCACATCGTGGCATTCCCACTGTTAAGATTAATTAATGTATGATTAAAAATGCTTTTTGTAAAGCATGTTATTACCGTAGAAGAGATGTTAATGAAAAATGATGCACCTCGCCTAAAATCCCTTGCAAATTGGATAAAATGATAAAAGGTACAACCGTATTCGGGTGAAGGAAAATCAATTTACACACAACTCAACATAAACCTATGCAGCTATCCCTTATTCCCTTTACTGCTGACGGTGTTAAGTAAAACCAAGGATCCTAATGGCTCACTCCACGACACAGACTGCAAGAGTGTAATGAGCAAGAAAAAGAACACTGCTAAAATTAGACATCACATGTGAAATGTGTCAGAAATGTATCTACATTCTAAAAAATGGCATTGTAAAGAAAATTCTAAATTATCTTCATATATACTGTATATACTTGATGTACTTTCATATTTTTCAGTTTCATCTATTTCAATCATTTTATTAGAAATAAATGCCCCAATTCCAGCAGAGCACAGTAAGATTCACTTTGAATGCATGGGCTCACCTCTTGCATCCAATTTAGGATGACAATGATGAGGAAGAAGAAGAAGACACTGCTAGATGATGATGGTGGTGATGATGATGATGATGATCATATTGGAGGTGGTGCAAACACAGAGGATGGAGATGAAGACAAAAAGAAACATGTTGGATTGGCTTTGTTTAGCTCAATATGTTGATCACAGCTGCAGCGACGTTTTAACCCCAAGGTCAGAATTAAATTGTTGTTTCACCCACAAAGCAAATGCAGATTTATGCCATCACATACAATCTTAATCTAAAAAATGTCTGGAAAATTCAGAAAACCAACAACTCTACTCCTGACTACCCAGGATTAACCTTCCATCTGGGAGAGAAATATCTCTCATACAGTATTAACATGAATGGTGTGTTGACATGATAAAATGTGCTAAAACTGAATTAAAAATGTAGAAAACTAAATAATTATACTACATAATTACAGGAAAACAGTCAAATGCTGTACGAATATTTACTTTATCGTTGCTCTCTTATAGGAAGTACATTTCGATTGATACATCTACATACAATTGATCAAATGCCTTATTCAAATGTAAGTATAATGGCATTGTCTGCAATGTTAAATCCACAGAATCAAGTAGATTAACCCTTGTGTTGCCTTCGGGTCAATTTGACCCGATTCAATGTTTCACCCTCCTGTCGCCTTCGGGTCAATATGACCCGATTCAATGTTTAACCCTCCTGTTACCTTTCTATTTACTAACATATTTTACCCTTGAGGTCAATATGACCCCAGCTATTAAAATCTCCAGAAAATTATTAGACTTAATATTGTTTTCCAAGTTTAAGTGTGAGGTACTTTATGTTTGTTTGTTGACTCCCGAAAGAACACCGACATTAAACATTGAATCGGGTCAAATTGACCCGAAGGCGACAGGAGAGTTAAATATTGAATCGGGTCAAAATGACCCGAAGGCAACACAAGGGTTAAAGAAATAATAGTATGTGGATTAAATTATTTTTCAAAAAGTTGAATGGGCTAAATTCATACTACATGCTCATATTTTATTAACCTCATGACACATTTTCATTAATCTCTTCAAATTAATTCTTAAAGAAGAGTAACTCCTAATATGAGTCAAGACATGATTTAACACAACCAGTGGTGTGATGTGCAGCTTGTGTATCTGACTTAATATGAAGTTATGCTGTGCTCACACAAACTACTCATAAAGTAAATGCAAAAAAACTAAATACCAGGATTCTAAGATATTCTATTTATTCAGTGTGTTTTGCATAGATGTCTAAAATTAGAAAAACCACAGGGAATCAGATCTTCACTGTTCAGAGAGCAATGAGTCAGAGTCATGGAGGTATAAAGGATCACATTTGAGTCGCTTGTAGTGGAAAACATTACTTCAGGGGGTTTATTTCCACTTGGGACACCCAAACTGAACATGTTTTCACTTAAAAAACTAAATGGCACTCTGGGTGAAAACAACTTACACATGTTTTTGCTTACTGAAGGATTACACAATCCAGATAATGAATATAATGTAAATGTAAAGAAACGTGTCAAATTAAAAGTGAGGAACAACTATGAATAATCCTCATTGTTAAAAGAAACAGCATTTGCATAGCATCAATAATAATAATAGCTCTTTACTATTACATAAGTCACCAATAAAAACCTGACAACACAAAGCAAAATATAGACTAAAACTGAATTGATATAGCAACACTGACGGTGGTATTATGTAAGAAAAGATGTCCATTACAGTCAATTATATGATTTCAAACTTAAGTTAGATATTGATTAATCACATATGATGTTTTTACCACACCACCTCCTCTGAGATTCGTTGTCTTCTAGCAGGTGATGCATCTATTCATATAGCTATTCTATAAAAGAGCTAAATTCCCTACATAAATGCAAAAGATGAGAGAACATTGCATTTCCAATTATTATCCATTCATCGCCCAAAACAGTAAGTAAATTACCATAGTGTGGGTGCATAATACTGCAGTGATATTATCAGAATACCCAGAGCAGCTTGACAGTAATTGTTTTGCTTTTTTTCTTGCACAAAGGTTGAGTGTGGTGTTGAAGCACAAATACAGTCATTTCAAAATGTGGATTATTTCACTACAGATTTCTTCCTGGTTGCTCGAGCCCAAAAGGTATGCTTCTGTCCAGAGTTATCTCGATTGCAGAATAACTCAATAGGATGAAAAAATATTGGAATATGGAATCAAGAGGTCTGCTTTAACAGTGATGCTGGGGGGGGGGGGATTTTTTATTTAATGCAACTCCACCCATAATAAACGAATATACGAATATATATATTACCTTTAAGTACCGGGGTGTTCAGCAAATCGTAAAAATATAGAAGATATATTCGATATAAAGAGATATAATTTTACCCAGTACTCCGAGGCGATAGTTGAGGGTTATGACAATGACGTTGCCGTAGCTTGCCAGCACGCTGCCATCCATCATGTTGCCAGTGCCTTCTGTGTACGAGCCCCCGTGGATGTAGACCATCACCGGCCGCTGACCCCCTTCCTCATGGATGTCTGGGAGAGAGAGAGAAGCAGAAGATTATAGATAGATAGATAGATAGATAGAAATACAGACAGGGGGGCGGCTGTAGCTCAGTGGGGTAAGAGGGCTGTCCTTCGAATGCAAGGTCATGGGTTCGATCCCCGCTCTCCCCATTAGCTGCAAGTCGAAGTGTCCTTGAGCAAGGCACTGAACCCCCAGTTGCTTCCCGGGCGCTTCACCGCAGCCCGCTGCTCCTTAATAACTAAGGATGGGTTAAATGCAGAGAACTAATTTCCCCTTAGGGATTAATAAAAGTGTATATTTAAAAAAATAAATAATAATAATAATAATAAAAAAATAAATACAGACAGATAGATAGATAGATAGATAGACAGACAGACAGACAGATTCACAGCAACATATGGGCTGACATTGTGGGACGTCACTGAAGCACCTGATGCCAGTGCTACACAGAATCTCTTTTTGTCCGTGAGTGTAAGCTCAAATCCACCCACCTCCCTTCTGCCTCCATTCTGTCTGTTGTTTGAATAAATGTTCATTCCGACTGTATATTTACGTGTGTGTGTGTGTGTGTGTGGGGGGGGGGGGGGTTGGACTGACTGTCCACCTGTCCATTTGTATGTATCTCAGCCTTTAATCACTCATACATACAAAAGCAGGATGAGTCTGGGGCCCTCTTGCTTCTCTATGCTTCGAATCTCTTTTCATTCATTTCTCAGTGGGTGGATATAAATTGAGGCAGTGAGTGTGCTCATGCTTGCCATCGTGTGTTTGTGTGTTTGTGTGCGGGGTCACATGCATGTGTATGAACCAATATGTATGCATGAGTGAGTCTGTGTCCTTCCCACTTTCCTCCAAAAGTAAAAGCGTAAACCCCTTGGCGACTGACGCAGGTGTCTGCATATTAAGTGTTGGTTCAACCAAAGAGGGGTGGAGAGTAAAGTGCTCCAGGTTTAAAAATATATGTTATTTATTTATTCAAGAAGGATGTGTCTGTGACCTTACTCTGCAATTCCATATTTAATGATACATCACCCCTCAAAATCATCTTGCGGTCATTAGAAGGATGCCACAACTGTTTGTTGCTCCTCTGTTTTCACCTTACATGTGAATGAACTCAAACATGTTATACTAATTATTACCCTGCAGAGAGTCTGTGCACACTTTTGGGTTCACTCACCTTCTTCAGTGGGCACGTAGATATTGAGGTAGAGACAATCTTCGCTCTGGTGAGTGAGGTACGTCGCAGCTATATCCAGGTTAGCCGTGAGCCAGGACGGCATCATATCTCCCAACATGCTCCTCTCGTCCAGTGACTGCGGGCACACTGGAGCAAACTGCGTCACATTTCGTATTCCTGGCCAGGGCAAAGGAGGCTCGGGCGGCTGGAAGCGCCGGTCTCCTGTTGGAGGCCTTGCGTATGGTACTCCGAGGTACTGGATGACGGGCCCCAGGAGGTCGGAGGGCAACGGGGTCAGAATGCCACGGATACGGCCCTGCACCGTGGAGATGACGGGCACAGTCTGTTGCGCCGATGAGGAGGGCGGATACAGGGAAAGGGAGAAGCAGAGGGAGAGGAGGACGGATAGAATCCCAAATGGGGAGTAGAAGGACGGGAGAGGAGACGAGGGAGAGGGAGTTCTTCTGGTCATCGACTTGGACATGATCGTGTTTAGGGGAAGTTAGGAGATAAAGAATTGGAGGAAGAGCGGAAGGGCCTTTGGGAGAGGGAGGTTTACAGCTGTGTTGACTTTTTAGAGCTATCCAACACTTACACACAGCTGCTGCTCAGCTTGGCCATAGCACACACAACACACACAACACACACAACACACAGTCCTCACTCTTGCAAACAACCTTTTCCTTTTCTGTGTGTCTGTCTGTGTCTGGTCCTGTGTGTGAGTCAGTGAATCTGTGCCTCTGAGTGTGTGGTGACTAAGTCAGCGAGTCCCTTGAATACGTATCTGTCTGTGTGTGTGTGTGTGTGTGTGTGTGTGTGTGTGTGTGTGTGTGTTTGTGTGTGTATATATGTGTGGAAGTGTTTAAGCAAGTGTGTATGTCCTGGATGGGCGATTTGAGCATGCGTGGGCAAGTGTGTGTGTGCAAGTGTGTGTTGGTGTGTGTGTGTGTGCGTGTAGGTGTGTGTGTTTGTGTCTCTGTGAGTACGTGTATGTGTGAGTCCCTCGTTATGTAAACAGTAGCATCACTGTTCCTCTGTCACTCTCTCCTTCCGGTCATCCCCATAACAAGCCCAAACTGCCTCCTGGAAAAGAGACACAGAGGCAGAGAAATGGAAAGAGGAGAGAAGGATTTAATTAGTCTTCAATAGAATAATTATGGTGTGGAAAAAGATAAAATGCCACGCACATACACACACAGTAAATGTATACGTCAAATCTGAAAATTAGGCTGTGGTACCTCGCTGATGTTCACGTTAAAAATAGATACATGAGCGATAGATATAGCAAACGAGATGTTGTCCGCTCAGCTTAACTCGTGTGTCAGACTGTCAGGGCTACTGTGTCGCACATAAATGGCATATGTATGTATGTGTGTGTGTGTGTGTGTGTGTGTGTGTGTGTCTGCTAGCTGCAGACAAATGTCACATCCTCACTACACACTGTTTCACAGATCACAGGACCTGGTTGGTGGGGGTGGGGGTTGGGGAATGAGAGGGGGGGGGGCTGTGAGCTGGAGTAGATGATGGAGAGTCACGTCACATGCTTAATTAAATCCTGAATACACCACAGGGCGCCTGACCTGCATGTAGCATAAGGTAGGAAGCCTGTGACACACACATGCACATACACATGTATGCACACACCACTTCTTTATGTCTCTTAATAATACACACACACACACACTCACATATGTTCTCTATCCAAAGATGCGCACACACACACTTTCTTAATCTCTCTACATGCTCACATGCACACACACACACACACACACACACACACACAGCTGCTCCCCAGCCAACACTGCTATCTCGCTCAGAGGGCCTGAGGGCAGAATATTAACACGTACACACGCGCAGAGAGAGCAGCAGCATCAATTTCTGTGTAATCACACACACACACACACACACACACACACCTACGCACACCCACAACCATAGTAAGCAGAAAAGATATTAGAGTGTCAACATGATCAGTGCTGTCGCTCCTCCCATGTTAGATTGTATTGGTGTTGGCTGTCCAAGGTGCTCGTTAACATTCCAGTGGTGATCACACACACGCTGATGAATAACGCTCCATTTATCAAGGCAAACCCGCCTGCCACCCTCCCCTTATATGTGTTTACGTGGAGAAAAAAACAGATGAATCCGCGTTGCATTCTTATACAGAATAAGAGAAGAAAATAAACAACTGTAGGAGGAAAAAAACCGCTTGCTTGTGAGGTACAATAACCTGACTACATCTCTATCTGCGCTGACTACGGGGAAAAGAAAAAAAACACTCACACTCACACTCAAATGCAAAGCCTCAACCTGCATCCTCGCTGCAGTAAAATGAGATACAAAACCACACGAGACAAATCGGATGTAACGTACCCAGCCAGGGTAAGAGCAGTGAACCTCACGGACCATGTTCCCGTCCACCGCAACATTCGCCTCGTGTTTTCGCTGCTGCAGTTTATCCGACGTGCCTGGGATTGGATATTGGGAGATATTCCTCTACTGCTGCTGCTGCTGCTGCTGCTGGTGCTGGTGGTGGTGGTGGCGATGGACCGTCTCCTGGGTGGGAATAACCCAAACAAGAAAAGAAAAAATCCAGCCTTCAGTCCGAAAAAAATATGGAAATGATTTTTTCTTCAAGCGTTTTAGATTTAGTATACATGTAAGCGTCTCTTAAAGGATTGTAAGGCCCAGGACGTTCAAATGATCAATCTCCCTCTCTTCTTTTCTTTCTCCTCCATCCCCCATCTCTCTCTCTCTCTCTCTCTCTCTCTCTCCCTAGATGCGATTGGACAGTGTGGCAGGCAGCAGCTACTGATCCAATGATACGCACCTATGGCTCCATGAGGAAGTGTGGACTGGGAAAAATGGAGAGGACCGACCTGTGCAGGAAAACGTACACACACTTACTCAAGTCCACACCAATACATGGAGCGCATTGGTGCATGAACAGACATTGGTTACACACATTTTACGCACACCTGTGGAAGGTCTTGTTACACGTAAAAAAAATAAAAAAAAGAAGAATACACAGACGAATGAAACATCTTATGAAGAAGAAGACTCACACAAGGCTGTAGCAAACCATGCCCACGCACACACATTTTAACACAAATGGTGCTGGAGTGCACATGTGACTGCTTCACAACCAGAACAGGTCGTGTCTCAGCTCTGCCTGTAAGAAAGCTTTCTCCTGTGTGTGTGTGTGTGTGTGTGTGTGTGTGTGTGTGTGTGCGTGTGTGTGTGTGCGCGTGTGAGTGAGTATGGTAATGCAGCGGGTCTGCAGTTGCTACTCACACTCCTCGCGTCAGAACAGCGTGCCGCAGCAGCATTCAGAACTTTCGATTCTTCTCTTCAACAAGCTTCCATCCACCCATCCATCTCTTTGTCTGCCTGACAGCCTCTCTGTCTGCCCGTGTACTGGTTTGTTTTTTCCTCTGCGATGCCCTCTACTCACGCTATCTCCTGAGTGTGGTACCACCTCTCTCCTTTCCCCTCTTTTAAAGCAGGTTGTCCTAGTATCTTTTTAATAAGCCAAAATAAAAACATGCATGTCAATCGGCGGAAAGGCTTTATTTGAGACGTGATTTAAAAGGATGACACTGACCTATAGTCTAAGGCGCTTTACAAAGCCACAGGGCATTTCATTCTGCCAAAAGAAAAAGCACTGCATGAGTATCTGAGGCTGTGCTCAGGCTCATATGAGATTAAAGGTTAGGGTTGTAGCAAGAGGTCAGTCCCGAAAAACCCAAAGAAGATATCAATAAAATCCGTGGAATAACTCTCAAACCACCAAGCTATGAATGTAAGGGCATAACAATAAACTACAGTGATGTGCACAATCTGAAGACGCATCACGTCGTCTCAGTTAATAAGGTGTCACAGGATTTGAGACAAGCTTTCACCGTCATTCATTTTGTCTGAAAGTTTTAGGATGATTTTGGTAAAGTATGATACCCAAAACTCTATATTCTGGGTAAAGGACCGAAATAGTTTGATGTAAAGAGGTTTATTCCATAATGAGTTGCTTGCTTGTTATATTTCCTTTTGCAGTGTTAATGCAGTAATGAGAGCAGCTCACAGGACGTGAACCTGGACCCAAACTGTCAGATGTAAACAGAGAGCTGAATCTGTCAGGACAACGAGTCCTCAGACATGGACCGTGGACTTTAAGGGGCAGAACGTCCCCTGTTTTTCATCACGTACTGTTCTTGCTATTCATGGGGAATTTATAAAATAGACAATATCATGAGGCAGCATCCCTTGTCAATAATGTGTATTTTGCTTAATAAATGGAATACATTTGCAGAAATAAGATGTATGCATACATATATGCAATTATGTCTGTTTAAATTTGATTAAAGCCTTCATATCAAGATAATCAATCCATACCTGATTAACCTAATTAATTAATAAAGCCTCATTCCATTCACAAAGTCCATGTCGGCAGGCGGTTGGGGTGGATGGATGTCCCAGAGGCTGTTCGCTTCTCGTTTCCCGTGCACTGACAGTCGGCACTGGGGCTCTTTAAGCATGACCCAAATATAATCTTAAACATGTGTTTATTGTTGTAACCATGACAACAAAGGTTCCCGAATCTTGACAAAGTCATTTTAACCCAAACCACATCCCCTCTCCCTAACATTGACAAACTTGTTTTTGTGGTTAAACCTAATCAAACCTTACCCCATGGGGTGGTCACGAAACAAAACAGATTGAACAGTGATTTGGTTTTGGAAAAGACAAACAAATAGCGTTGTCTTACTGATAAGGTTGTCGGATCAGAAAACTCTTCTGTTTGTCCTTTTTTATTTAATCTTAATAATTTGGAGGACTTTGTGAAATAATGGATGTATGCACTGCAACCCTACAATCATCCTCTCGCTGTAGTTGTCAGCCGACTCTTGTTGCTGACACAAACTGATCACGTCCTCCATTGACATTCTTAGTCACGTAAGGAAGAAGCTTCTTTTTTTCTTATATGTGGCACTAATGCAGAAGCACCAGGGTTATTGAACCAAAGTTTATGTACTGAAGCTCCTGCCATGTCCCAATGATTTCAAAGTCTTTTAGAGCTTCATTTACCTTTTGTCAACTGAGCCTGCTGAGTATTTTGAAACATGTTATTGAATATGATAGAAGCTTGGCTGCATGGCTGTAGCATAGAGTGCACTTGTATGGAAGCATCTTAATTATTTATAGTTCTCTTATTATTATTTTTTTTTTCTTTAAGATAAGTTAAGACAAGAAATACTTTATTGTCCAAAAGGATATTTGTCTTTTGCAGTATCTGAGGAAGAAAAGAAGATTTTTTTTTGTTGCATACATTAAGTGCATATGCAGACTGTCATCAGTCTACATAAGCACGCGCACACACACACAAACACACACAAACACACAAAGACAAATACACACAATAGCCTTCTTACATGCACAGACTAAACTGCACACTGCCTGACGCTCAACGCACCACTGAGTAAAACAGCCTCATGCACACAGAACAATATAAAATAACCAGTGAAAATAAAGGCCGCAGATACGGCAGTAATTTACAGTAATTTTACAGTGCAGCTACTATAATTTATCTTATTGTATATTGGATTACAGTATGTGATAGTAGAGTAACTGGGTTTTATGGTCATTTTACAGTATATACAGGACTGTCTCAGAAAATTAGAATATTGTGATGAAGTTCTTTATTTTCTGTAATGCAATTAAAAAAACAAAAATGTCATGCATTCTGGATTCATTACAAATCAACTGAAATATTGCAAGCCTTTTATTCTGATTTATTGCTGATTATGGCTTACAGCTTAAGAAAACTCAAATATCCTATCTCTAAATATTAGAATATCATGAAAAAGTATACTAGTAGGGTATTAAACAAATCACTTGAATTGTCTAATTAACTCGAAACACCTGCAAGGGTTTCCTGAGCCTTGACAAACACTCAGCTGTTATAAATCATTTTTTTTACTTGGTCTGAGGAAATATTAAAATTGTATGAGATAGGATTTTAGAGTTTTCTTAAGCTGTAAGCCATAATCAGCAATATTAAAAGAATAAAAGGCTTGCAATATTTCAGTTGATTTGTAATGAATCTCTTTCAGAATGCATGACATTTTTGTTTCGTTAATTGCACGTGTTGAGCACAGAAAATAAAGAACTTTATCACAATATTCTAATTTTCTGAGACAGTCCTGTATACGACCATGTTACCGTTTATTTATGAAGGGTTATAAAATCTGCTACTTTTGCATTTAATTCCTTTCAACTAAAAAACACAGGAATTCAATAAAATATTACTGTACTTTATTACTGCTCCTCAATCATTTATGCAGCTGAATTTGAAAGACAAATAATATTAGGAACATTTGTATTTCAATGCTAAAGAGGTACTTGCATGTTTTTAAGAAAAATAAATAATTACACACACATTTTATTTATTTATTTATTTATTCGCACAATAAAAGAAAAACAGTACAAATGTAACATTATTAAAAGATTTTAAAATGTACAACATTTCATTACAGTGTACAGTTAAGAGTAAAAGGCAGCGTTACAGTTATGTTCTAGCTAGCTTACCTTTTACGACTTTGACGGATAGGGGGGCAAAGGATTTTTTAAAAAGAGGTTGAGTCTGCAATGGAGGACTCTGAAAGGTAAAAGGAAGGGAAAGCTGGAAGGAAGGGGACTGCCTGAGGGAAGATGCTGGTACTCAGGGTGTATGACATAGGTGGGTACTGAAATGATCTTCTGAGCTTGTCTGATTATAGTTCATCAAAGACAGCGGGAGTGGGATGCTGATTCCTATGGCCCTTTGTGCATGGCAGGTGATGAGGGCTTTCGGCTGTACACTGAGGTTGCCGAACCAGACAGAGATGCCATGCTCTCTTGAGTATGGTATGGTAGAAGAGAAACAACACTTCCTGGTTGACACCAAACAACTTTCGCCTATGACAGATGGAAGTGTAGTTGCTGACATTTTCTACTTGAACCCTTCATGTCAGTGTGTTGTCAATGTGTATGCCCAGGTATCTGTGAGGGTCAACCTGGGCTATAATCACATGTATTAATCTTATATATATATTCTTTAGAAAAATATTCTCTTGGTTCATTCTGGCATATTTAGAGAAATGTTTTTAATAATGTGCACTGTCCCTTCTCAAATAAACCAAAGTAAAAATATATCTATATTTTGTTTAATTAAACTAGATAGATAAAAGAATGGAACTCTGTGGCATTGAGTAGATTGGTAGCAAATGGGATAAAGAACTTAAAAGCGTATTCTTCCCTGGATTTTACTTTTCAGTTAATTGCCCCTTCGACAAGATTACAAATTGTGCAGTGTTGAACAATTAGTTGCTGACTTTAAGTGTTTTGTGAAAGTCTAATGTCAATCACACATTATGAATGCTCAGAACCTCTAAATGCACATTATGATTCTCAGTAGGAGAGGGGAGTGACAGACTGAAATGCACTATGAGTGAGCCACACTGGCATTTATGTGGCAGGTGAAAGTTGTGTCCTAATGTGAAAATAATGATCAAATACATGCAACAAGGCCCATGATTGTATTCTCCATGCTTGAGTGAAACTTCCTGTTTATTCTAGAATAGTTTTATTTTCTTAATGATTCAAGCAACCATATAAGACCAACTGTTCTTCCAAACTAAGCAAGCTAGTCTGTGTGGACATGTTTTGTTAATAGGAGATGAAAATAGTTCAAATTGAATAGGGCCTAAGCAGATTGCCCAAACTCCTGTGGATGGTATATCTTTAATTTCATCTTTTGAAGAGACCTCTCCTGTTTGAGCCATTATGACATAACAACCAGAAACTGGAGTTCAGCTGCAGCAGGAAGTAATTTGGATGGAGATAAGTGGAGCTCAGCTCGTCTCCGACAAGCTTCAATTCAATTTAATGTCGGGTTTTAAATCACTGCCAGTATCTGTCCGTCTTAAATTACTCAGATAAAGTGTGATGTGCATTTAGGAGAAACAGTGGACAATCATCAACATAGTAATTGAGCTCAGTGTCATTCTGGCAGATGAGGTAACTAAATGGTCCCATAAAGTGAGAGGAAAACTGCCCCTAAAACTGAATCCTGTCACCTGGCAAGTGGGCCAGGGTTCGATTCCCAATCCTGGGCGGGTCTTCTGTGTGGGTTTCCTCCCACAGTCCAGAGACATGCAGCTTAAGTTAATTGGAGACTCTAAATAGCTTGTGAGCGTGAATGGTTGTCTGTCTCCATATGTGTGCCCTGTGATGATGAACTGGCGACCTGTCCAGGGTGAAACCGACTTTGTCGAATGTCAGCTGGGATTGGCTCCTGGATAAGCGATTAGCATAAAGGAACGGGATGAAATGGTCCAAAGAAATCAATTAAAGTTATGAAGTAAGTACAATCACTAATTTAAAAAAGGGTATTCAAAGGGCAAGACAAATTGTTCCACACTTCCATGCTTCCTTTTTGTATAAATGTTACCCCTTTATGCTATATCTGAAAAGAATAGTATCAACTTTGAAATAAGTTGCAACCAGAGCGACTGAGGGACTAAGTATTGTTGATGTTGTTATTGCCTTGTGCCTGAGGTAAAATGTTGACTGAGTGCCTCTATCTACTTTACTCTGTCCCCTAATTTCACATCAGAGAGTCAAATGAGTGATCTAAGTGCTCCTCTGGTCAGTGCTCCTAAAGGCCCCCATTTTCAGTCCGAATATCCGACACCCCCAGTCACCCCTCGGGCCTCTTTGGTCATCTTAAGTGACCTCACGTGCCCTCTGGTCCAAATGTACTGTGTTTAGCTCAAGTGCTGCTCTTGCGTGACACCAGCGCAAAAAAACATTGACCCACACTCACTGGAGAGAGGCCCACTGTTCAATGTCACCTCAGAGAAAGATTGCTGATGTATCATGTCCTCGAATTCTTATTTCTCTGTTTTCTTCTCCAAATCTCATCAGTCTAAACCATGTTTGAGGCACCTGTAAAACCAAAAACACACACACACACACACACACACACACACTTTAAGTTAGTCACAAGCCTGTCCAGGTTTGGGGATTTTTACTTTTACACTGCATAATGCCTTTATTTGTTCGTTCATCCATCTTTTTAAATTAAAGTCAGTTCTTCTCTCCATCGCTTAGTCCAGATTAGTCCGCCATTTATTCATCTCCCATCCCTCCAGCTTTTCTGTCTCTCCTCCAACACATTTGCTGTGTTCATCTATTAAATTATCTCTCCGTCGCTCAGCAGCCCAACTCTCTTTCAGTTCGCCCATTCTCTTAAAATATTCATTGATGTCTTAAACACTTTTTCTGTCTCCTCGACACACACTAGCCATCCTCAACTCTTCCCCTGCTGTTTGTAACCCTCCTACATTACATAACATCCAAACATTTTGTGACACACTAGCGACGACAATTCATTTACATAAATTCCCATACTCACATAATTCCTCATTTAATTATAATTTATTATTCTGAAAATGCTTTGTAATTTGATGCCATAATAGCTTACTGTTTATATATAAAAGCAATATAGAGTCAATATATTCTGTGATTTTGTTTTCTGTGATTGATACTGGCATCACGACCACTCAAAGCGCTCTAACACAACATGGCATCATTCACCAGTTCAAGCACTGATAGGAGGAACTAAGGTTCCACCAGCACATCAGCAGTAACTAACATTCACACACATTCACACACTGTAGGCACAGCTACGAGAGCAATTTTGGGTTAAGTGTCTTGCCAAAGGCTAGCTAGCGAAGGCAGGGATCGAACCGCCCATCCTCTGATTGAAGGACGACCCTGCTCACCACTGAGCCACAGATTGGTGTTTTATTTTAGTTATTTTCAAATCTGCAAAACCATAAAAACAAGTGGATGTTGGCACTGCAGAACATGTTGAAAATTAATAAATACTTACAATTTTAATTAAATAAAATGTGATTCCATTGATTTAAGTCATCGAGTTTTCTCCTGTCATTTAAATAACTTAAATCTGTTGAGTATCGCTTAGAAATGCTGCTCTTAAACTACATTATAAAACTGGTTTTAATGGTCAGTTATCAAAGCTCAAAGTCACTGAGAAAACCTTTTCTCATTACAGTCTACTGTCCACGACAATGCAAACACTCACAAACAACGATGAACACAATGTACACAGGAAGCCATCTTCATTAGAGCCATCTTCAACATGAATGAAATAAAAACAAGTGCTTCATCAATGGTCTCTGCATTCCCGGCCTACATTCTTAACATGAGAGCTCATTTCATTCATGAGTGTTCCAATTATATTTTCAGTCAACCTGCATAACGCGGTCTGAAAGCCTCTCGTCCTGCCCTTCTCCCTTACCATGGTTCACTGGTGAAGCCGTGCTTTGAGAAGTATTCTTATCTCACCCATCATATTATTTGCCGAGCATTCAAATCAAGTATGATTTATTTATAAAGCACTTTATCACACGGGGCTTTGTCACAAAGAGCATCAACCAAAGCCACACAAACATATAAAACAAGGGTCGATAAAAAGCAGAAGAAAGAACACACACAGCCCAGTTTGTATGTGCAAATGTATCTTCCACAACATATCCTCACACAACGGTACGTATTAATGAATAAATATTAAAGCAAACAGAGTCTTCAGGAGACGTAATACAAACTGTTAGAAAGAAGCCACCGAGAGATGGATGCAGTATATAGAGATGCTGCTGCTCTTCGTGTGGGAAGCTTGTCGTACTTAATGTCGTGCAGTCTGACACATTCTGTGAAACGATTAAACGGGTGGACTGACATGGAGATATGCAAACTGTGAGAGGAAATTACAGCACAGCATCTGAATTATAAAACACCTTCAGCTATGGCAAAACACAGGAGACGATGTTGTGAATCTAATTGTCCAGTTCAGACGAATAGCATGTCTATGCCTTCTCTCTTTCTCTCTCACACACGCTCTCTCTCGTTCTCTCTCAAGTACTTACCAGATACTCAGATTAGTGCGTCTAACCAGTTTAGTCACAGTCGCAGGACATCAACACTTCTGTTCATGCTAAATCTTTGGAAGTTACAATAACATTAAATCACCTGTAATTGTTATTGAAAATAATGTAATGAGAGTTCAAACAAAGGGATCACAAGTTAATTGAATTATTGGCTCTTCAGCATTTGTTTAGATTGGCTGAGTATTCTGCCTCATCAGCTGTTGTGTGTCAGCCTGTTGGATTGTCACTTGACACAACAGGCGTATACTGAGTGGTGTCTATGGCTATAATAAGTATTCACCTATCAGCCTGATTTCATTTCATACACAATATATTACTACTATGTTAGTCAATATTCAAACTATTGTTTCCAGCAACTCAAACCTTTATTTTTGGCTCACATTGGCAGGTATAAACCAGCATTTAATATATTCTGGATTTAGTTTTCGTTCATTTCTAAAATGTCACCCACACACACCCACCCTGTGTTGCACGTGTAGGCAGTTGTCGGCTATAAAGTCAGTGGTTCTCTGCGTGGTACGGGCCATCTCAGTTCAGCTGCTGCACTCTTGCAGGTTGTCGGCGCGTATGAAGTGGTGATGCATGTAGCACCGGTTACAAGCAGGCACAGTCCTTATTGGTATTTCTCACAACGTTAGAGGGGGAGGGGAGGATGGCTATTGGGCAGTAAATGGCAGATGTCAGATAGAAAAAGGGGGGAAAGGGAGCAAGTAATGGAAGGTTGAATGAGAAAAAGGAACGGAGCAGAAAAAGCATGAAAAAGAAGAAGATTAGGAGACCCGGAGGAGAGATAAAAGCAGGGTAAGAAAATTGGTGGTGCAGAAGAGACAAAGGAGACAAATGATGGAGATAGGTAAAATGAAGCGGGCGGGAAGATTAAGCTAATAGAGGGGGCTGAGGGTGTAAAAAATTTAAAAGCGATTAGAAAAGGTGAGAATGATGCAGAGATAACAAAAAAAACAATAAGGTGTTGAGACGGGGTGTTTTATAGATAACAGGTTTGTGAATCTGCTGTGATGCAGTGTAAATGATATAGATACAGTATTACACAGGTGAAGATGAGTATTGATTTACTGTGTACATACATCCAAAGGCTGAGAGGCTAAGAATTGACATGCCAGATACGTGTGTGGGGGGAGGAGGAATACAAGTCCTATAATGGGTCATTCTGTGGGTTTTTTGGTTAGAGGTACAACTAATAAAAAGCTTTAGACCACTATGGGGAAATTGATTGTTCACGGGACCTTTATCATTTCACCATGAGATAAGCAGAGACTAATCCTAATAATCAGATCAAATGTCCATTTGGTTTTACTTCATTAATTGAATGACGGAGATATGAGCATTGATTCATTTGTCTGGGACCAGTCTTTTACCACGAGTAGTTTCAGAATTCTGACCCCATGATAATGTTATTGATTGACGGACTGGTGTCTTGTATAATGGTCTGAGATTAGAAAGCAGATATGAGGAAAAATAAATAAATGACTTTTCATTTATAGCACATTCACCAATTTATCTAAAACACAGAACCACTGGTGTGCAGACTGTTAGACTGTTGGTCTCACACCTAAACCTTATAGATTATGTACATGTTATATGTGTATCTCATAACCCAATGTTGGTACTTTTGCCTTTGTCCCGGTGTGTTGCAGGAATTACTGCTCATGTAAATCCACAGTGCCTGAAATTGATGTCCATGTATCGCAGCCCTAAAGGGGCTTCCTGCTGTCATCTCACATCAAATAGAAAAAGAAACTCTCAGCGCTCAGGCACCAGATCTTCTGTATTTCAAAATATGTATTTGTGTAGCCACAAATGTGTGTGAGTTAAAGCTTCGGTTTGTCCAACGGAAAACCTGGATTGAAACAGCAAGCGCAACGTGAGAGGGTTATGTAACTGAGTGTGTTACGTGTCCATGTGTCTTCCTCTTTATCTGTGTAAGGAGATTTATTGTGGAAGGTACCTCTGAGCTACAAATGAAGTAAACGAGGCTGACGGGCTTTTTTCTGTCCAATGGTTGATCGTCTCCAACAAGGCTCTGAATACTGCTTCTATCAAACCCCACAGACGTTTCTGTGGCAACCTCCTTTCGAAGACGTGCCTTCTCTTCTGTCCCTCACACACAAACACAACAATTCAGGGGCAGCAAAGACACACATGATTACACAGAGCCCGGATTTAAAATATGCAATATGTATGTGCATATAATGTACTTAATGGCTCTTTGCATGTTGCATGTCTTGTTCTTCTGCAAACATGTGGAGGAAACAAAGTGCATACTGTACATATAGATACAAAGAGAAGTATGTTGTTGTTTTTAATCAGGACCATTGAAATAAAATAGTCTATGGTCAGGTCACTTTTTTGACACAAAAAAACTATTTGAATAATAAAAATGCACCACGGTGTACCTTGAGATGGTGTCAATTATTTAGTCATATAGTGTACGGAAAATAATAACCAGTCAGACATTCTAGAAATATTCCTTCACTTATGAACCATTTCTTGAACCATTAGGAATAAAAAATGTTGGTATAGTTAGATACATTAATCATCAAAAGAGAAATAATTGACATTGCTCACATGGTCTAAAATGTTTGTTGTTCTTAAATTTATCCATCATCTGCATCCGAGTAAAATGGATTTCCACCAACATAGCCGTCTCTCGACTCTGGCCAGACCCTTATTTAGTTCTTATATACAATCTATGCTTATTTCCCACATTAATGAAGTCACAGACCCAAGTGAACTGTGAACTTTGCGGCGGCAGCACATTCACGGCTGATAAGCATAACTGGAAAAAGGTCGCTCTCCTTCCACACATGGATTATTCTAATGGTAATTAGATGGAAGAAGCTAACGGAATGGTTGTAATTTAAAGATTAATAAACCGTGAACAGCAGTTTTATTATACATTCTTCCAACCCAGGAGGGGCTTCTACTAATGATGGATACACATTATGGGGGTCTTTCTCCAACAATAACAAAGTTGCAGATCAGAAAACACTTTGAGAAGTCTTTTTTTGCAAACAATCTATTTTGTCATGCATGTATCAAGACGTGTTGGTTTTACCAAGAAGATGAAATCATTTTCTTTATAAACTCCAGTTTTTGCAGTAAAATGTTACTCTGAAAAATGAAAAAAATTGAGAAAAAAAGTGCAAAAAGTAAGCAGGTTATAACATGTCTGTATAGATAGAACACAGCAGTGCAATAACAAGGGATGAAGAGGTGTCATATGCTTGTGGTAACCTAGCAACCCCTGAAGTGAAACGGCAGAAAGCAGCTTAGTTAAGATCTGAATTTGGGGAAGGAGAAACGCTGCTTTAGTGTTTAAAAAATCTGTTTTCTTGTGACAATTTATCTTTGTCTTTCATATAAAAATGAATTCAATAGCGCAGCTTTGGCAATAATATATCATCCACATTCATACCAATAAAGCATCTTGGAATTAAACTGAAGTGAACAAGAGAGGAGGAGCCTGCACATGTACGCACAGAGGCATACAAGTGTGAAAGAAAGAAAGATAAGAAGATGGAGAAGAGGATATGGTGAATATGAAGTGGAAAAAATTCAATTCAAAATGAGAGACAAAGAATTGCTGCTCTCGTCTATTTGGTGCACCACACTCCATTTGCCATAGATTGTTTGTCAGTTGGCTAATAAGAACAACAGCTTAGGGGCAAAGAAAGTCGATAACAGCCTCTAAAACAAAGCACTCTTTCCACAGATACAGATAAGAGCTCTCAAATTAAAAGCCTTGGGCTAAATGTCTTAACTTGTGGAAACACCCATTGAAAAAAACAAGATGTTCCATATCAGAAGGACTGACATATCTCCAAATCCCTGTTATGGATTTGGAGATACTTTAGCTACAGAGAGGTATTTGTTCTGTTTTATTGTATGCATGGAAGTACCAATGGAAATTCCATCATCAAATTCATCAAATCACGTCACACTTCAAACATCTGTCCTCTCTAGGTACTTCATTCATGAGGCATACTGATGCATCTCTTCTGGCAAATGTGGGTAAAGAAAACAGCGGAGATAAGACTCACTGGGAGTTTGCATCGAGGAGAACAAATACGGGTCGGTGTTGTCGTACAACAAGCATTAAATCGTGGCAAACTGGGAGACGACAGGGGACAAGACAACTGACAGCCCCATATATTCTCAAAGTCAACCATGTCCTGCAGGAGAAGTAGAAACATAACCAAAACAATGACACATCACACTTCCTGTCCTCTCTGTAAAACAGCACAATGTTACAGACTGAAAATAGACATGGGAGCTTTTCTTTGTGTTAAACTGTGACGTAGTCTAGAAACAACAAGGCATTGCATTGTATTTGAGAGTTGATATGCTCATATTTAAAGACACAAAATGCATGCTATGGGATGTTTCTGATGTTTAATGGCAGTCCAGTGTCTCAGCAGAACTGACTTGATCTCCTTCTGATAAGGGATGTATTATCCACCTATAACAAGGGGCACAATATCATAAATTGTCTGATTTCAATGTGTCAGGTTGATGTGGGAGGTTGTAGGCTCCATTTAATCGGATTGGAGTCGGAGTCCTAGTCACGGGAGCCATGAACATTTCACAACTGCTTCAGCCACTCAATGAATTTGCAGATCTAATCTATTTTGCATGGAAGCCATAATTAATGCATGCAGAAAGCGGGGGGGGGAAACATACATTTCTTGGCTTTCAGGAAATAGGGAGTGAACTTTAAAAGAGCTGTCATGTACAAAAATATGTACAAGTGCAGTGAGAGGTCAAAGTCTTTGGACGGCAGCAGAGGGAAAATGTGTGTGACTGTCGGTGAAAGTGAGTCAGCGTTTAACACCTCGCATGAATACAATTGTGTGTGCAGCCCGTCTGGGATGGTGAAGAGACATTGGTGGTTTCTGCTGCTCGGAGAAAACATTTCAATACCTTTGCCCCCACCTGGATTCTTGTAATGGGCTTTTGCGTCCAGCTTAATCTGCGGGTCAAATTACAACACAGCTTTCCAGGCAGCCGGCAACAAATAAGACACACAAGACAGTTGTGGGAACTTTCTGCCATACGCCTGTAAAAGAGTAAGATGTGACTGTGACTTCAACTCCATACCAAAGAGCTCTCTCAAAAGTCATATTTAAATGGCCGGAAAGAATGGAACATGCAAGTCAGTCACTGTGAATTCATTAAATGGGTTCAAGTCTGGCTCAGTAGACGTCTCCTCCTCTGTCTTTCTCATCTTCTTTGTATCTCCCTTCTACACCTGTCTTACTATTATTACTTCATTCTTGGCATTGCCATACATCTTTATAAAATGAAGATAATCAATACACGATCATTTTAGAATACCTTCTGATGAAAAGACAAATAAACATGACGGTGCATTCTGAAGGGAGTGACAAAGGAATACAGCCAAAAGGATCAGGTTTATAATTAAAGATTACACCAGTTTATCACGGGAATAGAATTTATGATCTCAAAGTAAGCCAGGGAGACCACTCAACTTACTAATGTGAGTACCTTACAGCCCTGTGGCAAGTGTGAATATTTCATCAGCCAGTTGCAGGTTGGTAAGATGTGAAACCTCAATATTTTAATCACAGACGGCGGAGTCTCTATGCGGCATTTACTTTTACAATCTTCAATAATGTTGTAGCCGCCTGTAGGCTTAACACGCAACTTTTCCTTGCCCTGAATATCTAACAAATGCTAATTAATAGAGCTGTATTTATATAAGAGGCCTGTTTTGTAAACATGTGAATACACTGGTTGTGGGAAGGTAATACATGCAGGTAACTGTCAAAGCACCAAGATAAAATGGCAGCCACTTAAACAGTATGTTGTTCCTCCTCAAGCATGTGCATGCATACACACACACACACGCACACACACGCACACACACACACACACACAAATGCCAACACCCCTCTCAGTAGATGCTTTTGTTGTTTAAGTCAGCGATAAACCAGATACTGCTTCCCCACAAGTGCAAAGCACACACATTCACACTGCTGCGCCTCTACCTTGTTGCATCATGACCACACGTCGTTTTGTGACTGTGACACACTCATGATCCTCTCACTGTGAGCCCGAACATGGGCGATGGACTGGAACGCCCATGACTGTCATACCCACGGCTCGGCAGTCGGGTTAGGTTGTCACACGTGATGACTGAAACCTCCCAGAAATACACACATACAAGCACACGCATACACAAACACACATATATAACTGTCTGAGTACACACATTACCTCATTGGAATCCCATTATTTAAGGTTACTATATATTTTAAGGAGTGTATATGAAGAGAAAACAATGGTGCCACTCACTGTCAGTAAGACATGTACATGTTGCCACAGAGGTTTAACTGAGTCTCACCTGTGACGTTGGAACACATGCTAAATTAATCAGAAGAGACACAAGAGGAAGGTTCCTTCCCTGCAGCTCATACACACACACAATCATAGATTAACCTTGATCTACCTTGATCTTTGTGGAGGTCATTATGGGTACTCCCTCCATTCCTGTGACAAACAACAAACACACACACACACACAGAGAGCACTACCTCTGCTCTCATTCTCGAGCAATGAAGTGGAACTAACACACATTCCTGCGGCTGTCAAAACACACACACACACACACACACACACACAAACACACACAGGGAAAGAGAGACAAGCAGGACATATGCACAAATACATGCAAACAACCTTGCTGCTGTGTTTGATGAATGAACAAGATATACACAATTTCACACACACACACACACACACACACACACACACACAGACACACTATGATCTCTGACTCACACACACTCTCCCTATAGAAATGAATCACTTTGAGTCTCTTGAGCCAGACACACACACACACACACACACACTACCTCAATGTTCTCATCATTCACACCAACGCTTGCTGAAGTCGGGAGGCATCCGTCTCTGTGGCTGACTTCATAGGTCAACTCGGCGACAGTGGCCAGCATGTCTTCCGCCCTTGTGGAGGGTGTTTGATGACCCAAGTACATCTAGGATGTCAAGAAGCCACACTTTAGCGCAGCACTCAATTTGGGAAATTAGATACACAACAAACACATGTTAGAATACAAAACAACATAGTCTCTGCTACCCAGCAGGGCAACCTTGGGAGATGGGTTGTTTTTGTCCATTTCATTAAAGAAGGGTCATATAAAGGTCACATGGGAAAGCTTTCCTCACGGAGAATCACCTGTCTGACGTTTCACACCAAGACGACATCCGCCGTCATGCACTCGTTGTAAAATAAAGCCTGCTCTTCAATGCAAAAAGAATGACAGAATGGTAGGGGATCCGATCCACATATGGCACAATCACATTCAAATTAGCAAGTTCAAAGAGGTTGTGTATCTTCTTAGTGCAAAGTGTTATAGAGCGAATGTTCATTTCAATAACCAGAAACAAAGTTCTCCTGGACATTTCACTATCCTTTACCAATGTGTTAACTTCTACATATTCAAATTTTCAATCTGAAATGGAAAATTAAAAGAATATTTAGAAATTGAATTGTATTACAGTTCTCATGAATATTTCAATTGGGTTAACTTCACTCATCCATAAGTTAAGATCCACTGCCCTCATGAAATATTGATGCCTGTGTGCAACATGTGGGCCTTCAATCATAGATGTGCTGTTTCGTATACTGTTGTTACAGCAGGCTCTCCCGCTTTCACACAATTTAGTTTTGGTATGACTCTTTCCTGTGGAGGACACTGACACACACACATACACACACACACTTGAACTGAAATGTGCACACATACAGTTTTGACAGTACAATGAAGTGACAAGTACAGTCAAAGTCACAACCTTTATTCTGCTCCTCTGACCAGTGCATGGACCCTCACAGTTACAGGCACAGCTCACTTTGTTCTGTAAGCCAGTGCTCCAAATCCTCCTCAGTAAAATTAGGGATCTTGTATTTGTGTGTGTGTTTGCGTGTGTGAGTAAGAGTTTGGAGCAATGTTGTGAGAGCGTGTCGTAATACTAGAAAGTGGGAGTGAGGATATCTGTGCATGTGACCTCCTTCCGGCTGCCTGACAGGGGGTCGAGTGCTTGGACTTGGTGGTCGTTGTGAAGCACTCAGCCATCCATCGATCCACAGCCATTAATCTGCTAAATCCAATGACTCATAGCTTCTCTGCATGCAAACCACCTCCATGCAAACGGGACTGCCGTGTATAAACAAGCAAACATGCAGACAATGACAGAAAGGCCTTTCACTGTAATTACTGATGTAATGTAACACACATTAGATGAGGATAATTGGCTGATAAGAATGCGTTTAGAGTTACTCCGTCAAAGATTGCAGTTGATGCAGATTACTGACCCGAACGTAGTAATTAAGAAAATACTATTGGAAACAGAGTGGAATTAAAAGGCCGGCTCTACATTTCTAATTAAGACATTAGTTGCTGTTGTTTTGTTTGTCGACAGAGAGCAGTGAAGGTCTCTACATTTGTCCTCATCTTGTATTTATATTTCATAGATGAAGAAAGTCAAATAGTTAGATAAAAAAAGGAAGCACATTTCTCAACTTCTTTCACTTTAATTGGCGCTATATACAAGCCCCCGCCCCACCCCACTATGATAATGATTGCATTTTTCATCTTTGTGGTAGTATTTCAAACCCTATGATGAAGGCTCAGGCGTAAACTCTAACTCTGGAGGTTTTGAAACATTGTATTCAAGTCAGTGTGCAAATCCACAGATGCAAGCATTTTAAGCTTTCTCCTGGGTCGCTCATCTTCGTTATGAGAAAATCAGACATCCAACCTGAAAATAAAGTGTTAAAGCTCTTATACTTAACTTACAACTGTTCCTTCACTATCTGTTAGAGCTTTACATAAGTGTTTCAAGGCCATTTTTGTTGATAGAGCATATACAAAAATCAAACAAAGAGAAAGTGCACCACTCGTAGGAGGGTTTCAGAACTGCAGGTGTTTTCCAGCATGTAAAACACTTTTAAAGGACATTTTAAATATCAAAGCACACAATAAATTATATACGTGCTGGCATGAGCCCCCTTGAAACGCAAAAACATGTACTCGTACTTAGCCTACCTCTTTTTATTTTTCTCTCACACAAGCACGCAGTCTTGTGAAACAATCAACACATTGTAGACTCAAGTTCCCGTTGGACTCCATCTCTGGTGTGAAAGGCTGGTCGATCACCGCTTAGCTTTGCACAACTGGGCCAATTCCACTTCCCTCAACTGCCTTGTCATCTCAGGAGAAACCACTATTAGAATGTGGTAGGGTCCGATCAATGATCTAGGCTTCTACCAAAATCCTATTCATAGAATGTTGATTGCACAGATCGATAACCTAACGTACGGCTTGAAGCAATGTACCACTTCATCTGTAATTATGCTGAACAATGGTTTGGTTTTGTAACGCAGTACATCGGTCTCCTATGTTCTCGTGGTGAATGTCGGACTAAAGGGAACACAGCACACAAGTACATACAGATCATTGAGGTTTTTAATCAACACATTTATGTACAAAGCAGGCAATGTCATATTTAAATGCCCCCCCCCCCACAAAAAGAATCCTAAAATGCATTTTCTTCTCTTTTTTTTGCTGTCATTAAAATAGCTAAAGATTACCCCAGGGAATCAATCCAACAGCCCAACTACACTTTTGGTACAGTCAGTATAGTTACAGTTCGGCAAAACCGTGACCGATGATCTTCCACAGTATAACAGCCCCGGGTGTGAGAAGTCAACAAAAGGACGATGGATCAAAATGGACCCCCCCCCCCCAAAAAAAGAGTTACGAGTGGAACATTCCTTAAAACCTCACTCCTGCCAGTTTCCCCAAAAGCACCAAGTACATTTGTTCTTCAGTTATCCAACGGGACAAAAGCATTCACTGAAACATGGACCCCGCTTACCAAGAAGCAGCTCACGCAGAAGACTCGGGGCCAAAGAAACATTTACGAGTCAAGCCGATATTAAATGCGTCAATGGAATAAATGGAAAAGGCGTGTTGGGTTTTGTGTGATGTTTGTAGTCATCTTATTTCTCTCCTATTGGCCACCTGAAGACAGTGCTGCTAGACATTCAATTTGGTTATAGTTCTTTCAAGAAAAGCATCTTGAGACCGAGAAACTGATTGTCTAATCCACAAAACCTACATACTCGACTCTAACACTACTAGAAGTAATCTGTCACCCCGCAGCACAACATGGATTATGTCCTCTGTGCGTGCCTCTATAAAAGTCAATCGAAATTGTTTTAATAATGTAAACAGCAAGAAAGAGGCAAAAGCATATCTAAAGTGTATTTTTATTAAATACCTATTGTTTATCAAGTATCATATCAGTGAACTAGAAATGATCTTATAAATGAATAGTAATTACCATTTAACGTAAAGTTTAAAGGAAGTTACATTTTACCAGGATAAAAAAATAACTCATTCAGCTGAAGGTCCAATTAAATCTGAGTTGAGATCTGAATCGGGTTATGGGTGTTATGGTTCTGTTGGCACGGTCCCACCGTCTGGGATCTACAAGACTGTCATCAACCAGCATTGCTCTCAAACTCAAATGACAAAAGATAGAAACAGATCTTTCGAATGTATTTTACTTGCCCAAATGTCTTCTTGTTCTAAAATGCCATGATGGAAATTCCCAACAAATTGCCTTTTGTGAATCTTAAATTATATATTATAGCATTCTGCTAAACACACACCACTGCATGTTAGGATGTTGGTGTTAAGAGTAGCAGATGAAATGTCCATGTAAATCTACAGCAAACACGTTTCCAGATTGGTAAAAAATCCCAACAAAGCCCAAAAGAAAGACCATGACAGAGTCGAGACTAGGTAGGTTGGCGCCGTTTAAAATAAAGGGAACGGAAACAACACCCTGGGCACAGCCAACTGAATTAGTTACATTTTGTTTTTGAAGCCATCCCTTCAAAATAATAAAATCTGACACCCTGTTCCAGGATGCACATGTGGTCACTCTCACCCTGGACAGCCAGGCTTTTGACAACCAATGACATTCGAGTATCTACCAAAACATTCTCTGCATCATTTGTTCATAAAACCGGGCACTAAAGATAACCAAGGGGAATACAGATGAACAAGGAAGCAGTCTCCACTTAACATTATTTTAGAAAGCATAAAAGTAAATAAAATTTAGAGAAACTAATCTTTTACAAAAACACTTGCGCCACTTGTTTGTTTGGTTTGTTTCCTCTTTCTTCAGTGACCGCTTAAATGAGCAGCAACATCGAGGTGGTCAAAGTCACTACATATATACACACACACCGACTCGCACTCACTATACAGTCATACAACTGTGCGTCCAGCTTACTCAGTGGCATCACAGTTGACAGTCTGCCAGTCTCTCTCTCTCTCTCTCTCGCACACCGACAGAAACAAACTGGGGAGCTGGGTGGGGCAGTGGCTGCGGCCCGTATGCCTGATTGTGACAACGTGGATGCTCTTCTTCTTGGTGGCGGTGGTTCATGAGGCTCAGTCAGGTCATCTGGCTGCCAAAGGGAACTGTGGGAAGGTCGGTCCTCCTGTAAAGCGTGTGCGATGCTTCTCTTCAGTCCTTTGAGGGAAGCGGCTGTGCACAGACAAAGAGAGAAACATCGGTTCACCATTTAACTTCGACAGGGAAAAACATTCGGTTTCATTTTAACTCTGACTTACGTATTTAATATGCAGAGGAACATCTCAATGAGGGAAAAGCATTTCTCTTGTTAACACATGCTAAGGAGACTCAACAGAATAGTCACACAAATAAAGAACTGCAGTTTAGTGAGTTTGGCTCATTTTTCAATGTAGCTAGTTATCTTGCCAAGAACTGGCATAAAAAACAACCGTACAGTGTAGTATTAACACACAGCATTTGACAAAATATTACTAAACGGGAATATAAACAATAAAGGATGTAGGGATGGACAACTCCAAAAATGGGCTAACAACAATAATGCTAAGCCAAAGGGAAAAGCTATGACTGAAAAGGAAAGACTATTTCATATGACATGCATGACAAGTGTTCACAAGAAAGACAAAAGTGGAAGGATAAGTGATCAATTGGACATGGTTGAGGATAAAAATATATTGTAAAGACAAGTGTGTAAGTCAGTTGCTGAAAAATATTGCAGTCAAATATTGATTTATTATGTCTGTAAACAGGCACGCGCACAGACATTTTGGGGGGCAGGTGCTCAAACCAAAAAAAAGGGCACCCAATGCCAAAAAAAAATTCTGAAAGAGTTGAACCATAAGCAGCAATACACTGATGATGCAATACATCCTCGACCTGCGTTTCCTCTGGGCAGCATCAGACCGCTAGCTTACATGTTCTTTATGAATAAAGATGAATTATTATATAGCAACAACAGTACAAGCATTCTGATTGGCTAATGGGTCGTCATGCCAGCCACGTATTGCCCTCCTGGTCTGATACGGATCCGTATTGCCCTCTGACGTCATTTTCAAAATGAGCGATATTGATAGACATCAACAGTCAAGAGCAGTGGTCCTCAAACTAAGGCCCGCGGGCCGGATACGGCCCGCCTCCACATTTGGCCCGGCCCTCTGAACGAGAGAGGCTGTATGATTTTTTTTTTTTCAGTCTGGCCACGCAAATTCTAGACTAGCCCGTTAAATAGAACGGAATATGAACTCTCTCTCTCTCCTCTCCTCTCTCTCCCTCTCTCCCTCTCTCTATTCTCTAAACATAACTAACATCAGTAAACAGCTGGACAAGACTTTGAAATCACGGATTTCGTGAGTTTTTGTTTGTTTATTTTTTAGGAAATGTCGGACCAGTTGTGACGTCATGTTTTCAGCAGCGCTAATGTTGTGGTTGATTTATCACAAAACAACATCAGGGGACAAACACCGTCATGTGTCTGATGCTGCGCGTCAGAGGAGAAGGAGGTGCAGCCGTTTAGTAGCGCGAGAAGCACTACACGGAGGAAGAAGTGGAGGAGGAGGGAGGGGCACGGCGGGGGGAAGAGGGGCGGGGGGGCTCGTGAGCGTCGCAGAGCATGTCGGGGCGAAATTCTCACAAGAACTCAAATAAATGCCCCGTCGGATATTAAAACACATTTGGGGGGACTTGATGACAGAGAGTAACTTTTATTCTTAAATACTGATGAATGAAAAAAGTGTCTCCAGCAAAAAGGGCACTTTTCTCATCCAGGGCAAAAGGGCTGGTGCTCGAGCACCACTAGGGCTCCATCTGTGCACGTGCCTGTCTGTAAATGAGAGCCCTAGTGTGTAAAAGGCTTTTAAATTAATTTTGGTAATAAAAAAAAGAAAGAAATTACAGCCATAATAGAAAAATTCAAACAAAGACAAGGACACAGACTGACAAAGAAAATGGAAGAAAAAAAGATCATAAATGTTACCTTAAGAGCGTGGAGGTTTTAGCTCTCATCATCTGAGATATGGGGTTTAGCGATTGCCATCTCCTCCTTGCTATTCGCAATCATCTTACACTTCTACAAAAACACAGACAACAAACCATCAGTTACTTGGCATTGGTAGTCTTGCACAAAATACCCCTAAAAACACAACTTCATTATTCACTCCTCCACATGCCATAATTCAACATTGTTACTATCAAACATGTGCACAATGGTATTGTTCCAGTATAATCCCTCTCAAACAAAAATGCACAAAAACAGTTCCCCATTTACCTCAGTAAGCTCCTTTATGGTGTGTATGTTGGCCTGCTGAGTGACCTTTCTCTTTGCTTCCTGGATGTGGTCCAGGTTGAGGGTTGGCATTGGGGGAGCGAGACACGGTGGAGGCTTGTTAGTGATGGTAGGCAGCGGGGCAAGGGGTGGCATGGACGCGAGGGCACCCATGTTGGTCAAGGCAGCGGTCATCGTAGCTGCTGTCATACTTGCCATAGCGGCACTCATGGTGATGTTTGTCATGCTGGGCATTCCTGGAATATGGGACATCCCCATCTGCCCCATATTAGGCATCCCCATCCCCATCCCCATCCCCATGCCCATGCCCATCCCCATGCCCATTGGGAGAGGTAACGGTAGTGGTAAGGAGAGAGGAGCAGGAGATGGAGTGGGTAGAGGGAGCTGGAGGATGGCTTTCGGTCGAAGACTCTCGGGAATGGGCACCCCCGCCTTAGCACACATTGCAGCAGCATTAGCTTTGGCTATCTCCAGTAACTGGTCCTTATCTGAAGAACGAGAGGAAGGGTTAATGCAACAACAGGGCATTGTGTACAACTCTAAAAAAAACATTTCATTCAAGAATTAAACTCCTTCGTTACTATCCAAATGATTTACCCAGTTCGGTGAGGCGTGGAGGAGTCTTGCTGGTGCTGCGTCGTGCCCGGGACCCTGAGCGGCGCTGTTTGCGGAGAATGAGAACTGGAGAGTGGCTGGGTTCTCGTTTCCACCTGTCTCGCCTATCGAACGAACGACTGCGGAACACCGGGCGCCTGCCTCGACCCCGTGACCTAGACCTGCGTCTGCGACCAACAGAACGAGACCGCGAGCGCCTGCTTCTGTCGACTGATCTTTTTCTGCGGCCAGTGGAGCGGCTCTTGGATCGCTTGTTCCTGTTGTTGGACTTGGACCTCCTCCTTCCACGAGGATTGGGTGAGCGGGATCGTCTCTTCCTGGTTGGCGAGCGGGACTTGGAACGCCGGATTCTGGTCCGTGACTTGGAGTGTGATCTCTTACGCCTGGCGGGGGAGCGCGACTTCTTACGCCGGGCAGGACTTCGAGACTTAGACCGTCGTTTCTTCCTCTCCGGTGGAGAGACGGATTCTCTTTTCCTCACAGGAGACTTAGACCTGAGAAAGGGTGAATGATAAGACTGATGAAAAGGGTGCAAGGGATCATAAAAACTCAGGTCGTATCACTTTACAAAAATTTCACACTATGACGTCAAACTGCACAATTTATCAGCAGTTCACATGCATGCCGGTCCGCGAGCGGGAGCATTACATATGACCGATCAACTACGGTGTTACACCACTACCGATATATTATACATATGCACAATACTGACTTCTTACTTACAACTACTAGTGCAACATAATGTTCAATTTGAATGTCTTTTAACCCTCCTGTTATGTTGCGGGTCAAATTGACCCGTTTCAAAGTTTGAAAATCTAGGAAAAATACTTCTAAGTACTTTTTCTGTATAAAACTTATTCTGCTTACCTTATTTTGTGTAATCAACGTAAAATAAATAACTAAAAAAATATAATGTATTTGCAACCCCCCCCTGCAGGTTTATATAACAGAGATGATGTTCCCGGGTCAATTTGACCCGGTTGTGAAAATGAAGGCTAAAAGTCATCAGAAGAGTCACGTTTAGACTATTTCTTTCTTTGTAAATGTAGGACAGTCTTTCTCACTCCCTCCCACCAAGTTTCAACACACACACTCACACCAACACACACACACTAACACACACACACTAACACACACGCACACAGACACCAACACACACACAAACACACATATCAGCACACACACCCCGTTCACAAACCCATATATAAAGTTGTACACATTTCAAACTTCAAACAAAAGAATCAGGTGGTTGTTATGGGAACCATCTCTATCCTGCTATGTGCCCATCACCCTACATGAGAAGCACACATTACAGAACAAACAATGTTTATCATCTTCTAACTTTACCCCTCAAGACACCTTTATTGGACATGGGACACTAATGTGAGGGTTTCTTTCATGTCACAACTAATAAATATGTAGTATAGTACTTCTAATATACTGTCTGTCTGACTGGGAGAGACACACACCCTGTCTCATCCCAATCTCAGACCCACACACACACACTCTTTCTAACGACCACACCTGTGTGAGAAATACAGATACTATTTTGACGGGAACCTTTATTTTTCCCTGCGGCAAAACTCCACTCACACGTATCAGGGGAGGGGCCAAACATACAAAATGGTCGCTGAGAAGTCCTACAACATTACACTCTGCAGATACATACGACTGCACCAAGAGGATGACTGTGTGCTGGCCTTTGATCATCTTTTATCATATAATTTATGCATCTTAACACTAAAAATAAACATAACTAACGTTTACTTTTAATACAAATCCTTTATGACTCATTTGGCTTGATTTTTAGTGGGCGGGTCATTATGACCCTGAACAGCACAGGTGTCTCATCTCTTTTTATCTACATCACCCAATGAAGAAAAAAAAACTTACAAAATGCAAATAAAATTTAGGAGAAAATACATGTTATGGTAGACTAATGCAATTTATATTTAGATTTTTTCGATGTACCTAAAAAATAGTTTGAACATGTATTTTTCATTAAAACGAGTGAGTGCTCCTGATTGAACTCTGATCTATGGAGGGGTAAAGAACTCAATTCCACTCAAAACTGATTTAATTGTTAGTAATGTTTTTGGTGAGTTTTTAGAATGTTTTGGTTTCTGACCACTTTTGGATGATTAAACATTAACCGGGTCAAATTGACCCGGGAACATCACGGCTGTATGTAAGAAACGAACATAACAGGAGGGTTAAGACCCACAGAAAAGGGACGTGGGACACACACACACACACACATACCTTGACGGCTTCTTTCGGGATGTGGACTTGGGTATTGCTCGTTGTGGTGGAGAAGGTGAGCGGGACAGTTTCCTTTCTACCGAAGGTGAGCGGGACAGTTTCCTTTCTACTGAAGGTGAGCGGGATAGTTTTCTTTCTATCGGAGGTGAGCGGGACAGTTTCCTTTCTACTGAAGGTGAGCGGGACAGTTTCCTTTCTACCGAAGGTGAGCGGGACAATTTCCTTTCTACTGAAGGTGAGCGGGACAGTTTCCTTTCTATCGGAGGTGAGCGGGACAGTTTCCTTTCTACTGAAGGTGAGCGGGACAGTTTCCTTTCTACCGAAGGTGAGCGGGACAGTTTCCTTTCTACCGAAGGTGAGCGGGACAGTTTCCTTTCTATCGGAGGTGAGCGGGACAGTTTCCTTTCTACCGAAGGTGAGCGGGACAGTTTCCTTTCTATCGGAGGTGAGCGGGACAGTTTCCTTTCTATCGGAGGTGAGCGGGACAGTTTCCTTTCTATCGGAGGTGAGCGGGACAGTTTCCTTTCTATCGGAGGTGAGCGGGACAGTTTCCTTTCTATCGGAGGTGAGCGGGACAGTTTCCTTTCTATCGGAGGTGAGCGGGACTTGGACCGCTGCTTAACTGGAGGGGAAGGCTCCTTTTCTTCATCCGATGCTTCCCAAAGATCTGACCGATCTGGAGCAGCGCCGGGCTCTCCTGAACCAGACATGGACACCTCTTGTTCATTGGTTGAGTCGACACACTCCCTCTGTTCCTTGTCATGGTTGGGAGAAAGCGCCTGAGGCGGCGACTCTGGCAACGTATCCGAGGAGCTCTCCGCTTGGGGGCTGGGGGCAACTTCTGCTGCGGGCATGGGTTTCCAAGCACCTGCATGGTACGTGAACACGGGTTAGGTCATTTCACCACAACATTAACACTAATTACTGGAGATTTTAGCTCTTATGTTTTGGAGTCTATGCTTTAAACTCTTTTACTACAAGTAATCAATAAGAATTAACCGCTTGTTAAGATAATATCCAGAAAATCTGATTATCTTGGAGGGTGCACGCTAACAATAATGAGTACGGTAGAGTTGGAATATTACACTTGTGTCAATGTTACTCATCAAATTGACTTACAAATAATATTTGCCAGTTTATGGAGAATAGGAATTTGAGTTTTACTTTAGTTTTTCCAATAGAAGGCTGCCACTCTTGGTAACTGAGCAGATGAAAAAGGTTGAGGAACAAAATACATTTTTAAGTTATTGTACTTTGCTTTTACATCCAACTATAAAAATAAAAATCCTGACCTGGTGTAGCTGAAAATCCTCCAATTTTCACAGCCGTCTGAACTTCAGGGGTGGACGGCTTCACCTCTTTAACAGGAGACGGTACTGTGGATCTGGCTGGGGAGGAGTTGTTAGACCGGACATCACTCGACTCCGACCTGGATCTAGATCTGTTTAAGCCCACCGAAAGGGATTTAGACTTTGATCTTCTTTCACTCCTCCTGGGAGATTCTGACTTCTTCTTGACAGGTGGGGGTGAGTGGGACTTTGACTTAGACTTACGCATTCGAGACAGCGAGCGAGATTTTGAGCGTTTGCCAGACCATGGTGGAGAACGATTTCTCCTGGTCGGGGAACCGGAGCGGCGTCGGGAGGGAGGGGTTCTGGATTTGGTCCGTTTGCAGGGACTCTTAGATTTGGAGTGCCGGTTGTGCTTAAGGACAACAACGGAACGTGACCGAGTACGCCTGCCCCTGCGGAGCGACCGAGAGCGTGAGCGGCGGGATCTGGGCGGAGGTGACCTCTTATGCCGAGACACGGATCGACTCCTGGAGCGCCTACCTCCTGCGCGTCTTGCCGGTGACCTGGACCGACGAACAGGGCGCCTTGATCTTGAAATGGAGCGGCGCTTTCTGGCGACAGAACGTGACCGTGAACGCCTGCCAACTGCACCATATCGCCTCGGTGAGCGGGCCCTGGAGTGCCTTCGACTTCTCCTTGGAGACCGCGATAGAGAGGGAGACCTGCGGCCACCCCATTTAGGGGATCGTGACAACTTTCTTTTAGGAGAGCGGGAACCTCTGCGTCGCTTGGGAGAAACAGACAATGAACTCCTCCGACGTTTAGGAGACTTGGACTTCCTTGGAGACTTTGGCACCTTCTTCTTGGGGGTGAGGGAGCGAGAGGTGGACCGGGACTGACAGATGTTCCTTTTTGGGGACTTGGAGAGAGACTTCCTCTTAGATCTAGGGGACTGAGAGCGGGATAGCTGCCGTCTCTTTAGAGGAGTTATAGACCGTTTTTCTTTAGAGGTTGACCTGGAATGGGTTCTCGACCGTTCTTTTGATGGTGCTACTGCTGTTTGCCCAGCCTGCTGCCAAGTAGGACTAGGTGTTGGCGAGTGACTATGACTTGAACCAGACCTCTTAATTCCTAGGCCCTTGGGAGGGGAAAGAGACCTGCATCTGGAAGAATCGCGCTCAATCAGCTCAGCCCTCTGAACTGAATTGGCCTGGTCTTTCAGGCCTGGCTCATCTCTTGGGGTAGCACCTTCCAGTTTAGGGATGATGTCAGGGAGTTCCTGGGCATGGCTGAATGTACCCTCCTGACTACCCTCAGTCTTAACTGTTGCCGTTTCTGTCATCTCATCATGGCCCGCAGAGAGCGATCTCATATTCTTTTCTGTTTGATTGGTATTGCTGCCCTTCTCTCCAGATGCTGACACATCCATATCTGATATCTCCTTTTTCTTCACCCCAAGCAATTCATATTTATCTCCTCGTTTGCTATTTAAAACAAGTTTAGAGACTGGTTCTTGCAGGTCAGACGCTGCAGCTGGAGAGTATTTTCCATCAGCAGCCACTTTTACCCCTTCACCTTCAGAGTCAGAGCCTGAAGCTGAGCTGCTTTCGGATGGAGAGCGAGATGGGGATTTCTTTTCGTCTTTCTTTTTCTTCTTTTTCTTCTTCTTGGCAGCGTGTCTTTTGTGTTTTTTGGATTTTGAATCTCCCTCTGTATCTGTGCGATCTGTGTGTGATGAATTACGTTTTTTTATTATAATTAAGAGGAAATAATGCTTACTTTACTTTTAACCCTCCTGATGCCTTCGGGTCAATTTGACCCGATTCAATGTTTAATGTCGGTGTTCTTTCGGTAGTCAACAAACAAACATAAAGTACCTCACATTTAAACTTGGAAAACAATATTAATTCTAATAATTTTCTGGAGGTTTTAATTGCTGGGGTCAAATTGACCCCATGGGTAAAATATGTCAGAAAATATAAAGGTAACAGGAGGGTTAAACATTGAATCGGGTCAAATTGACCCGAAGGCAACAGGAGGGTTAAACATTGAATCGGGTCAAATTGACCCTAAGGCATCAGGAGGGTTAAAGAAAATATTTGTTTTCATGTGAGGGTCTCCTACCTGTAATTACATCCCTTTTCCCCTCCTCCTTCAGCCCAGCTTGGTCTTCAGTTCCTACAGATGCTGCCAGTCTAGCACTAAAAACACCAAGAAAAGAAAACATTGCAGTTTTATTTGGTGATGTGTCAAACTTAAGATTCCCATTACAAACAAAATAGAATTAGGAAACCATTTAATTTTGTGTAAGGTACAAATTATTGAGGCATTTAAACACAACTACTAGTGTATCGTCAGTATTTTACTGGAATAACAGCACTTTCAGATGCAATTTCAGATGCACCGATCAATTAGTTGCCGATTGAAACCAGGTCATGTTTCAGATTTTCGACGATCACATTCACACAGACACAGACAGTAACGTCACAGCGACACATCGCGATGAGTGAAGATAGAAAGCTCACACTTAAATTGTAATTAATTCCCATCAGAGTAATCAAAGTATGTTTGCTGACAGTACGGGGTCTTACCCTAGTTCAGTTCTGTTTAGAACGTGGCTAACGGCTAGCAAATCTTTTTCGGGGAGGTTCCTGGACAATGGTGAAAAAAAGCGTACGTTTGAAAACTTGACTGTCAATGATTGTTTTTAGAAAGGAAATCAAAATCAGCACAATTTCTTGTCAGAATTTTTTAAAAGTCTGAATCAGCAAAGAAAATTGCAATCAGTGCATCTCCAACAAGAATCCATTTTGTAAAGATGATTAAAACTGTAAATATGAACTCTAAACAGCAAAATATATGAAAAACACATTGAAACAAGACGTGCTTAATTACAAAACTATTAGTTAACACAATTCACTTTAGTTACATCTGCCTTGTCACAGCAGACAGAATATTTAGTTTCCGCAATAACATCTTCTTCTGACCTGGCTCTGATGGTCCTGGCAGGGTTTGGAGTCGATGATGGATCGACATCCGACTCAGCACCAGTCTCTGAACTGCTTTCCTTTTCCCCCTTCCTCTTTTTCTTCTTCTTTTTGCTCTTGTGTTTTCTGTGCTTCTTGTTTTTCTTGGGAGGTGGCTCACTCACTACCTTCACATGCATATCGTCTTTCGCAGGTGCCTCATCTTCACCTGCCAGGGATGTCAGATGTATGTCAGATTAACCAAGTATTTAGCAAATACATGACATATAGAAAACCTAGAGTAAGTTATTTTATTAGTGCTGCACTTTAAATGAGTAAAGTCAATGAAGGCTTGCGTTGATGATCTTATTCATGTTCCTGTGTAAAATGGTCAAGATGCGCAAAGAGTAAAGTGATGATATTGTTTAGCTTTTCAACTTGACAATGCAGCATAAAGCATTTTTCCATACAAATGAAATACTCATAACAACGCATTTATATGCGTGTGACTTTTTTTCTTCAAAATGATGAACCTGGAAAATGTAGTTTATTCCTTCCAGCAATGAAAACTTTAAGCTTAAAATAATACAGCGATAGGTGTTTTAGGGGGGAAAACATCACTGACTGTCTATAAAATACAGCATTTATGTTGACTTTCAGGATAGACTAACATTGTATATCTGAAATCCAGGGAATCCAGAAGTAACTTTTTTTGTGTTGCAAATTGGGTCAAAGTTAAAAATGAAAAAAGTATATTTGTATTTCATCCATCACTCACCTGAGGGGATATCCACTGCACAGTCCATTGTGCCGGTGCCCCTGATCTCGTCAACTGCTCTTAATGTCACAGCTGTGCTGCTCTCTCAACACTGGCAAGGAAAACAAAAAACAAGTTTATTCAAACTTAAGCAACAAGAATGCAGCACGAGGATGCATTTTATAGCCATGCTGCTGTAAAATGCAAGTTATACCATCATACTATGAATAGCAATACTGTTTTGTGCATGGGCCTGGATAAGTCCACATTGGGCACAACATGCCAAACGCAAAACATTCACTGAAATCGAAGCTGAATATTATGTGACTACAATAAACAGTGCAAAAATTAAACACACCAAGAATATCTATAGGTGCAGGATTGGAGGAGATCTGATTCCAATTGAAGCTGAAATAAAACATTCAATTTAAAAAAGATTTATTGTGAAGTTTGTGATAAGAGAAACAGTATACAAACAGATCAGCTACCTTCAGCAAACAACTAATTGCAAATAACTGCCTAAATCACTGACTGAAACGTGGAAGACACAATCGAGTCATGGGAAATTCCATCGAGGACCAAACAACCAAACTCAACAACGATTACTACCCTGCATCCTCTCCCAGACTATATTAAGGCTGGATTGCTAACGCAAATAATGTTCGTAAATAACTAAGTTGAACGATATTTTTCGACACAAAAACAGGTTTAAAAATAGAGTGAAAAGTCGAAAAGTAGGACATTTACCCAAGTCTGCACTTTAACGACGATCGTCCTATAATCGTAAATCTTTAACATAAACCTCGCTGTCGTACAAATCCAACTCGAGGGAACGTTAACTCATAAACATTGTGAATGAAGCCACAATCTCACCGTTAGCTAAGCAACTCAAACGGTGTAACACATATTTGCAACAATTTACTTCCACTAAACAACAACTACGTCACTTAAACGAAAACGGCAAGACAGCATCTGAGGTTATGCAGCCAAAACGTGCATTTAGTTCAGGGCGCCGCTTTATTTGATGCTAAAGCTACAGTCAGCCATGATAGACGAGGACGCCGACATGTTACTGAAGAGTTAAAGTCACGTTAGCACGATTAGTTTGCCCGCTTGTTCCCAGTAAATTACGCCACAGCGAAGGGTTAAAAGAAGCACAACTGATACGTGTCGTCGTGTCAAAGCTGCCCGGGAAATAGATACGAAAAGAAGGAACACAAAGTTTCAAGCGGCAACGCACGTTAAAACGTTAGATAACGCCTGCTCTCAGTCGGGCCTTCGCTGCCGTGACAAGCGTTAACGCTAGCTGAGGGATCACTACAACTAGCTTTAGGTAACACTAGTACACTTAGTTAACACGAAGTAAATACATCAATGGCTTTGGATTCTTTATAAACCGGGTATTCCCTGAAACGTAAATTGTTTAGCATATTTTACACGTCGTATAGACTGTAATAGTCTCACATTCTGCCTGCCCGTCGAGGCCTCGTTAGCGCTAAGCTAGCCCCGTAGCTCCGCGCATGTCTGTCCGCCGAGCTAAGCTAGCTGTTAGCTGGCTCAGACGTTACTCGCTTCAACAAAGCAAGCCCGCTCGCTCGTCACATCTGTCGGTTCGGATGCATGTAATTACCCGGTGTATGTCCCGTGGATGCGATCCTTGAGTAGAAAATGCAGAATGGCTACAGTCATTCAATGTGTGACACCAAATAATCGCTGAATGTGCTAACCGCTCACGTTAGCCAACTACCTCATCCGCCATGATGGGGACAAGTATCCCAAAATGCCATGCTGCGCGGTTTCAATGGCGGCGTTACTGTCTCCTAGGCAACTACATGCGTCGCGGTAGCAAAGCTATTTTACATCTTTGTAGAAAACTAGCAAACTGTCCTGGTGTGCATCTGTTATTTAATTCTGATTTTTTTTTGTATAAAAAAAAAAAGAGAAAAGCCTATTGTATGCCGACATGGGGGTATATATATCTGTCAGATTTGGATACCTTACACTTTTGATATTTTCTTATAAAGGCATAGATCATCTTTCTGGCTATTATGTATGCCCTGGTCCAGAAAGAAGCACATTTCATTTCAGCTGCATTTGTTGTAGTTGAAAAATAAACCCTCAGTTAGATAGTTATTTTATGAATCCTGCGAGGGAATCCATTTTTGCAACAGCAGCATTTATACATACAGGTAAAGCAATAATATTCAATATAAAGAATGCACAATATATCTAAAAAACAACAACGAATATAATAATATTAAACCAACTCACAAAACTCTAGTGCAAAGATGGAACCAATGACCTTTGCATGGTAATTGTATTCTAGATCGTATATGTTAAAAATATTTCTCTTCTCAGTGTCACATTTCTCTCAACATGCAACTGTCTGATACTTTCTCACATGCATTAGGCTATGGTAGGAAAGTCGCTGCGAAGGAACCACATAACAACAAAGTTATATGCACGAGCAAAGCCTATTTATGGTCCCTGTAACTTACTTCCTCTGCAGTGGATGGGACAGTGTCTAGTACAAACGATCACCTAGTTTACAACCTGGCCATGTATTCCAATCTGTTTGTCTTATAAATTCTGAAACAGATGGCATACTTGTTGGGCTTTTAGATAGATAGATAGATAGATGGATACTTTATTAATCCCGAGGGAAATTTAGGTTATCCAGTAGCTTATACACTTAACTTAACTCACAAACATACATACACAAATCACAGGAGAATCACAGTAGAAAAAAACAATACACATAGGGAGAACATGATCACAGGGAGTAGGGTGTATACAGATATTATACAGATATTACAGTGTGCAAAGTGATATAAATAGTACAGTCTGTGCAATGGGCTAGTATAGCCAGTTAAGAGTAAAAAGATTAAAAAGATTAAAAAGATGGACAGTGGGATGGAAAAATAAAGAGCTGAGAAGAGGAGGGGAGACTGAGGTAGACTCATGCAGAGAGTCTACCTCACTAATTTGCCATTAGTGATCAGACTTGAACATTATTTGAACCTCACACATTCTCATGAAGAGCACCTTGGGATTGGTACAGACAATATTGAGCACATGGAGGCCTGTGGCTTTAACGTCTGCATTGATCATTTGTTCGTGAAGCTGAGACATGGGCAATATATTAATTTCCAGCATAATTTTGTGCAACAATTAATTAGATTAGTTGAGGAGAAAATTGACCCTGTATTTTGGAGGGCTAGCTGTGTACATTCTAACACTCATTTGTGTCATTCTTGTTTTAGCTTGAACGTGTTAGGTAGCAACTGTAATGTTAAAGTACTGTCATTTTGGCACTCAATTGGTATGCCCAGACACAGTAAACACTTACATATTCCTTACATACATGTTTAGAAACATGTGAATAATATAGTGTCTGACATTGTTTTTCGACAGAAAACAGTTTAATTACTTTAACTATGGGAAGTCTCAAAATGTTATTCGTAGCTTGAATTTCAGAAGGTGTTATTTCCTTTAGCAGTTAACGGCACATATCAAATGGCAACGTGAAAATAAAGTACAATATAATTTGTGCAGAATAAAATATTTTAGAGACGGTGCTTTTATTCTGAAGGATTCGGGTCGGAAGTTGTTGTTGATGAAGCCCTTTAGACATCCATGGTGTAGCTCTGTTCAGGAGTGCACGAGTCAAGAGGTGATTATGTTTACTTGTAAAGTCCTCATCAACTAAACGACATGAAGAAGAGGTTTAACATCAACCTGGATGACACGGCCTTCGCCAAAGAAAGAACACCGGTCGGTATTTTCCAAGAATTACCTCTAACTTTTTACTTCGGCTAGCGTTGCTTTCCAGCTTGCAAGCTACGATACATTCAGAATTTTAACTTTGCATCACAAGGTTTTGGCATGAATAAACGTTTCGAAAATACACCAGTGTTGGTTTTACACGATGCAATTTAATAAATGTAGACTCTCATGCAGGATTTCCATGTGATATTTGTATTACAGCCAAAGCCACAATTTCAACCTTCATCCAAAGGAGGACAAAACACCTCGGGTTCTACTTCATCTTCAGCAAAGCCTGCTTCTGAACCCGTGGAGCAGCCTCTTTCCTATGCGGAATATATCGTCCGTAAAAACAATGCGGCTGCATTGGAGGGTTCCTCCAAACTGCTAAATGCTGACGATGCAGGAGAGACCAATGGGAAGCAAAGTGAGTCAGATTCAGGGTCCTCTGCTGCAGTTTGCTGTGACCCCCTTCAGGGCCGTGCTGAAGGGGGTGAAGGTGAATCTGGAGGGGTCAAGACGAGCGAGGACCCGCAGGTGGCTGGCACACACCAGAAAGAGGGGAACTGTCAAAGGTCAGATCCAATCCTTACCCTGGGCCCAAAACCAATGGGGTCTGGGAGCAGCATTATCGTCAGTCCGCGACAGGTATGCATCATCATGTATATGCCTCTTCACTCATCCATCCTCTGCATATTTATATTCCCATTCAGAGTCACCAGGTTTACGTGATAATATGTTAGTTGATACTACTACCTGTGTTTCTTTATCAGCTTGGCTATATAGTTTGACTCTTTTGAAGCTTGTTTGCCGGTTTTCTCAAAAGTAGTTACCTGTATCTTAATTGCATGTATTATCTCATTTAGAGGGGAAATCCCATCCTGAAGTGTGTGAGAAGTGTCCCTTGGGAGTTTGGAGATGTTGTACCAGACTATGTCTTGGGTCAGACAACTTGTGCTCTCTACCTCAGGTGGGTTTTTGGGACAGACACATATTTCCTGTTGTCCCTCCCAAAAAATGCATAACCAAAGATACAATATATATTTGATGTGCAAAATGTTCTTTTTCATGTTTTTTTTTGTCTGTGTATTATTTTGCTGCAATTTTGTTTTGGGGCCTGGTTCAAAGTTTGAGATATCACCATCTCAATCCAAATTATATCCACGACCGTCTGAAGCTGCTTGGAAATACTTTTACCCTGCGAGTGCTACTGGCACAAGTAGATGTGGTAAGTAGAAAAACATTCACAGTCACACAGCTGAAATTGCTTCATTGTTTTAACTCCTGCAAAGCAATATATTGGTTGTTGTACTTATCAAACTTCACACGTAGTAGAGTCCAGACCAAATCATAACGATAATTATCAGATCAAAAGGAGATGTATTTTAATTGACTGAAAGCTGTTTATCAAATCTGATCAAATTGTTACATTTTATTTATTTAACCTGTTGTGTTCCTGTGCAAGCTGTTCTGAGGTGTTGTAAAACAAGTACCTATTTATAATATACAACATTTTCAGTTTTACATGATAATGAATTGATTATAAAACCTTTATACAGCTATTACAACTGAATTATTTAATTAATTGATTAAATAGACAGATTAATAAATATATATACATTACACATTAATGCATTTGTTTTCTGATTTTCTTATTGTGGTACACTCCAGACTCAATACTTCCAACCGTATAAAGAGCTGCTGTTGGGAAAACTATATTCAAACTTGTATTATTGGCGAATGGGGGGAGGGCCTTTACATTGCTGCCCCCTCCTTCTGGAACTCTCTCCCCCAGCAGATGTTCTCCATCACTCGTCACTTAAAAAACTGCACTTAAAACTCATCCATTTAAATCTGCTATTAAACTGTGATGCTAGTTATGTATGTCTTTGTTTTGTTTATTATCGTTATGTCATCTCTGTCTTGTTGATGTTTTTATTGATTTTATTGTTTCTGTCTTTTTTCATGTAAAGTGCATTTGAGTACCTTTTTTTATTTTCGAAGCGCTATACAAATAAAATGTATAATTATTACGAGTATGCTTATGCTTTAAGAGGAGCTGTCACATGTGTTCAAAGCTTCCCGCTACAACAGTTCAAGACTGATGCGCCTTCTCTGAATGTTCACTTGAAAAAACAACATGGGAATATCTGGTTAGCTGTTCATTTCACCTCAAAAATCACTCATATTAGTTTTTCATCACAGAAAGATCCTCATCATACATTGAAGGAGCTGGCTCGCATCTGCATCATGGCTGACTGCACTCTCATCTTGGCTTGGAGGTAAGACCTTCAATAGATAGCCTAGTGGACTGAACAGTTACTAACAGGAAACAGACGAAAAGGAGAGTGTCCTTGGAAACTCTTAAAATAATGTTCTTGGCTTTGCCACCTTTTAGAAAGTGTGTAATCAAAAGTTGAATGTGTTATGTAATGCCTCTTTGGGTTTGTAATGCCTTGACATCAATTGTAACATTCACCATATGCTGTTTCATTCTGTCCAGGATCAACAGATGGGGAACATTGTGCTTGATAATAAACAAAAGTCATAACTAATATTTTCTGCATGTTGATTTGACAGTCCAGAGGAGGCAGGGCGTTACCTGGAAACGTATAAGTCGTACGAAAATAAACCTGCAGACATGCTGAAGGAGCAAGTTGAGAAAAACTACCTATCAAAGGTGTGTGGATTTCCTTTTTTTATGTAAAGATTGTGAAGAAAATATGGAAGATATTTTAATGTGTATTTGCCACAACCGTGCAGTGCTTTTTATTTTTTGAACAAGGCAAGCATGATTGGATTGGTTTGCTTTCAGGTTACTGATTGCCTGACCACTGTGAAGTATGTGAACAAGACCGATGCCATTACCTTGCTGTCCACTTTCTCAGTGAGTACCAAATATTAGCAAAAATGATTGCTGCTATTCTGCAATCAGTTGATATGCACATACTAATTTTATGGTGTATTCTGAGTTCATTTTTCATACTGAGGTGATTTTTTCAGTCTGTAGAAGGAATCATCAATGCCTCAAAGGAAGACTTGGTTCTCTGTCCAGGCCTCGGACCACAAAAAGTGAGTGAAAACACAAGTGCACCATATGAATACACAGAAAGTAGATGGGACATTTCTTAAATTGCCATGCTGACTTTTTGTGCTTGCAGGCACGCCGACTCTACGATGTGCTGCATAAGCCCTTCCTCAAGTCGAAGACAAAAGACGGCTGACATTTTATACCAAGGATGTGTCACGTGTTCTTGAAAAAAACTCACAGCTAACAGCATGCGGAGACACACGCACACACACTCTTCAGAGGACTGAATTAAATACTATTAATTCTCTTCATTTACTTCAAGTGAAGAAAGAAATGCGACTTCTCTGAAACTGAGAATCAGCAACTAAAGCAACTCTTTAGTTGTTAGAGCTATTTTCTGATTATATTCTGTATTGAGTTAATATTTGATTTACTTTGTTCATTGCTATATTTATTTAATGAAAATAAATACTTTGTAAATTGTTTATTGTGCAGTGTCCAAAGTAATCCTTTATTCCTTTGTTTTCCAGGGGTGCTTAAATTACATTTATTTATTTGTGTTCTGTATGTATATATTTATATTTATAATATGTCTACTGGGAAGTCAAGGGCCGGTTGGTTCGTTCTAACTGCTGTTTTTGTCCATGGCAAGATAAAGAGTATTTTTGCAGTTTTGGGAAACTGGTTAGAACCTGTTCAGGAACACAATGTCACAGCCTAATTATTTACAAGTTGCACATGGTAACAATACAAAACATACGATATACTGATTTTCAGCAGCCATATTTTTAAGGATGGTTGCTGTTGAATTTCAAACCTTGGCAAGAGAACCACAGATATTCTTTTTTTAATTCCTCCATGTCAAAATCTGGTGCCTGCATGACCCACAATGCAACGTCACCAGTGACGGTTCCAATGGAAATTTGACTTATGCTATTAGCAGCTAATGTTGCCAGTTATACAACTTTTTCCACAAATGCAGTAGTACTCCACAAGACTTGTAAATATACCTTAAGTGTAAAATTGGAGAATTTTCTCTAAGTATCAACAATTTATCAGCCCATCTGGTCAAACAGTTAAATAATTCCAATGTTAAACCCTAAAATTATCTGAAAACATTTGGAATTTGATATCTTACTTACAAACGTTATTTACAGCTTGAAGTGCATCTCAAATGAAAACACAATTTCCAAGAAATGTCATAAATGTGGGAAGTCAGAATCTCAAGTCTCTGTAAACTGTAACTATTTGTGTACCTGTACTCCCATCTGCTGGACAAGGTGTGTTGCTCCATGGCATACGCAGCACGGTGTGTACGTCATCAAAGTGTATCTGTGGTGTTGGAGGTGTATGCTGTGGAAGCCAGCTCCATGACAGAGTACACCAGACTGCTGACGCTGAACGCTCTGTGAGGAGGTGGTCACGGTGCTCCAGGGATGAGCTGAGGAGATCGAGCCACCTGAGCAGGCGGACGTCCTGGTGTCTGAGTGGATGGGAAACTGCCTTCTGGTAATACTGACCATGTCATTCATAATAATCCAAGTTATTGTGTGAATATTTGTTCTACTTGAGCTGGATACTGTGGAGGTGGTGGGGGACAGGAGGATGATGGCAAAGCTCTCGTCCCTGATGAACCACACCTCTCACCCCATGCAGGACACTAGCAGCTCTGCACAGCTCCTTCAGCCAGCGGCTGATTCCTCCCCGGTGTCTGAGGGAGAGGTACCACAAGTCCTTCCTTCCCGCTGCTGTCAGGCTGCACAACAAACTGCAGTAGATCGCTGGAGATCTTGGCACACTCAGCACTTTATTTTCCTGGACACTTTAACCTGCTGGAAATTCACTTTGGTCAGCGCCTTTGTTTCCTCTGTATATTTAGTATTTTAGTAGTAGTATTGTTATTGTGTTTTATTTTAAATATTTTTTGTAATGCTATAATGTGCATCCGCTGCTGTGATCCTGAAATTTCCCCACTGTGGGTCTAATAAAGGAATATCTAATCTAACGTAATGCTTTATCTCTGTGTTATCACAGTTGTATTGGATCCTGTGGTGCTCGTCCAGTTAGTCCCATTCAGGTTTGAAAATACCACATCCTGTGTCTCTTCTTCCTCTGGTCTAGTGTGAATTCAGAGTGGAGTCAGTACTGCTGGCCAGGGACCGTTGGCTGAAAGAAAGCGGCGTCATGTGGTCTTCATCTGCAGCCCCTCGTAGTGCCATGTCAGGCCAACAGCTATTATGCAGATAAGATGGCCTGGGCTTTATTCCTCTTCAGTAAAGGCCTTTAGTCAGCTGTTCTCACTGAACACTGTCCAGTCTCACTTGTACTACCAGAGAAGGTCATAATATTGAATCATTTAATTTAGATTTTTTTTAAATCTCAGATGTAAAGTTAAAACTTTTGGTATATGTGGTTCCAGGTAAGATATATATGCTAGGTATTTATAATATATACTGTTTACCCATTAAGTCACTATAGCATACACACAGAAACCTACCTTTTGTTAACGTTCTTTTATTGTTCTTAGTTATCTTTGTGTGCTTAGATTCTATCTGTCCGTTTCCCTGTTAGTCATAGACGTTATCTGTGGCAGCAACTTCATGTGTTGAATAACTTGCAGGCCCAGTTGGCACAGCAGTTCTTCACCAAGTTCAACCACCTCATTGATTCCATTGACTGCCTCATTGCCCCTTGTCATACCTTACGCCTGGACATGTACACTCTCTACACACAAAGACCTGGAGGTACCATGTCTTTGTGTGTCTTCCTTCTATTTGGAATGGTTCCACTTCACACACATTGGATTTTGCAACAAATGGAACCCTGTGTTTCATTTCTCAGGATACGAAGGGTGAGTTTCATTTCCGTGTGGAAAAGTCTGGTGTTTTCCATGGATCCACTGCTCAGTTCCAGAGCATGTAGACAGGAGGTGCCACTGTGGAGCTAAACACTGGACCCAACAAATGACAGCGCTTATGAATCCTGACAGCAATTTGAACAGCCCATTAAAATAATTTAAACCTGTGAGTGGCAAACATGAAAGTACAGACTGCACATGTTGTTCAACTCATGAATCTGAGTGTCTAAAATAAGGTTCTCTATCGGCCCAGACACTGGAAGCAGACTGATCTGGAGATGCCACATGATGGTTATCCTGAACTGGAGCATTCACAGCAGCAAAGGAAACAGCCAGGCACACATTTAATCTTCAAATTGTAATCTCACCAGATGTATTGATTGTGTCCATAAAGTGTTGGTTCATTGTTTTATTCTCATTCACATTAAATTCATGCAATGTCACTGTTACATACATCAGCCTCCCTGTACTAACTTGACCGTTAACTTGTAAACATTGTCCTTGGATTGGCTCGCTTGTATTTTCCTCTCATGTGGAGAGTCCAAAAACAATCTTCTGTTGAGTTCAGGGTCAGTGAATGTAGGCATTACATGTTGGCATTTAATTGACAGACATTTGTTTGAGTACTGTACAGCATATGACTTTTGGCTTAAGAAAACATTAAGTATGAATAAAATGGTTTGAGATATTTTTTTCTGTTATCCATCTGTTTTAAAAGTTTTGAGCGAACATGTACACCACTGAAATGATACGGGCACAAATGTCCATTAGCTTTATGAGCTGAAAGAGGCATTAAAAAAACATTGTGGTACTTGGAGAGATAATCACACAAAACATGTATAAATTCTAAACAAAATAAATGGAAAATGTGTTGATATAAATCACATGACAGTAGTTTGGGGAGAGTTTCAACTTCAAATTTGCTCTTTGACCCGTTCTCAAATCATGTTTAAACATAACATGACACTACTGTTCTGTCTTGGTGTATGCACTCCTCTTGGTCATGGCTCCGTTTTGCTCTTTGCTTTTGCCCTGGAGCGTGTGTTGACCTCTGAGGACAAAGATTGAGCCGGTAAGGGTTCAGGAGGAGCCCTGGAGAGTGGAACAAACAGGGAAGGTTTCACAACTTTGTCTTCAACCTCCTTTACCACACTTTTATCCCTTTTCTGCCTCAAGTGTTTATCACAGTGGTTCACGAACGTGTCCAGCTTGGCAAAGGTCTTGTTGCACACTTTGCAGTGATAAGGCCGCTGCCCTTTGTTGAGGCGTATGTGCAGCCTGATGTATGACGATCGTACAAAGGTGCGGCAGCAGACGCCACAGTTCAGATTGTCCAGGCCACTCTGGGGCTGGTTCAGTGCCGGTGCTGGTTTGGCAGCTGCCTCCTCAGCCTTGTGTGAGAGCAGAAGCGAAACAGAGCGAAAGCCCTTGCCACACTGCTCACACTTGTATGGCCGCTCCCCTGTGTGTAGTCGAACATGTGCTAGGAGCCCGGCCTTCTGCGTGAACGACTTGTCACAATAGGTGCACTTGAAGGGCTTTTCACCTGTGTGGAGACGCTGGTGGGTTTTCAGATGCGAAGCACGGCCGAAGGTCTTGCCGCAGTCGGGGCATTTAAATGGCCTGTCCCCGCTGTGGATTATCTTGTGTGCAATCATGTGGGAGTTCTGATGGAAGTACTTGCCACAGGTGCTACATCTGAACTTCCTTTCCTTGCTGTGAGAGGTGAGGTGAAGGGTCAAATGGGTGGAGGAGATGAAGGTTTTGGAGCACAGGCCGCAGCTGTGAGGGTCCAGGCGTCGGCGTCGGCGTCGGCGCCCATGAGGGAGACGTCGGCCATTAGGGAGACGGTTGCCTGCCTGGCAGGATGGACATTTGGACGTACTGGCTGCTTTGTCCACATTTCGAGGGGCTGGAGAGTCGGTTGAATCAGAGTCAGGTCGTGGTAGGCTGCAGCCACAGTCTGAGCAGTGCCCAGTCGGTTGGTCTTCAGCACTGGTTTTATCCAACATGGTGCAATCTACATCCAGAGTGGGAGGGGAGTGGTTGCCACTGTTCGACACATCTGAAAGTGATGAACACATACTGGTTAATAAGCTTTATAGTGGCGTAGTGAGGGTAAACGTGCAATATTCGAAGGCATGTCGGTCGCATATATTATGAATCACAACAGATCGAGGGCTGAACCGCGGATTACATGGTCTCTTTTTATTAGTTCAGTGTCAACGGTAGAACAAAAGATGTCCCGTTTACGAGGGTTGATGAACTGGCCGAGCCAGGAGAACGTAACAAACCAGAAAGACTCGCTCAGCTGAAGGCCTGGCGTGGCCCGGAACAATGGGGCTCCAAGACACGACCACGAGCACACTAAACAAAAGATTGTACGTACCGTTTTTCTTCCTTTTTCAGAAAATGTGCGTGTGCTGAAAAGCAATAGTATAGTAAACGCAGTAAAACAATCAAAACACAGCAGGATTACAGCGAGGGTTTCGCTGTTCATGCCCCTGCGTTTTCCTGCAAGAAGCTGCCCGGTTCGCAGCGACGACCGGCTGCAGCCTGCAGCGTCATCTCGCGAGAGGAGGAGGAACTGTCTTCTCTGGGATAGCACATGCACGCGCACACGCACATGCGCACCACCTGAGCTTAACTGCGCATTTCCAACATCACGGTGTGCACAGATACAATAACCGACACATGACGATGCTATTGTCTTCAGTGTACTCTAGGTGTGTGTGCGTTGTTGTCTTTGGCAATGAGCTGTTTTCAGATACTTTCCCAAGACTTGATGACTAGTCTGTGTCGTAACTAAAAAGTTTCGTTTCACTGAAAATACGAAGACACTGTCGGTCTTACCCTTTGATGTGCTTCTTAAGTTTCGTTTCATACAAAGGGCCTCGACTTAGTTGGAAAACGAAAGTAACATCCCATATAAAAAGCAGAAGTGATGTCGCAGCATTAGTTTATTTGGCGAAACGTGGCGACAGCGAAGAACTGATGCGAATCTTCATAAATATGACTGAGGTAACTTTACGTTTTCATGCCTTTTAACCAATGTGTATGTATGTCTCATAGCTACGAGCTTTTATTATCAGCGTCAGAGTAAAACATCACTATAGACTAATGACCGTTGGAAAATGCACAAGTTACAACTATAGGCAAAATTAAGAGGAAACTATTTTAATGTCAGAGAAATGCTGACGCGAAATAATAATTTTAGTTCAAATGCCATTGAAAGCTAAGTTATGTATTTATTTTGTATACATTCTATGATGTGAACTTATGGACTGTAAAGTTGGTAAGATATTCACATATTCGGTTTTCCATGATCATTAACTCGTGAGTCGTGAGCGAAACGGAACGGTGTTAAAACACAAACAGCTGTCACCGCAGTGACGTTTACAACAAGCTACAGCCTTAATTAACTTTAAATAACCTTAATTAATCTAATTTACCTTCATTGTACCAAACAGTCCGTTATCCGAGCTGGACGAGACGTGATTTTTAATAATTATTAGGAATTATGGTGAACTTTATTTGAAAGAATATTCAATAAGTTCACTGTTATAAAATGACCAACATCATCAATAGGTTCTCCTATAACTGCTATTTTAATTTATTGAAAATGTCTGAGCCACGCCTCTCGTTTTTATATGGCAAACAAATGGAAATACATATAAATGAGGAAACAGGAAATAATAAATGCACTTATCAAATTAATACCGGTAATAAATAGATCCTTTAAGCTACTCTTTTCCCATTTATCATACCTGCAAACTTGTCGCCTTTCGGTGAAATTCACCGTTTTGAACTCTAAATACGGGTGGTCATCCACGTGAATCGTGGAGATCCGAAGTTTTAGGGGGAAACATTGGAGTTGATAAGCGTGTCTTCTTGTCTGATCAATACGCAACTGTGAGGTGCGACCCGGAAGTGTTTGGGCGTGTGATATACATTCTAAACAAAAAAATAATATCGGCATTATAATTATTATAACAAGAGATTTTAACTACCGAGATTTTGTGGTGCCTATTCAGGACGCCCCTCAGGACCGGTGCTGCAGCCCAGCGTGATGCGCGCCCTATAGGTGGGGCGGCCTCACAACTCTGATCAAAAACATAAACTAATACATTTGACATTGTTTTGTTTGGCGGTCAGAAAAATAGGTCAGAGAAAAGAATAACACGTAATTTAAATCATAAATATTTTAATATTAATTTCAAACTTTTCAAAATTGAAAATTAAAAACATTTTATTTATTTATTGTAAATGACCTCTCGCGGCCCACCTGCAGTACCTTCGCGGCCCACAGTTTGGGAATCGCTGCTCTAGGTCATCCACGTGAATCATCATGGAGATCCGAAGAGTTTTTTTGGGGGGGGGGGGGGGGTCACCTGGCCCGCTGCCGTTGAGATTGCAGTGAGACGCGGAGAAAAGTGTGAAGTGGTGCTCTTCGCAATAAAACATCTTTGATGGGACGTGTCGAGTCTTGTCCAATCAGCGTTCAGATGTCGACATCGTTTGGGGGTTCAGGTTAGCTTGAATGTTAGTCCGCTACATCTGCTGTTGTCACGCTGCACGGTGTAGCGATGCTAACAAAGTACCCGTACGTTAAACACGATGTGATTTAGCATATTTTTAGTATCGATACTTGATTAAGAGAGCGATCAGAGCGCACGCGCTGCTCCGTGTCGAGCTGTCTGCGCACACTGCGCTGCGCAGCTCACAGCGAGAGAAGTGGCGCAGCTTGAGAGACCGACTTCGGCTTAAAAAATAAAAAGATGCCAGAAGTGAAATGTTTCAGTCTGTAAAGTTGTGTATCTCTACAGCTGCTCATCCTGATGAACTGTGTATCATCTGGTCAGAGACTAACAGCCTCATAGTGTATCATCAATGCTATGATGGAACCATGTAGTTTCATTCATATCTGGCTGTATTAATACTAATATTACTGTCATTTGTTAAGTGTTGAAAAAGTTGGTAAAAAGTGAACCATACAGATATTTTATTTATTACTATTATCGATAAATATACCAGTCTCGTATTTATGGTACCATACTGTTTTTATGGTATTGTATTGAATTCTGGTATCGGGTATCATGATATTTATGGCAGGTATGTAATATGTATAGAAGTTATAATATGAGTATCGTGACAAACAGGTAGAGACAGAACAGATTCAGGGAAAAGTCCATGAGGACTGTTCAGGCAAAAAAAAAAGGAAGTTGGTTCATAAATGACTTTAACCATATTATATATAATGACAATGTATATTTGTTATTACTATCATTATAACGCTGAGGAGGACCTTTTGTTCTTAAACTGTTTATCATTATTTAGATTTGTGGTCAGAACAATAAAATGACTAGTTGTGGTTCTAAAAGCTTTGAGGCTTCAAACAACGTGGATGTGGTGTGGTGACAAAAAAAGAAAGAAAGTCACCTGCACCTCCCCCCCCCCCCCGTTGTCACCCTTTTCACCCCTCATGAGTTTGCAGGTATGATTTATTTTAGTTTGCTCTTGTTTCGAAAACAACTTGAACTTAAGTAGTTGGATTCATTGTTAGGGACTGAGGAGGCAGGATGGAGGATTCACAGGTTTAGTTTCAAGAAGTTGTGTTCTATTAAATCAAACACTTTACACAATTAGCAACCAGGTTCTGAGCCTTTAGAAGAAGCCAGAATGCAACTCAGACCTAACAAAGGACAGCTGTGGTGGCGCAGATAGTCATCTATGAGTGTGGTGTATGACAGTCTTTTGCGTCTGAAACAAGCCATCATCTGTTTGCTGATTGTTGTGCAACGTGTAGCAATGACGTCATCATGTAAACCAAACCCAACAAAGGATACATTCATTATTAGGCTACATGTAAACTTTAAAAAAACAAAATGGCATGCAGGAGTGTCACTGACTTTTCAATCGGCTGAGTGACATTAGGTGCAGCCATCACATGGAATGTTCTGCAATGTAATGCCATGTACTCTGACTCTCTCACAGCATGCACGCCTGAAAGGATGAGTTCTAAGACCAAGAAAAAGTGAGTTGCACCTCTGTTTTTATGTTTTATAGTGCAGTGAAGCAACATTTGTGCTGACACTGATTTGTTAGGAAACCATGTTCAATATATGCCATGGCATATATTGCTTTTTTGGGGAAGCTTTTTTTCTCAAATGTTTTATTATTATTATTTGTTTTACCTTTTTCACTGTTGTACTGTACAGAACATTATTATTGTATCGGGCGGATGAAAAAATTTAACTGCGGAGGGGAGTGGCGCAGGGATGCTCTGATGTCTCCGTAGCGGTTAGACATTCCGTTATCAATCCCGCTTCATCCTCATTAGGGTCGCGGGGTCGCGGGGCCGCTGGAGCCGATCCCAGCTGACATAGGGCGAGGGCGCTTAGACATGAGATATAATAATTGGGTTTTGGAGGATCTAACGAGCACAAAGAGTTTATTATTTTTTCACAGGTAACGTTAAATCAGTTTGACTGAGGGTTAAGATTCATAACTTAATATTTTAATTAAACTTTAACGTTGAACTATTAGCAGTGTCTTTTTACTTTTGACTGAATTCTTTGAAATTACATGTGTAATATAACTATATATATATATTTATTTATACAAATATATATGTGTACTGTATATGTATAACATGTATTATATATATACACAATAATATATATATATTTATTAACACAATATATATCCATATATTTGATTTTTTACACAATATATATACAATTATATGTGTATAATTATTTTTATCTTTAATTGTGTTAAGGAATGTGCATAGGAATGTGACAGGAACTAATGTTACGGTAAAACTAACCAGTGGACCTAGAGACTCACTGTTAAATCAAGCTCATATTTATACTAAGTGAGGGCAACTGATGTATATTGATCTAGATATGAGAGATTGTTAGCATGACTGATAATACAGAATAACAGTACACGATAATTTGTTAACCACTAACAATCCCCTATTCAGGATATGGTTGTATTCTTGGAGCACTCACCTGTATGTATTATATACATTCATTAAATCCATAAATTAAGTCCATATCAGTCCTGTTATAAGTGAACATTAGGTATAGCAAGAGTACAGTTTTAATTCCTTGTCTATATGAGTGGAAAGTCACTAGGATATACTTAACATTATGGCTCTGAATACATTTGTATTGATCAACAAGGAAATAAATAAAGCACGTAATAGCTAAACATACAAATCCATTATACATGCTTGTTGAACTTGACTCAAATCCCACTATTCCTTACTTAATTGTATGAGGAGGACTCCCTCTGTGTTGGTTTTAGTTTTAACTCTAGTTGTGTTACTCTTTAATAGAACGTCCTTTGGGGCAACAGCTCCGCCCTTCATTGACTACCTGCAAGATATTCTTCGTCGATATCCAGATGGTGGACAAATTTTGAAGGTGGGTACAATGCTCTGTCAAATATCTATTTATAATAATTTATTTCTATAGCATTACATATTTTATCACTGATAGATAGCATTATTCTTTAGATCTAGCTCACACACATCGATTTTGGAAGTCTAATTTTTTTGTTATTGCCAAACCTGTTTATCCTGTTTCAATTTATTTAGAATCCTGAAAACAGGTGATTTTAATTGATTTATGAAATATGCAAACAAATTATTCAAATTGCATGATTTGTCCTGCCAATCAAACAACAAATGATGTGTTTCACTCAATGAATGCATGTATGACATTAGTTTTTAATAGTATAAAACCAGAGAGGTCCCAGGGTCCACACAAGTGAGCTTTTGGCAACATCTTTATTCTTCCTTGTCTCTGTTCAACAATAACATTAAACAAATGTTGACATAATGTCTCTATTCCCCACAATAGAAATATAATTTGGGTTGATTGATCAGCGAAGCATCCTTTGTGATGGAGGTAAATGACGACATGTAACGCCACTAATAGTGGGAGCCTGTTTAACCCTTGTGTTGCCTTAGGGTCATTTTGACCCGAATCAATATTACACCCTCCCCCCGCCTTTGGGTCATTTTGACCCGATTCAATGTTTCACCCTCCTGTTACCTTTATATTTACTAATATATTTTACCCTTTGGGTTCAATTTGACGCCAGCAATTAAAACCTCCAGAAAATTATTAGAATTAATATTGTTTTCCAAGTTTAAGTGTGAGGCACTTTATGTTTGTTTGTTGACTACCGAAAGAACACCGACATTAAACATTGAATGGGGTCAAATTAATCCTAAAGCGGGAGGGTGTAATATTGATTCGGGTCAAATGACCTAAGGCAACACAACAAAAATGAATCAATATTTGGGTCACACTGAGTAAACTGCCAATTTTTTAGATTCATTTTTGATTCGCTTTGTGGCATAATGCCAGTTGGGTTTACAAGAAAGCAGATTTCTTGTGAAAGCTTACTATTTGGTTCTTTTGACAGTGTGGTGGAATACATTGTTTTGAAAATAATGTTTTTGCTCAATATCAGAATCCGCTATCGTGTCACAATTCACTAAATGGGAAAAGGCTGCATTTAAAGGTTCAAACAAGTATCCAGTTGCTGAATCAGACAATCTTTCATCGTCCATATTATCAATCTCTCAGCATTTGTTTGCGGCGCTCGCGTTGTTTACATTGGTATCTGAACACATCCGCTGTGGCTGGCTGTCGATCTCTCAACGATTTGACGTCACCACCAAGCTCCAGTGCAATGTATGTCAAGAGGACTTTGAACAGCCTAAAATTGTTATTGAATACTGGACCGTCAGTGCATGAATAACCTTTAGAAACACATTATCTTTTGATCTGGCTACATATTGTTTTGCACTACAGGTACCCTTTAACATTATGGCTCTGAATACATTTGTATTGATCAACAAGGAAATAAAGCACTAATAAAACATGCTAAATATACATGCTTGCTTGAATGACAAATTGATTCCTTACTTAATTGTATGAGGACTCCTCTGTGTTGGTTTTAGTTTTAACTCTAGTTGTGTTACTCTTTAATAGAACGTCCTTTGGGGCAACACTCAGCTTCATTGACTATGCAAGATATTCTTCGTCGATATCCAGATCCAGTGGACAAATTTTGAAAGGTGGGTACAATGCTCTGTCAAATATCTATTTATAATAATTTATTTCTATAGCATTACATATTTTATCACTGATAGATATATTAGATCTATCTATTCACACATCGATTTTGGAAGTCTAATTTTTGTTAATAAACCTGTTTATCCTGTTTCAATTTACATGATCCTGAAAACAGGTGATTTTTAATTGATTTATGAAATAGTTCCAAACAAATTATTCAAATTATGATTTGTCCTTATCAACAACAAATGATGCTCAATGAATGCAATGACATTAGTTTTAATAGTATAAAAAGAGAGGTCCCAGGGTACACAAGTGAGCTTTTGGCAACATCTTTACTCTTCCTTGTCTGTTCAACAATAAATCAACAAATGTTGACATAATGTCTCTATTTATAGTCCCATCAATTTCTAATTTGGGTTGATTGATCAGCCCACAAAGGTCTAATTAGGAAATATACTTAGTATGAAAATAGTGTAGTTTTAACCCTAAGGTTGGGATGGAGCTCTAACTACTCTTGTTGCTCATTTGGATCTTGGGTCATTTTGAGTTGTGCAATGTTCACCCTCTTAAGTGTTATTTACTAATATATTTTACCCTTTGGGTTCAATTTGTTTTATCTGGCAACAGGAAAATTATTAAAATTGCAACGATGCTAAAGCCACAGTGAAGTGGTTTCATCCATGATGAGAAAGCTATGGAACAGATTAAACATTGAATGGGTCAAATTAATCCTAAAGCGGGGGAGGTGTGTATCAGGTCAAAATCTTCAGAGGAAAGCCATGCTCTAAGAGGTTATCGACAACAGTCGTGATTAATATCACAAAAAATTGAAAATTAGCAATATATTGTGATTCAGTGGCAACTATGCCAGTTTGTTTGAGTTCTTGGTATTTGGTTCTTTTGACAGTGTGGACATTGTTTAAATAATGTTTTTTTGACTATTCACTGATACCAGTTCCATTAACCAGTGGGGGTAAACGGAAGTATTGTACAATTATTCAACAACACTGCAAACTACACCTTAAAAATACCAAAGGCAATGTCAACAAAACTGAACATGATAAACCACATAAGAGCCATTAAATTTTGATTTTTTAGATTTAGCCTTGGTGTAATAAATCAACTGGTAAAAATGTTCATTTATAGTCCCATCAATTTCTCACTTTTAAAGTCGCACTGTGGCCCACAAAGGTCTAATTAGGAAACAAACTTCCAGTGAAAACACCTGTGTAGTTTGACTAAGGTTGGGATGGAGCTCGAACTACTCTTGTGTTGCCCAGATTTGGATCTTGGCACAGTGGCAGTTGTGCAGAGGAACGTGGCAATCCTTAAGTGTTAGATTTGGTCCTAATGGTTATTTTTTGTATGTTTTATCTGAGCAGCAACAGAGCTGATTCACAAATGCGATTCATCCATGTGTGGTCTTCATCCATGATGAGAGAAGGCTATGGAACTGAGAGCCTTTGGACCAATGAATTGGGAGAATACCAAGGTATGCAATCTTCAGAGGAAAGCCATGGGAGGTTATCATAAAAACATGTTTAAATAATTTTTTTCGGCAATAAGTGTAGTTTTCTGGCGACCTAACACAAACATGGTTCTCATTTTCACTTGATGAGATGGCATTAGGGTCTAATATGATTAATCATTTATATCCAGCCGATTTAAGAAAGTCTTTTCTACATTTCTCTACATTTACATGACTGTGGTCACCATGTTATGATATTGGAATGGTATCGCAATGATGTACTGAGCCTTCATTTGTTTATAAATTCATTGCTGCAGTGTCTGTGAATGGCATCAGTTGACAGAAAGTAAACATGGACCTGAGCTGTTGCCCAGAAATTTATATCCATTGAAACGGTCTACAGAGAGACTGGAGAATCAGTGAACACACAAATGCATTACATTATTGCACCAGCACTTTGCTTCCGAGCAATTCCTTTGTTTTTGTTTTTGCAAAGGTCCTGCTCTCTACGCCTACAACAATGCAGCGTTCACTGAGGATGACTGGAATGGAATTCAACGGGTTGGGCGGAGTGTCAAGCGCAATGACCCAAACAAAGTTGGGAGGTTTGGAATCGGCTTCAACTCTGTTTACCACATAACAGGTGAAACTATGTACAGATACACTGTGTACCAAATAGTCTTAGTTTCAGTGTTCTTCTTTAGAAAACATCCATTGGAAATTAATGTGGCAATATCTGTTTTACTTAATTTACAGATGTGCCAAGTATATTCAGTTCAGAGCACCTTGGCCATGATGGACCCCCAAGAGCAAACATTTGGAGAAAGGAACCCAGGGTTTCGGTGGTCTCTGGATGATGCAGAACACCAAGAGGCTCTAACTACTATGCATGACCAGTTCCAGCCTTTTCGAGATATAGTTTCACTTGTCGGCGCACAAGAATGGTCAAAAGTCATCATGGAGGATCAGCACTTTGACGGGACAATTTTCAGGTTCCCCTTGCGCAATAAGGCATCGAATATTTCCGATAATCTATATGACTCTAACAAGGTGGTTGAGCTTTTTGATAGCTTCATTGCGGATGCCGAGTTGAGCCTTCTGTTCCTGAAAAATGTGACCTCTGTGTCCTTGAAACATATCGATGTACATGGCCTTGTTACCACCAGACTTGAAGTGAACTCACTCCCCACAGATGTGATTCTGGAGACTGAAGATGAGTCAATCGTTGAGGGTTCAACAAGGTTCAAATGGATAATACTGAACTCAGAGGACCGAAAAGAAACAAAGTGGCTTGTTACAACATGTACCATGAAGGAAGGCAATGTAGAACATCTTGATTCACTTGCAAAAAAGTTGAGCTTTTTTCCTCAAGTTGACTTGGCATTCCCTTGTGGTGAGAAGAGAGACTGTAGTGAGAGTAGACTGAGCTGCTTTCTTCCTCTCCCAAACAATGACTCCAACAAGACCGGACTCCCAGTTTATGTCAATGCTTTGGCCTCACCGACAACAGAAGACAAATCAAGTGGCAAGAGGAAGACCAGAAACATGACAATCATGCTGTGTGGAATGAATTGCTGATGAAGGAGGTGCTCCACAAGCCTACCTCATGATCATTCAAGATGCCATCAAACTTGCTAAAGAATCTAATCTGCCCGTCTCTTCCGTGTACGATCTGTGGCCAGATATAGCCCAGATAAAGCACAAAGATATAAATGGCATGCGTTGCCCTGGATGTTTTCATCACTTATTCAGACAGAATGTAGCTGTCCTTTCTCTTGCCAAAGATGAAAAAGAGTTCATCACGCCATCAGAAGCTGTGTTCCTGTAATGGTCCAACAAGCCCTGATATATTGGCCGCCATTAAAGGACTTTGGTTTCATGTGGAGAATCTTGTCACTTTACCAGGTAGTGTTGCTAGATCTATAAAGGAGGCCTATCCACACTCCAACACCCCAACATATGTGACTCAACTTTCCTACGGGACATTCTCCAAGGATTAGTGTACATCATTTCTAAAGACGACAAACTCTGTCTTTGGAATACGTCTTGAGTGATGGAAAATACAGAGAACTCGAGGATCTTCAGCTACTTCCACTCAACGATGGATCTTTCAGATCTTTCTCAAACCGAGAGGAGGACACTGCTTTAATTGACAGCAATGAATTTCCAAGGTATGTTTTTAATTTCTTATTCACTTGACTCGATATCAAATGGGTTAAGAGAAATGAATAATAATTAACTGTTCTTTTTTAAGCAATTATATCACAAGCTACTAAAGCTATCACATACTAAGCGAGGATCAGTAGTACTGATTGGCTCACACTTGCTTCTGTATATTATTTGCCATTTACTATTTCTGTTTGGATTGTAAAATAATACATCTTGTTTTGGTCACTAAAAGTACACCAATACTATGCAGTGTTTCCCCTAGGTTTACAGCTTTTTTGGAGGGGGGGGGGGGTTAAAGACGCTTAAAGACGCTCGACAATTAAATGCAGTATAAGAATTAATTAACACATTTTATAATTAAACCAGTTTGCTCCATCAGACAAAAAAATAATACAAGTTTTCAATAACTTTTGTAGAATACAAATACAGTTCTGTCTGCAAAAAAGAACTAATATTTGGCAAAAAAATAGTTTATTGTGGCTGCAGTTAACCTGTTTTTCACTGAATATCCTCTCAAGATAATAACAATAAGGTTCAACCTGTGAAAAACTACGACAAAATAAGTTAAATTATTTGGCAATAAAGACATTTTACTGAGTTTTACGCTGCATATCTTTTCAAAACAACAACGTGCAAAACTAAATGAGTGCAAATATGTGAGTCATGTGTTATCATTATTATATGCTGCAATGAGCTTTCCACTACACCTCTTTTTAAAACGGGGTTGCAGACTTGATAAGGCCACTCTCAATAAAGCTCAATGTAGAACTTTTGTTTTGAAGGGCAACAGCAGAAACGCCAAACTCACGGAGGTCAGGCCTGGCAAGTCACCAAGAATCTCGGCCGTCACGCATGCGCAGCGTAATCTGTTAACGGCGTCACGTAAACATTGACACGAAAGCACAGCTCTTTATTTATTAATGACTTAGTTTTGTCCGTAATGTTCTCAATAAAGGTCTTGAAATAAAAAAATCGGCATTTCTCTTTGCGCCCCACCTCGTTTCTGCTCCTGAACCCCGACGCAGGAGAGCAACTCTGAGACTACTTGTTGCGTCATCACCAACTTGGGAACACAGATATATCGGTTTGCTTGTCACGTGACATATTAGACACTGTCTGTGTGCTCACCATTTGTGCGCGCATGTGTCTGTGCGTATGGGGGCGGAGCTCCACGGCGCGAGCCGAGGAGAAACGTTAACGCCACCACATAGTGACAGAAATGACATGCCGTTTTGTAGATACGATCAATAAAATGGACGTTTAGTTTAATAAAAGAACAAGGTGGAGAACTGGGCCGCCACCATGTTATAATAATAGGGGAAAAACTGCGATGTGCCGATGTTCTCGTGGTTACACGCACAATGAACAAACGTATTCTCTGTGCAGAGTCTTGCTACCCTGCTGCAAAGACCTCTTCATCCCAGATGATCTCAATCCAGCCTGCAGTGCGCACCTGAAAGAACTGGCCAAAAAAGGTAGGAATTTAATTTGATAGAAAAGTGATTTTAAAGTTATTTACATCTGTTGCTGCATGTTTTCACGATACAAACATTTATGTACATATTTTTATGTTTCAGATTTCTTCAAGGTCATCAACATTAAAGCAGGCCATGAATATACGGTATTTGCCACAGGACTGGAAGCAGATGAGGACGGGCTCGACCTGGGACACCAGCAACAGCCCAACACTCACTTCAAAGAGTTAAGTAGTTTCACTGGAATTCCATTAATACCAGTCAGCCCCCTGTCGGTCAGTCAGCCTGTATCATTAGCAAGACTAGGGCAGAACACAACCCTCATTTTTCAGGAAAGCAATCAGGGGAACTTGCCAGAACAAATCGCTCAGTTGGTGAACAAAGTCGGTGGCAAAGTAGTGAAGGGAAACGATTGGCTCACACACAAAGACCTCGACTTGTATGTGCTGTTCCCATCTCCAAGAAATGTCATGAAAGTCTTGGTGAATTTAGATTCTCAGGATCTCATCAGAGAATTCGAGACGGCCCTTTCAAAACACGAGAAAAACTGAAAGATTATCTCTCTTGTCTGGATTCTCTCTCAACCAATGAGAAAGATTTACTCTCAGAGTTGCCACTGTTTCAGACCATGAAAGGTTCCTATGTTGCAGCTCAATCAAAACAGGCTGTGCGTCTCATTTCTGGTCTAACAATACCAGCAGAGTTCCCGATGCCCGATTTTGTTGTACAGTGTGCAACTGAGGCTGATGACAGACTGTTAAAGCTGCTCAAAGTTAATATCATGGACACCGCTGAAGCAACCAATCTCCTCATTGATTGTATTGAGAGGGGGGACTGCGGAAAAGAAGACACTGAGAAAATCATGACTTGGATTTTACAGCATGGTGATCGCCTTTTCTCTCAAAATCAGACCTTGAAACGCAAATGTAAGGACTTGAGCTTCATTGAAGTGAATGGAAAGCTGAGAAAGACCTCAAGCTTTTTTGATCCAAGAATTGAAAAGTTTAAAGTTATTTTTGAGTCAGATTTCTTCCCTCCACATCTATACACTAGCACATCGCAGATGCTTCAAAGCCTAACGGATCTCGGATTGCTATCTAAAGAAGTAGATGTGTCACCTGACCACTTGCTTCAAGCCGCCACACTGATTGACAGACTTCATGCCGCTTCTCAAACTGAAGCTCTCAATCGAGCTCAGGTGCTCTTGACGATGTTGGATACCAATGATCTACTCTCAATGTTTTCTCATGAGCAGCTTCATCGCCTCAAGATGCTAAAATGGATCCCATGTCCTAAACTTGGTCATAAAGAAACCCACAACAATGACACATCTCCGAAAAGTTGTTTCTTTTGCCCGGATGAAATAAGACATTCTGTGTTCGAGGACATTGTTGGGCATGTGATGCCTCTCGTGGGAAAGTTCAGTGACAGAGTGAGCATCAAACTTGGTCTCAAACGCCTGCCCCCACCTGAAAAAGTGATGAATAATCTTTCAGTCTTGATATCAGAAGTGCAGAAAATGGCTGATCCTGACACAAATGTGGATTTCAAACGGGAGTTGCACAGCATCTACACACACATGCAAGACAACATTTCTGAATTTTCAACAATGATAAACAAGGACACACCCTGGCTGTGGAGCAACAACCAGTTTGTATCACTTAAGGATCTGGTTCTAGACTACCCATCCAATCTTGATCTAAGCTCTTACATTGGGAAGGTGCCAAATGAATTTCGGCCCTACAAGATCCTGCTCCAGGAGTTTGGCCTGAGAATGTTGCTTTCAGATGAAGAAATTATTGGTATTCTTACTTCTATCCAGCAAAGCATTGAAAAAAGGCAACAGCCAATTGCAAAATCCTCTGAGGTAAAAGTGTCAATAGAAATTCTTAACTGGCTGTGGAGAGAAGAAGACAGTTCAGGATGACATCCCAGTGCCAGTCCTCATAGAGGGTGAGGGCCATACCCTAAAACCACTGTCAACCGCAGTCTTCTGTGATGTCAGCAAAAATGGGTTGAAAGAGCTTAAGTACAGCCAGGATGACATTTATGTTGTACATGAGGAAATCCCAAAAGCAGCTGCTGAATGGTTTAAGATCAGATTTCTCAGTACCCACATCCTTGATCCAGAGTTAGTGGGAATAGAACAATGTGGACAATCTGAACCGATAACAATAAGGATAAAAAACATTCTTAAAGAGTATGATGAAGAAAGTGACATCTTCAAAGAGCTCATTCAAAATGCAGAGGATGCTGGAGCAGACACCTGCAAATTCATGGTGGATTTCAGAGTACACAAAGATAGTCCTGAAAGTCTCATTGACCCTGACATGGCTCTTTGTCAAGGGCCTTGCCTTTGGGCATTTAATAATAAGCAGTTCACAGCTGAGGATTGGACAAATATTGTCAGAGTTGGTTCTGCCTCAAAGGAAAGCAAGGTGGAGAAAATTGGAAAGTTTGGACTTGGATTCAATACTGTGTATCACGTGACAGATGTTCCCTCTATCCTCAGTGGCAACAGTCTTCTCATACTTGATCCAAATGTGACACACCTCAAGAAGCACATAAAACTAAATACAAATCCTGGAATCAAGCTGGATCTCTCTCAGAAAAGACTTTTTCATTGTTTTCCTGGTCAGTTTGGACCATATGAACGCATTTTTGATTGTAACTTCAGCAAACAAAGTCCCCTTGAGCCCTATCCGGGCACTCTGATCAGACTACCTTTCCGAACTGAAGAAGAGGCTTTAAAATCAGAAATAAGTTCAAAGGTGTATCACAAACACAATATCATCACTTTTCAACAGCACCTTACTGACAATTCAAAAACACACCTGCTGTTTTTGAAGAACATCAATACATTATCGCTACAACGGATCTCAGACAATGTTTCAACTCCTCCAAGAGATGATGAAATAGAAACTATCCTCACTGTCTCCAAAACCCCAGTGATTACAATGATTCCTGATGAAACCAATATGTCAAAGCAACGTAACGCTGAGAAATCCTTGATTAAACTTGATGGAAACTGCAAAGAACTCATTGATCATGCACAGTAAACATTATCCAAATAACCAGTCAGCAATCTGGTGTAACTGAAGTCCAGTCCTGGCTCCTGTACAACTGCTTTGGGACAGGTCAGTCTTTGCAAATGGCCCTTCAAGAAAACAAGCAAGCCAGGTTCTCTTTGCCCATTGGGGGGATTGCTGTGCCTTTGCAAAGTGATCCAAAACTGGGAAACTGGCCTCATTACAAACAGATCTCGTTGGACAGGCATTTTGCTTCCTTCCTCTTTCCATTCACACAGGCCTTCCAGTCAATGTAAATGGAACATTTGCTGTGACAAGTAACCGAAAAGGTCTGTGGGAGAGTAAGTGAAAAGACTGGAACAAAGCCCTTCTTCAGGATCCAGTAGTGCATATGTTACTGCACTTTCAGCACTCAAGAAAATGTCTGAAAACAAGCAACTAGAACCTTACTGCTATCACACATTTTGGCCCGACAGAGAGAAAGTGAGTGAAACTTTCAAGCCTTTGGTTGATGCATTGTACTCCACCATTGCTCAGCACTCCATTGGCCCAGAGCTCTTTAGTGATGGAGAACATTGGTGCTCAATTAACAGTGCCATATTTCTACATGAGAACATTGAAGACGATAAGGACATAAGTGCACTTGCAATGCAGGTGTGCAAGAAACATCTAAAAGCACCCAACCATGTTATTTCTCTTCCAATGTGGTTGCGAAATGGCTTCAAACAGTCCGGCCTCCAGACGGTTTTACAGGAGAGAACCTGGAACTGGGAGACATTTTACCAAGAAATAGTGTTTAACAACCTTGGTGCCATGGATCCTAAGAGTAGAGATACTCTTGTGCTGCATGCTATTGACCTGAATAACAGAGACATTGACAAACTACTGGTCTGCTATCCATGCATCCCCACAAAAAGTGGACAGCTCCAGCATATCAGGAAACTTGTGAATCCGTCAGGGAAAGTGGCCTGTCTTTTTGAAACGGAAGAGGGACGCCTGCTTGGTGGTACCAAAAATGACTTTTGCGCCCCAAAAAGGATTCAACGCTTGCTGGAACTTGGAATGGTAAGCAATAATCTTCCACTAGAAGACATCACACAGAAAGCAGGCACAATCCCCAAAACCTGGAGCACAGACAGAAAGAAGGCATATAGGCATTTGAATTGCCTTCTTGAACTTATGAAGAGTCACATGAATGACAAAGTCTCCCCCCACTGGGGGACACTGAGGATGACGGAATTCCTCCCAGCATTTTCCCCCGGTGACACTAAAATGAAAGGAAATGTAACATTTCAAAAACCCTCAGCTATTTTTCTTGACACATGCTTCTCACTAGTTAACATGACACACCATGTGCTTGATCGTACCAATCTGAAAATACACCATGCTGATCCAGTCCTGCAAATGTTGGGAGTTCATGACAGCCCAGGGCCCGAGGAAGTGCTTCAGCAGCTGCAAGAAGCATGTGAGCAATCTGAATCCATTGACACATCCATGCTTCACAAAATAGCATCTCAATGCTATAAGTTCCTTGATACATTTCTCAGAGATTCTGGGGATTCCACTTTCATTTCACAAAGGGCAAATTCATTCCCATCCATACTTGTTGGCAATACATTTGTAAATGTGAATTGTGTCGCTGAAAATGGGCAATTTGAAGCAAAACCCTATCTCTACATTCTTCCAACTGCCTTCAGTGATTTCAGCAAGCTCTGGGAAAGTGTAGGTGTTGAAAAAAGTTTTACAACCAGTCAGTTTCAACATGTGCTCCAAGAACTGCACTCTCAACATGGCAACAAGACTCTGCCAAAGAGTGATCTCACAATTTGCATCAGCATTCTCAAAGATGGGATATTGGAGGCAAAAGAGAAAACAACTATTGACTCTCTCATACCCAACGAACATGGTGTTTTGCAACCTGCGAGTGAGATATTTTACAATGACAGCCCGTGGATGCCAGTCGCTTCAGGTGTGACATTATGCCACGAGCATATCCCCCGAGTTATGGCATGCCACTTTGGAATCAAAACTACCAGGCATCATACCCTCCAAAACTGCGAAGTTGAGAATAGTTCACCATTTGCTTTTCAATTTGCACAGAAGGAACAACTTACTGTTCGAATTAAAAATATAATCTCAGCCTACCCAGCAAAGAAGGATATACTTAAAGAGCTTATTCAAAACGCTGACGATGCAGAGGCAACAGAAATTCACTTTGTTTGGGACAAACGACAGCATGGCAAAGAAAAAACATTTGGGAAGAAATGGAACCAGCTGCAGGGTCCAGCACTGTGTGTGTTCAACAACAAAGTATTTTCTGATACTGACCTTGATGGCATTCAACAGCTGGGAGAAGGAGGAAAGCAAAACTCTCCAGGGAAGATAGGAAAATACGGAGTAGGATTCAACTCTGTTTACCATCTGACTGACTGCCCCTCAATCCTCACTGGAGATGATCTACTTTGCATTTCTGATCCCAATCAAAAATACATTGAAAGTTATTCAGACAAACCACCAGCTGGCATTGGCTATAAACTACCTGACACCTTCAAGGACATGTACATCGATGTCTACAAATCTTTTCTTCCAGAGCTATTTTCACTCAAAGAAGGCACCATGTTCCGACTACCTCTAAGGATGGGTACCATGGCAAACGACTCTGAAATATCCCAGAAGGGAGTAACTGACCAGGATATGGAAGAACTATGCTCTGCACTCTCTGAAGATCCTGAAGGACTAATTCTGTTTCTGAAAAACATCCGCAAAATACAAGTCCATGAAATCAATGAACATTCAGGGAAACTTGAAACCATCTTTTTGGTTGAAAAAAGTGTACCAGAGAAATACAGAGAACGAAAAGATGCCTTTGTAAAACTTGAACAAAATGCACTGCAATCTGACAAAGCAACAACAGCAGAAAAGGCTATTTATGAAACCTTGATTTCAACTTCCGATAAAAAAACAACTTCATGGATCATTGCGGAACAGTTTGGCTCATTTAAAAACAATGGTGACACAGAGCTAACACTATCAGACAAACTTCCCCAAGTAGCCATAGCGGCACGTGTGAGCTCAACGATCTGCAAGAGTTTGAATCCAACACCATCCAGCCTGATGGATTTTAGTGGACAAGCCTTTTGTTCACTTCCTTTGCCAGGGAAAACTGGACTGCCAGTGCATGTCAATGCAAACTTTGAAGTAGATTCTGCCAGGAGAGGCTTTTGGAAAGAAGATGGGCAAAGTCATAAATCAAAGTGGAATGAATCTTTGAAACAGAACGTCATTGCTCCATTGTATGCAGATCTCCTTCATTACATCAGACCGAAAAAAGTCCTTGATCAAGATATGGAGTCATGCTACGTATGTTTTTGGCCAACTGTGTCCAAATCTGTTGCCCAAGATTGGCATGAAATGATACATGAGGTATACAGGTCAATCAAAGAAAGAGGCCTGGATGTGATTCCAGTGATGAGAAGTTACACACGAATAATTGCAGGCAGACAATTGTTACAGTACACTTTTGACTGGTGTAACGTCAGAGAAACTGAAACAACTAAGGCACCTTACCTGACACACCCGGCATCAAATGAGATCCAACCCCTTTTGGAAGATCTTGGAATGACATTAGTTCCATTTACCATGCAAAAAGTTTGGAACAATTTCCGATCCGCTGACATTAAATTGAAAGATGTGAATCCTTCAACTGTCCAGACTTTCCTGAGAGCAAAACCGCTCAATGACCCAACCCAAACAGACGAGCAATTACCGTTGCCCATAACTGCCACTCTAATCAGAGATGAAGAAAGATTTTCAAAGCTCTTGAGTTTCTGCTTAAAGGATTTAAAATGTGAGGTCACCAAGGACAACTCCAGTTTACTCAATGGGCTTCCACTTCTTCTCACAAAAGATAAAGTGTTGAGAGTGTTTAACTCCAAATCTCCCAAGATGATATCAAGATATGATGATGTGTTCGTTGGCTACGAGGCCCAATTTGCAGATTATGAGACCAACATGCCTCACATGATCGCTCTAAAAAGTTGCAGCCTTGTCAACAGTGTGACGGTTCCTTGGGCAGCCGAATGTCTGAAGCCCTTAATTCGGCAGCTTCTCCAGACTGTGAAGTTGATCAACACAGTGGTCTTCACGTCCCAAATAACAATACATTGAAGTGGTTAGAATCAATTTGGCAGTTCTTAATAAGTGAAATTAAACCTGCAACATCTAGCGGTGATGGTCAAAAACTGACATTAAGTGATGTAAGGAAACTCTTCAATGACTGCTGCATTTTACCTGTTTTGTGCCCAAGGTTCAGCAACAAGCTTTTCCTGCAAACAATGAAAGAAATGCCAAGTGTGATTCAGTCTGCCTCAGAAACAAACACATCAGGCATCCTATTTAAACTTGGTTTTATGAAGCTTGACTGTGTATTCTTCACAAAGATACACGTGGACCGAAATTATATTTCACTTCTATCCTCAGAACTTCTGGTTGTGAATGAATCAAGCTCTGTGTTGGACCAGGTCGTCAAAATTAAACACTCAGAGTTTTCCAAGCTTTCTGAGAAGGAGATGATTGAGCTACAATCTTTCCTGCAGTCTGGAGTATCCAAGTCCAAAGACAAGCAAGAGTATGAGAGAAAACTCAAATCATTGCCCTTATTTAAAACAATCCATGGTGACAGAGTGAGGATTGATGGGCCTGGAGAGGTATTTCTCCTCGACAGCACGTATTCAAGTGCATTTCCAGATTTGTTCATGCTGTCTGGAAGCAAGAGCATTTTTCTCCAAATTAATCTTGAGAATAGATTTCTGTCATACACATTGGACATCAAAACCTTGACTGATTTGGAATATTTCATGAAGTTCCTTCTGCCCATTGTACACACACTCACAGAGGAGCAGATGCTTCACTGCCTCCAACTGTTGCTGTCACCACATTTTGGTTACTCTGAGCATAAGGACAAAATCATCCCCTTGATGAAGGCGGTGAGATTGATTCGAATTCTCAAGGCAGATTGGAGACGGCATCATACTACTTTGATGAGAGTGTCGAGCTATACGAGATAATGTTGCCCCAAGAGAAATTTGTGCCGAAGACATTTTGGAATGAGATGGGTGACGAACATCTACAACACAGAGCCAAAGACTTACTCAGAGACCTTGGAATGAACCATGTTGTGTCAAAAGATGATATCGTAAAGTTTGCACAACAGGTAGAATCAGAAGCAAAAGACAACGGCCAGCTTAAAGAGTTGAAAAATAAATCCTCACTGGTATTCAAAGCAGCCTTGAATAGTGTCGACGAACCCAAAGAGAAAAGGTTGCTGGAGCGCATCGCTGACATCAAGTTCATTTTCCCTGTGGAAATTAAAAAAGAACTGTGCCACTATCACCAACCATTTGCTTCTGAGAGAACTGTTGGAATAAGAGGGTCTTTGATTGATGGCGACCCTAAGCATCCAGAATTGATTTGGTCTTCAATGGCAATTGTACATCTGCCGGTTTATATGTCACAGGAGCTCATGACAGGTCTGAAAAATGCAGGGGCGTTTGAACAACCGCCCTCACACTGTGTAACCACCAACATGAGCAACATCGGTCACTCGCGATGTGAAACTGACCAGTTGATCCGAACCCGCGCTCAAGTGTTTCGAAGTGCGTATGCTTACCTGCAAGCAAACAAGTTTGATGCACAACCAATGGCTGGGCTGCCAGTAGTGTTAGTTGAAAAGGACACAAGACTTGTGAGCACCGATTATGCTTTTTTTTCACTCCCTCATGACCACGAGTTCAGACCATATTTGTTTAACATTTCTCTGCGGGATGTCATGTTCGCAGACTTCTTCAGGAAAAATGGAGTGAAGGAAACGCCTTCTGCAGCTCAGTATTGTAAAGTTCTGGCAGCAGTTGATGCTGACTCCTGTGATATGAAACAACTAAACCCAAACCAACAGAAAACTGTGAAACGTGCTGTTCAGCAGTTTTTCACGTTAATCGAAGCTGAAGGAAACAAGTCCCTTGATGATGTGAAGACTTTGTATCTTCCTGCAGTAGATGGTAAATTATACCCATCATGCATACTCTACTACAATGACACAGTGTTTGAGGTCAAAAGGTTAGAAGAAGCACTGGAGAACAAGTTCCTGTTGCTCGAGAATATCAGTGAATGTCATTTGGGCAAGGACATATATCGGCATCATCGATTGCTGCAATTGCTGCCTCAGAATCTCAAGCCTAACATGTTGTCTCAGTCCACAGAGGAGAAAGTCGTGGAGTCACACATGCAGCTTTGTGAGCTTGGAAGCGACTGTGAATTTAGTGGATGGTTTGACAAACATCTGTCCTCACCAGCCTTTAGACATGGACTCATTTGCCTGATCAGAGATCAGTCACAGGGGGAACTAACACAAGAAGATGCTACTGACATGTGCAAGAAGATTTTTGGCAGCATTGAGATCGTTTGCTGCAAAGGTCTCAAAACAATCCTTTGGGTGAATAAACAACCACTGAACAAAACTGCCACTGAAACCGATGTTTTTGTCAAACAAGGGCAACAAAGTTGCCTCTTTTACTTGAAACACAACAATGCCATGGAGTTCAATGTAATAAGTGATATCAATATGGCATTGACAAAAGAGATTAACGGTCTTTTAGGTAACATAATGCAAGCAATCCATGTCCTCGTCCTCTCACAACTTCTCATGTATGACAGTCTTCCACAGGTTCTGAAATGTCTGGCTAAAAATGGGATCCATGACAGTGCTGAAAGTGAAAGTGTCCTCACTCCACCAGCCCCTGGATCAGAAATTCCCAAGGATTGGCATGATTCCTTAGACATGAACATTCTCAATAACTTTGAAGAGGGGGAATATGTTGGCTACAACACTAACAACAGGTACATTTTTGCAGTTGTTGTTGAAGTACTGCCTGGTCACTCTGGACTCTATTCACAAAGGTACACAATAGAAGTTGGAGAAGAGGAGCCGATAGAAGTCAGCTGTCTTGACCTGTATCAGTTCAAACGACCAAAGAAGCCAGAACGAGGAGGGAGGACGTGCACATCTGCTGAAGCTCCTGGCATGGAGCTGGTGCCACTAGCAGGAGCGCTGCCCCATTCTTAACTATACGCGTTGCTTCTTGGGATAGATCGGTGGCCTCAAGAATTACACAATCTATATCAGGGTGCTCAATACGTCGATCGCGGCGAATATCTATATAATAATTTATCGCATGACATAAATTTCTCTATAGCGCCACATTACAGCAGCACGTCATTTCTGTCTCTCGTGTTGCGTTGACAGTCCTCTGCCGCCGTCTCGCGAGCTCCCGACACCGGTTTGCGCGCATCGGGACGGAGCAAAGAAAAGTCACTATCAATGAAAGACATCTCCAGCGCTGGCTTATGCGCGATGTAGCTATCAAGCTCACTCTTTGTGTGAAGCAGATGAGGTCTAATGACACTATATCAGGGCTCTCAAGTCTCACGCATTGAGCTGTGCCACATTCATTCTTATCTCCTCACGCTGAAAAACCTCTCGGCTATTTAATGCTTGAATGCAGGGGTGCTCAATCGCCCGATCGATTGTTGAGTAAATAGTCACTAGCACTTCGTCGACAACTCTTTTCAGCTGTATCGGTGCTGATGGAAATCTCACTTGCCTGTCTTCAAAACTTGAGAGCCCTGCTATATCATCGGACATAAGTTCGTGCTCTTTACAACAAATGCACTCTATGTCTGTTTTCTGTGCACATTTCCACAACTGCATAAGCGTCCACTTCATCAGAATCATCGCTATCATCGCTGTCACAATTCACTAAATGGGGATAGTCTGCTTTTAAAGGTTCAAACAAGTATCCAGTTGCTGAATCAGACAATCTTTCATCGTCCATATTATCAATCTCTCAGCATTTGTTTGCGGCGCTCGCGTTGTTTACATTGGTATCTGAACACATCCGCTGTGGCTGGCTGTCGATCTCTCAACGATTTGACGTCACCACCAAGCTCCAGTGCAATGTATGTCAAGAGGACTTTGAACAGCCTAAAATTGTTATTGAATACTGGACCGTCAGTGCATGAATAACCTTTAGAAACACATTATCTTTTGATCTGGCTACATATTGTTTTGCACTACAGGTACCCTTTAACATTATGGCTCTGAATACATTTGTATTGATCAACAATAAATAAAGCACTAATAAAACATGCTAAATATACATGCTTGCTTGAATGACAAATTGATTCCTTACTTAATTGTATGAGGACTCCTCTGTGTTGGTTTTAGTTTTAACTCTAGTTGTGTTACTCTTTAATAGAACGTCCTTTGGGGCAACACTCAGCTTCATTGACTATGCAAGATATTCTTCGTCGATATCCAGATCCAGTGGACAAATTTTGAAAGGTGGGTACAATGCTCTGTCAAATATCTATTTATAATAATTTATTTCTATAGCATTACATATTTTATCACTGATAGATATATTAGATCTATCTATTCACACATCGATTTTGGAAGTCTAATTTTTGTTAATAAACCTGTTTATCCTGTTTCAATTTACATGATCCTGAAAACAGGTGATTTTTAATTGATTTATGAAATAGTTCCAAACAAATTATTCAAATTATGATTTGTCCTTATCAACAACAAATGATGCTCAATGAATGCAATGACATTAGTTTTAATAGTATAAAAAGAGAGGTCCCAGGGTACACAAGTGAGCTTTTGGCAACATCTTTACTCTTCCTTGTCTGTTCAACAATAAATCAACAAATGTTGACATAATGTCTCTATTTATAGTCCCATCAATTTCTAATTTGGGTTGATTGATCAGCCCACAAAGGTCTAATTAGGAAATATACTTAGTATGAAAATAGTGTAGTTTTAACCCTAAGGTTGGGATGGAGCTCTAACTACTCTTGTTGCTCATTTGGATCTTGGGTCATTTTGAGTTGTGCAATGTTCACCCTCTTAAGTGTTATTTACTAATATATTTTACCCTTTGGGTTCAATTTGTTTTATCTGGCAACAGGAAAATTATTAAAATTGCAACGATGCTAAAGCCACAGTGAAGTGGTTTCATCCATGATGAGAAAGCTATGGAACAGATTAAACATTGAATGGGTCAAATTAATCCTAAAGCGGGGGAGGTGTGTATCAGGTCAAAATCTTCAGAGGAAAGCCATGCTCTAAGAGGTTATCGACAACAGTCGTGATTAATATCACAAAAAATTGAAAATTAGCAATATATTGTGATTCAGTGGCAACTATGCCAGTTTGTTTGAGTTCTTGGTATTTGGTTCTTTTGACAGTGTGGACATTGTTTAAATAATGTTTTTTTGACTATTCACTGATACCAGTTCCATTAACCAGTGGGGGTAAACGGAAGTATTGTACAATTATTCAACAACACTGCAAACTACACCTTAAAAATACCAAAGGCAATGTCAACAAAACTGAACATGATAAACCACATAAGAGCCATTAAATTTTGATTTTTTAGATTTAGCCTTGGTGTAATAAATCAACTGGTAAAAATGTTCATTTATAGTCCCATCAATTTCTCACTTTTAAAGTCGCACTGTGGCCCACAAAGGTCTAATTAGAACATACTTCCAGTGAAAACACCTGTGTAGTTTGACTAAGGTTGGGATGGAGCTCGAACTACTCTTGTGTTGCCCAGATTTGGATCTTGGCACAGTGGCAGTTGTGCAGAGGAACGTGGCAATCCTTAAGTGTTAGATTTGGTCCTAATGGTTATTTTTTTATGTTTTATCTGAGCAGCAACAGAGCTGATTCACAAATGCGATTCATCCATGTGTGGTCTTCATCCATGATGAGAGAAGGCTATGGAACTGAGAGCCTTTGGACCAATGAATTGGGAGAATACCAAGGTATGCAATCTTCAGAGGAAAGCCATGGGAGGTTATCATAAAAACATGTTTAAATAATTTTTTCGTCAATAAGTGTAGTTTTCTGGCGACCTAACACAAACATGGTTCTCATTTTCACTTGATGAGATGGCATTAGGGTCTAATATGATTAATCATATATATCCAGCCGATGTAAGAAAGTCTTTCTACATTTCTCTACATTTACATGACTGTGGTCACCATGTTATGATATTAAATTGGAATGGTATCGCAATGATGTACTGACCCTTCATTTGTTTATAAATTCATTGCAGTGTCTGTGAATGGCATCAGTTGACAGAAAGTAAACATGGACCTGAGCTGTTGTCCAGAAATTAATATCCATTGAAACGGTCTACAGAGAGACTGGCGCGAATCAGTGAACACACAAATGCATTACATTATTGCACCAGCACTTTGCTTCCGAGCAATTCCTTTGTTTTTGTTTTTGCAAAGGTCCTGCTCTCTACGCCTACAACAATGCAGCGTTCACTGAGGATGACTGGAATGGAATTCAACGGGTTGGGCGGAGTGTCAAGCGCAATGACCCAAACAAAGTTGGGAGGTTTGGAATCGGCTTCAACTCTGTTTACCACATAACAGGTGAAACTATGTACAGATACACTGTGTACCAAATAGTCTTAGTTTCAGTGTTCTTCTTTAGAAAACATCCATTGGAAATTAATGTGGCAATATCTGTTTTACTTAATTTACAGATGTGCCAAGTATATTCAGTTCAGAGCACCTGGCCATGATGGACCCCCAAGAGCAAACATTTGGAGAAAGGAACCCAGGGTTTCGGTGGTCTCTGGATGATGCAGAACACCAAGAGGCTCTAACTACTATGCATGACCAGTTCCAGCCTTTTCGAGATATAGTTTCACTTGTCGGCGCACAAGAATGGTCAAAAGTCATCATGGAGGATCAGCACTTTGACGGGACAATTTTCAGGTTCCCCTTGCGCAATAAGGCATCGAATATTTCCGATAATCTATGACTCTAACAAGGTGGTTGAGCTTTTTGATAGCTTCATTGCGGATGCCGAGTTGAGCCTTCTGTTCCTGAAAAATGTGACCTCTGTGTCCTTGAAACATATCGATGTACATGGCCTTGTTACCACCAGACTTGAAGTGAACTCACTCCCCACAGATGTGATTCTGGAGACTGAAGATGAGTCAATCGTTGAGGGTTCAACAAGGTTCAAATGGATAATACTGAACTCAGAGGACCGAAAAGAAACAAAGTGGCTTGTTACAACATGTACCATGAAGGAAGGCAATGTAGAACATCTTGATTCACTTGCAAAAAAGTTGAGCTTTTCCTCAAGTTGACTTGGCATTCCCTTGTGGTGAGAAGAGAGACTGTAGTGAGAGTAGACTGAGCTGCTTTCTTCCTCTCCCAAACAATGACTCCAACAAGACCGGACTCCCAGTTTATGTCAATGCTTTGGCCTCACCGACAACAGAAGACAAATCAAGTGGCAAGAGGAAGACCAGAAACATGACAATCATGCTGTGTGGAATGAATTGCTGATGAAGGAGGTGCTCCACAAGCCTACCTCATGATCATTCAAGATGCCATCAAACTTGCTAAAGAATCTAATCTGCCCGTCTCTTCCGTGTACGATCTGTGGCCAGATATCGCCCAGATAAAGCACAAAGATATAAATGGCATGCGTTGCCCTGGATGTTTCTCATCGCTTAATCACACAGAGTGTCCCTGTCCGTTCTCTTGCCCAAGATGAAAAAGAGTTCATCACGCCATCAGAAGCTGTGTTCCTGTAATGGTCCAACAAGCCCTGATATATTGGCCGCCATTAAAGGACTTTGGTTTCATGTGGAGAATCTTGTCACTTTACCAGGTAGTGTTGCTAGATCTATAAAGGAGGCCTATCCACACTCCAACACCCCAACATATGTGACTCAACTTTCCTACGGGACATTCTCCAAGGATTAGTGCACATCATTTCTAAAGACGACAAACTCTGTCTTTTGGAATACGTCTTGAGTGATGGAAAATACAGAGAACTCGAGGATCTTCAGCTACTTCCACTCAACGATGGATCTTTCAGATCTTTCTCAAACCGAGAGGAGGACACTGCTTTAATTGACAGCAATGAATTTCCAAGGTATGTTGTTAATTTCTTATTCACTTGACTAGATATCAAATGGGTTAAGAGAAATGAATAATAATTAACTGTTCTTTTTTAAGCAATTTTATCACAAGCTACTAAAGCTATCACATACTAAGCGAGGATCAGTAGTACTGATTGGCTAACACTTGCTTCTGTATATTATTTGCCATTTACTATTTCTGTTTGGATTGTAAAATAATACATCTTGTTTTGGTCACTAAAAGTACACCAATACTATGCAGTGTTTCCCCTAGGTTTACAGCTTTTTTGGGGGGGGTTAAAGACGCTTAAAGACGCTCGACAATTAAATGCAGTATAAGAATTAATTAACACATTTTATAATTAAACCAGTTTGCTCCATCAGACAAAAAAATAATACAAGTTTTCAATAACTTTTGTAGAATACAAATACAGTTCTGTCTGCAAAAAAGAACTAATATTTGGCAAAAAAATAGTTTATTGTGACTGCAGTTAATCTGTTTTTCACTGAATATCCTTTCAAGATAATAACAATAAGGTTCAACCTGTGAAAAACTAAGTCAAAATAAGTTAAATTATTTGGCAATAAAGACATTTTACTGAGTTTTACGCTGCATATCTTTTCAAAACAACAATAACGTGCAAAACTAAATGAGTGAAAATATGTGAGTCATCATGTGTTATCATTATTATATGCTGCAATGAGCTTTCCACTACACCTCTTTTTAAAACGGGGTTGCAGACTTGATAAGGCCACTCTCAATAAAGCTCAATGTAGAACTTTTGTTTTGAAGGGCAACAGCAGAAACGCCAAACTCACGGAGGTCAGGCCTGGCAAGTCGCCAAGAATCTCGGCCGTCGCGCATGCGCAGCGTAATCTGTTAACGGCGACACGTAAACATTGACACGAAAGCACAGCTCTTTATTTATGACTTAGTTTTGTCCGTAATGTTCTCAATAAAGGTCTTGAAATAAAAAAATCTGCATTTCTCTTCGCGCCCCACCTCGTTTCTGCTCCTGAACCCCGACGCAGGAGAGCAACTCTGAGACTCCTTGTTTTGCGTCATCACCAACTTGGGAACGCAGATATATCGGTTTGCTTGTCACGTGACATATTAGACACTCTGCGGGCTGATGGAAGTGTGCTCACCATTTGTGCGCGCATGTGTCTGTGTGCATGGGGGCGGAGCTCCACGGCGCGAGCCGAGGAGAAACGTTAACGCCACCACATAGTGACAGAAATGACATGCCGTTTTGTAGATACGATCAATAACATATGGACGTTTAGTTTAATAAAAGAATAAGGTGGAGAACCGGGCCGCCACCCTGTTATAATAGTAGGGGGAAAACTGCGATGTGCCGATGTTCTCGTAATTGGTTACACGCACAATGAACAAACGTATTCTCTGTGCAGAGTCTTGCTACCCTGCTGCAAAGACCTCTTCATCCCAGATGATCTCAATCCAGCCTGCAGTGCGCACCTGAAAGAACTGGCCAAAAAAGGTAGGAATTTAATTTGTTAGAAAAGTGATTTTAAAGTTATCTACATCTGTTGCTGCATGTTTTCACAGGATACAAACATTTATGTACATATTTTTATGTTTCAGATTTCTTCAAGGTCATCAACATTAAAGCAGGCCATGAATATACGGTATTTGCCACAGGACTGGAAGCAGATGAGGACGGGCTCGACCTGGGACACCAGCAACAGCCCAACACTCACTTCAAAGAGTTAAGTAGTTTCACTGGAATTCCATTAATACCAGTCAGCCCCCTGTCGGTCAGTCAGCCTGTATCATTAGCAAGACTAGGGCAGAACACAACCCTCATTTTTCAGGAAAGCAATCAGGGGAACTTGCCGGAACAAATCGCTCAGTTGGTGAACAAAGTCGGTGGCAAAGTAGTGAAGGGAAACGATTGGCTCACACACAAAGACCTCGACTTGTATGTGCTGTTCCCATCTCCAAGAAATGTCATGAAAGTCTTGGTGAATTTAGATTCTCAGGATCTCATCAGAGAATTCGAGACGGCCCCTTTCAAAACACGAGAAAAACTGAAAGATTATCTCTCTTGTCTGGATTCTCTCTCAACCAATGAGAAAGATTTACTCTCAGAGTTGCCACTGTTTCAGACCATGAAAGGTTCCTATGTTGCAGCTCAATCAAAACAGGCTGTGCGTCTCATTTCTGGTCTAACAATACCAGCAGAGTTCCCGATGCCCGATTTTGTTGTACAGTGTGCAACTGAGGCTGATGACAGACTGTTAAAGCTGCTCAAAGTTAATATCATGGACACCGCTGAAGCAACCAATCTCCTCATTGATTGTATTGAGAGGGGGGACTGCGGAAAGAAGACACTGAGAAAATCATGACTTGGATTTTACAGCATGGTGATCGCCTTTTCTCTCAAAATCAGACCTTGAAACGCAAATGTAAGGACTTGAGCTTCATTGAAGTGAATGGAAAGCTGAGAAAGACCTCAAGCTTTTTTGATCCAAGAATTGAAAAGTTTAAAGTTATTTTTGAGTCAGATTTCTTCCCTCCACATCTATACACTAGCACATCGCAGATGCTTCAAAGCCTAACGGATCTCGGATTGCTATCTAAAGAAGTAGATGTGTCACCTGACCACTTGCTTCAAGCCGCCACACTGATTGACAGACTTCATGCCGCTTCTCAAACTGAAGCTCTCAATCGAGCTCAGGTGCTCTTGACGATGTTGGATACCAATGATCTACTCTCAATGTTTTCTCATGAGCAGCTTCATCGCCTCAAGATGCTAAAATGGATCCCATGTCCTAAACTTGGTCATAAAGAAACCCACAACAATGACACATCTCCGAAAAGTTGTTTCTTTTGCCCGGATGAAATAAGACATTCTGTGTTCGAGGACATTGTTGGGCATGTGATGCCTCTCGTGGGAAAGTTCAGTGACAGAGTGAGCATCAAACTTGGTCTCAAACGCCTGCCCCCACCTGAAAAAGTGATGAATAATCTTTCAGTCTTGATATCAGAAGTGCAGAAAATGGCTGATCCTGACACAAATGTGGATTTCAAACGGGAGTTGCACAGCATCTACACACACATGCAAGACAACATTTCTGAATTTTCAACAATGATAAACAAGGACACACCCTGGCTGTGGAGCAACAACCAGTTTGTATCACTTAAGGATCTGGTTCTAGACTACCCATCCAATCTTGATCTAAGCTCTTACATTGGGAAGGTGCCAAATGAATTTCGGGCCTACAAGATCCTGCTCCAGGAGTTTGGCCTGAGAATGTTGCTTTCAGATGAAGAAATTATTGGTATTCTTACTTCTATCCAGCAAAGCATTGAAAAAAGGCAACAGCCAATTGCAAAATCCTCTGAGGTAAAAGTGTCAATAGAAATTCTTAACTGGCTGTGGAGAGAAGAAGACAGTTCAGGATGACATCCCAGTGCCAGTCCTCATAGAGGGTGAGGGCCATACCCTAAAACCACTGTCAACCGCAGTCTTCTGTGATGTCAGCAAAAATGGGTTGAAAGAGCTTAAGTACAGCCAGGATGACATTTATGTTGTACATGAGGAAATCCCAAAAGCAGCTGCTGAATGGTTTAAGATCAGATTTCTCAGTACCCACATCCTTGATCCAGAGTTAGTGGGAATAGAACAATGTGGACAATCTGAACCGATAACAATAAGGATAAAAAACATTCTTAAAGAGTATGATGAAGAAAGTGACATCTTCAAAGAGCTCATTCAAAATGCAGAGGATGCTGGAGCAGACACCTGCAAATTCATGGTGGATTTCAGAGTACACAAAGATAGTCCTGAAAGTCTCATTGACCCTGACATGGCTCTTTGTCAAGGGCCTTGCCTTTGGGCATTTAATAATAAGCAGTTCACAGCTGAGGATTGGACAAATATTGTCAGAGTTGGTTCTGCCTCAAAGGAAAGCAAGGTGGAGAAAATTGGAAAGTTTGGACTTGGATTCAATACTGTGTATCACGTGACAGATGTTCCCTCTATCCTCAGTGGCAACAGTCTTCTCATACTTGATCCAAATGTGACACACCTCAAGAAGCACATAAAACAAAATACAAATCCTGGAATCAAGCTGGATCTCTCTCAGAAAAGACTTTTTCATTGTTTTCCTGGTCAGTTTGGACCATATGAACGCATTTTTGATTGTAACTTCAGCAAACAAAGTCCCCTTGAGCCCTATCCGGGCACTCTGATCAGACTACCTTTCCGAACTGAAGAAGAGGCTTTAAAATCAGAAATAAGTTCAAAGGTGTATCACAAACACAATATCATCACTTTTCAACAGCACCTTACTGACAATTCAAAAACACACCTGCTGTTTTTGAAGAACATCAATACATTATCGCTACAACGGATCTCAGACAATGTTTCAACTCCTCCAAGAGATGATGAAATAGAAACTATCCTCACTGTCTCCAAAACCCCAGTGATTACAATGATTCCTGATGAAACCAATATGTCAAAGCAACGTAACGCTGAGAAATCCTTGATTAAACTTGATGGAAACTGCAAAGAACTCATTGATCATGCACAGTAAACATTGTCCAAATAACCAGTCAGCAATCTGGTGTAACTGAAGTCCAGTCCTGGCTCCTGTACAACTGCTTTGGGACAGGTCAGTCTTTGCAAATGGCCCTTCAAGAAAACAAGCAAGCCAGGTTCTCTTTGCCCATTGGGGGGATTGCTGTGCCTTTGCAAAGTGATCCAAAACTGGGAAACTGGCCTCATTACAAACAGATCTCGTTGGACAGGCATTTTGCTTCCTTCCTCTTTCCATTCACACAGGCCTTCCAGTCAATGTAAATGGAACATTTGCTGTGACAAGTAACCGAAAAGGTCTGTGGGAGAGTAAGTGAAAAGACTGGAACAAAGCCCTTCTTCAGGATCCAGTAGTGCATATGTTACTGCACTTTCAGCACTCAAGAAAATGTCTGAAAACAAGCAACTAGAACCTTACTGCTATCACACATTTTGGCCCGACAGAGAGAAAGTGAGTGAAACTTTCAAGCCTTTGGTTGATGCATTGTACTCCACCATTGCTCAGCACTCCATTGGCCCAGAGCTCTTTAGTGATGGAGAACATTGGTGCTCAATTAACAGTGCCATATTTCTACATGAGAACATTGAAGACGATAAGGACATAAGTGCACTTGCAATGCAGGTGTAAGAAACATCTAAAAGCACCCAACCATGTTATTTCTCTTCCAATGTGGTTGCGAAATGGCTTCAAACAGTCCGGCCTCCAGACGGTTTTACAGGAGAGAACCTGGAACTGGGAGACATTTTACCAAGAAATAGTGTTTAACAACCTTGGTGCCATGGATCCTAAGAGTAGAGATACTCTTGTGCTGCATGCTATTGACCTGAATAACACAGACATTGACAAACTACTGGTCTGCTATCCATGCATCCCCACAAAAAGTGGACAGCTCCAGCATATCAGGAAACTTGTAAATCCGTCAGGGAAAGTGGCCTGTCTTTTTGAAACGGAAGAGGGACGCCTGCTTGGCGGTACCGAAAATGACTTTTGCGCCCCAAAAAGGATTCAACGCTTGCTGGAACTTGGAATGGTAAGTGATGATCTTCCACTAGAAGACATCACACAGAAAGCAGGCACAATCCCCAAAACCTGGAGCACAGATAAAAAGAAGGCATATGGGCATTTGAATTGCCTTCTTGAACTTATGAAGAGTCACATGAATGACAAAGTCTCCCCCCACTGGGGAACACTGAGGATGACGGAATTCCTCCCAGCATTTTCCCCCGGTGACACTAAAATGAAAGGAAATGTAACATTTCAAAAACCCTCAGCTATTTTTATTGACACATGCTTCTCACTAGTTAACATGACACACCATGTGCTTGATCGTACCGATCTGAAAATACACCATGCTGATCCAGTCCTGCAAATGTTGGGAGTTCGTGACAGCCCAGGGCCCAAGGAAGTGCTTCAGCAGCTGCAAGAAGCATGTGAGCAATCTGAATCCATTGACACATCCATGCTTCACAAAATAGCATCTCAATGCTATAAGTTCCTTGATACATTTCTCAGAGATTCTGGGGATTCCACTTTCATTTCACAAAGGGCAAATTCATTCCCATCCATACTTGTTGGCAATACATTTGTAAATGTGAATTGTGTCGCTGAAAATGGGCAATTTGAAGCAAAACCCTATCTCTACATTCTTCCAACTGCCTTCAGTGATTTCAGCAAGCTCTGGGAAAGTGTAGGTGTTGAAAAAAGTTTTACAACCAGTCAGTTTCAACATGTGCTCCAAGAACTGCACTCTCAACATGGCAACAAGACTCTGCCAAAGAGTGATCTCATAATTTGCATCAGAATTCTCAAAGATGGGATATTGGAGGCAAAAGAGAAAACAACTATTGACTATCTCATACCCAACGAACATGGTGTTCTGCAACCTGCGAGTGAGATATTTTACAATGACAGCCCGTGGATGCCAGTCGCTTCAGGTGTGACATTATGCCACGAGCATATCCCCCGAGTTATGGCATGCCACTTTGGAATCAAAACTACCAGGCATCATACCCTCCAAAACTGCGAAGTTGAGAATATTTCACCATTTGCTTTTCAGTTTGCACAGAAGGAACAACTTACTGTTCGAATTAAAAATATAATCTCAGCCTACCCAGCAAAGAAGGATATACTTAAAGAGCTTATTCAAAACGCTGACGATGCAGAGGCAACAGAAATTCACTTTGTTTGGGACAAACGACAGCATGGCAAAGAAAAAACATTTGGGAAGAAATGGAACCAGCTGCAGGGTCCAGCACTGTGTGTGTTCAACAACAAAGTATTTTCTGATACTGACCTTGATGGCATTCAACAGCTGGGAGAAGGAGGAAAGCAAAACTCTCCAGGGAAGATAGGAAAATACGGAGTAGGATTCAACTCTGTTTACCATCTGACTGACTGCCCCTCAATCCTCACTGGAGATGATCTACTTTGCATTTCTGATCCCAATCAAAAATACATTGAAAGTTATTCGGACAAACCACCAGCTGGCATTGGCTATAAACTACCTGACACCTTCAAGGAAATGTACATCGATGTCTACAAATCTTTTCTTCCAGAGCTATTTTCACTCAAAGAAGGCACCATGTTCCGACTACCTCTAAGGATGGGTACTATGAACGACTCTGAAATATCCCAGAAGGGAGTAACTGACCAGGATATGGAAGAATCCATGTTTCACTGAAGATCCCTGGCTGACTAATTCTCTGTTTCTGAAAAACATCCGCAAAATACAAGTCCATGAAATCAACAAACATTCAGGGAAACTTGAAACCATCTTTTGGTTGAAAAAAAGTGTACCAGAGAACACAGAGAACTTAAAAGATGCCTTTGTAAACTTGAACAAAATGCACTGGCAATCTGACAAAGCAACAACAGCAGAAAAGGCTATTTATGAAACCTGGATTTCAACTCATAAAACAACTTGTTGGATCATTGCGGAACAGTTTGCCTATTTAAAACAATGGTGACACAGACAACATCATCAGACAACTTCCCCAAGTAGCCATAGCGCACGTGCAGGAGCTTCAACGATCTGCAAGAGTTTGAATCCAACACCATCCAGCCTGATGGATTTTAGTGACAAGTTTTGTTCACTTCCCTTTGCTAGGAAAACTTGACCGCTAGCATAATGCAACTTTAAGTAGATCACATAGAGAGGCTTTTGAAAGAGGGCAAAGTCATAACCAAAGTGGAATGTAGTCTGAAAACAGGAACGTCATTGTCTATCAGTAAGATCTCTCCTTCATTACATCAGACCCAAAAAAGTCCAACATATGGAGCTCGCGTTATTTATGTTTTTGCACAACTGTGTCCAAATCTGTTGCCCATTGGCACAAAATGATACATGAGGTATACAGGTCAATCAAAGAAAGAGGCCTGATGTGATTCCAGTGACGAGAAGTTACATTACTTAGTTAGTTTCAAAGACAATTGTTACAGTGGCACTTTTTGACTGGTAACGTCAGAGAAAACTGGAAACAACCAAGGCACCTACCTGACACACCCGGCATCAAATGAGATCCAACCTTTTGGAAGATCTTGAATGACATTGGTTCCATTTATCATGGAAAGTTTGGGAAAGCCCGATCCGGCTGGCATTAAATTGAAAGATGTGGAATCCTCTAACTGTCTGTCTTCCTGAGAGCAAACCGTCAACGACCCAACCCAACAGACGAGCAATTATCAAGGTTTTATAACTGCCACTTCCAATTCAGAGATGAAGAAAGATTTTCAGTTTCTTGAGTCGTTTAAAGGATTTAGAAATGAGGACACCAAGGACAACTCCAGTTTACCTTAATGGCTTCCACTTTCTCACAAAGATAAAGTGTTGAGTGTTTAACTCCAAATCTCTCAAGATGATATCAAGATATGATTATTTGTTCGCTATTACGAGGCCCAATTTGCAGATTATAAGACCAACATACTGGCAGATCGCTTAAAGTTGCAGCCTTGTCAACAGTGTGACGGTTCCTTGGGCAGCCGAATGTCTGAAGCCCTTAATTCGGCAGCGTCTCCAGACGTGTGAAGTTGATCAACACAGTGGTCTTCACGTCCCAAACAACAATACATTGAAGTGGTTAGAATCAATTTGGCGTTTCTTAATAAGTAAAATTAAACCTGCAACATCTCGCGGTGATGGTCAAAAACTGACATTAAGTGATGTAAGGAAACTCTTCAATGACTGCTGCATTTTACCTGTTTTGTGCCCAAGGTTCAGCAACAAGCTTTTCCTGCAAACAATGAAAGAAATGCCAAGTGTGATTCAGTTTGCCTCAGAAACAAACACATCAAGCATCCTATTTAAACTTGGTTTTATGAAGCTTGACTGTGTATTCTTCACAAAGATACACGTGGACCGAAATTATATTTCACTTCTATCCTCAGAACTTCTGGTTGTGAATGAATCAAGCTCTGTGTTGGACCAGGTCGTCAAAATTAAACACTCAGAGTTTTCCAAGCTTTCTGAGAAGGAGATGATTGAGCTACAATCTTTCCTGCAGTCTGGAGTATCCAAGTCCAAAGACAAGCAAGAGTATGAGAGAAAACTCAAATCATTGCCCTTATTTAAAACAATCCATGGTGACAGAGTGAGGATTGATGGGCCTGGAGAGGTATTTCTCCTCGACAGCACGTATTCAAGTGCATTTCCAGATTTGTTCATGCTGTCTGGAAGCAAGAGCATTTTTCTCCAAATTAATCTTGAGAATAGATTTCTGTCATACACATTGGACATCAAAACCTTGACTGATTTGGAATATTTCATGAAGTTCCTTCTGCCCATTGTACACACACTCACAGAGGAGCAGATGCTTCACTGCCTCCAACTGTTGCTGTCACCACATTTTGGTTACTCTGAGCATAAGGACAAAATCATCCCCTTGATGAAGACGGTGAGATTGATTCGGAATTCTCAAGGCAGATTGGAGACGGCATCATACTACTTTGATGAGAGTGTCGAGCTATACGAGATAATGTTGCCCCAAGAGAAATTTGTGCCGAAGACATTTTGGAATGAGATGGGTGACGAACATCTACAACACAGAGCCAAAGACTTACTCAGAGACCTTGGAATGAACCATGTTGTGTCAAAAGATGATATCGTAAAGTTTGCACAACAGGTAGAATCAGAAGCAAAAGACAACGGCCAGCTTAAAGAGTTGAAAAATAAATCCTCACTGGTATTCAAAGCAGCCTTGAATAGTGTCGACGAACCCAAAGAGAAAAGGTTGCTGGAGCGCATCGCTGACATCAAGTTCATTTTCCCTGTGGAAATTAAAAAAGAACTGTGCCACTATCACCAACCATTTGCTTCTGAGAGAACTGTTGGACTAAGAGGGTCTTTGATTGATGGCGACCCTAAGCATCCAGAATTGATTCAATGGCAATTGTACATCTGCCGGTTTATAAGTCACAGGAGCTCCTGAAAGGTCTGAAAAATGCAGGGGCGTTTGAACAACCGCCCTCACACTGTGTAACCACCAACATGAGCAACATCGGTCACTCGCGATGTGAAACTGACCAGTTGATCCAAACCCGCGCTCAAGTGTTTCGAAGTGCGTATGCTTACCTGCAAGCAAACGAGTTTGAAGGACAACCAATGGCTGGGCTGCCAGTAGTGTTAGTTGAAAACGACAGAGGACTTGTGAGCACTGATTATGCTTTTTTTTCACTCCCTCATGACCGCGAGTTCAGACCGTATTTGTTTAACATTTCTCCGCGGGATGTCATGTTCGCAGACTTCTTCAGGAAAAATGGAGTGAAGGAAACGCCTTCTGCAGCTCAGTATTGTAAAGTTCTGGCAGCAGTTGATGCTGACTCCTGTGATATGAAACAACTAAACCCAAACCAACAGAAAACTGTGAAACGTGCTGTTCAGCAGTTTTTCACGTTAATCGAAGCTGAAGGAAACAAGTCCCTTGATGATGTGAAGACTTTGTATCTTCCTGCAGTAGATGGTAAATTATACCCATCATGCAAACTCTACTACAATGACACAGTGTTTGAGGTCAAAAGGTTAGAAAAAGCACTGGAGAACAAGTTCCTGTTGCTCGAGAATATCAGTGAATGTCATTTGGGCAAGGACAAATATCGGCATCATCGATTGCTGCAATTGCTGCCTCAGAATCTCAAGCCTAACTTGTTGTCTCAGTCCACAGAGGAGAAAGTCGTGGAGTCACACATGCAGCTTTGTGAGCTTGGAAGCGACTGTGAATTTAGTGGATGGTTTGACAAACATCTGTCCTCCCCAGCCTTTAGACATGGACTCATTTGCCTGATCAGAGATCAGTCACAGGGGGAACTAACACAAGAAGATGCTACTGACATGTACAAGAAGATTTTT